>NW_017729027.1:47703134-47704996 GCF_001723915.1 Gavialis gangeticus | reverse complement strand
AGCAATATTGTTCCCATCTTGCAGATGCATGAAATTTTCCTACAGAGAGATTCTGACATGCAAGATAATATAGCAAGTTAGTTGAAGAGACCGAAATAGAACTTGGATCTTTGGTCCTGTGGCCCCGGTAGTTTAGTATTATCTCACTTTTGACATCAAAGAATGAGATTAAACTTCCTCATGCGATGTTCTCTGTCACTCAGAAACAGTGTGTTTAGACTATTCTTTAGGTCTTTCTTTTGAAGTTGTCCTTTGTTATATTCTTGCTTTTCCTGGCATTTCTGTGAATACCATCTAACAATCTAACATGATCTTTCCAGCTACCAAGTCATGGTTGTAATATAAACTAGGAGTGCAGCACTCAAAAGGCAGAATTTCTGCTTCTTTTTTCTCTGCCAAATGTTTCTCTCAGATTTTTCAAATGAGGTTCTTGGCTAAGTGGGGTAAAAAGAGAAACTCTCTCCCCTCCTTGGATTTTTGTTTTATAGCAATCACAGCTCCAAAGATTATTAATTTTTTTCCTCCAAATGAGTGCAGCTCCTGATGATCAGTCCTTAGTTTCACTTGAAGTTCCCAAAACAGAGGCAGGTTATTTTATGCTTTAGGGCATTTTACACCATTAGCTTATCTTACACTGTCTAGATGATATCCAATCTTACACTATCAGTATGGGGTTGGGCAAATTCTGTGGTAAAAAGTGAGGTGTGAAACCAAATTCTCACACAAAAAGACAGGCCAGAATCAGAATCAAGTCAAGGAGCCAGAAGGAGTATGTCCTGGTGAAAGTTAGCACTCTGAGGGCACATCTACATGTGTTCTTAGCAAGCAGCAATAAACTCCAGCCCGCATTGTGCTGAAGTTTATTGCTCCCAGGTGCCAGGTTTGTACGTTCACCCAGGACCACAGCACACTGAGTTGGGCTGGAGCTGCCCCATCTGCCAGAGGTTCTGGGGGGGGCGGGTAGCCTGCCATCCTGCAGCTGCTCCAACATGGCTCAACAGGCTGGCCGAGGCACAAAGGTGCTCCAGTGTGGGGCTAGTCCCCTCACTGAAGAACCATTATTCCCCAACCAGCTATGTCAGCATCTACATGTGCAGCGCTGTGGAGTAAAAATATCTGCAGCAGGGTAGTACTTGCATTGACAAGTACTACCTTACTGCAGAGTGAGATTCCTGCAGCCTAATATGGCCACACGTGTAGATGCAAGATGTTTACTTTGAAGCTAATTAGTCTACATGCAATAAACATCTCATGTAGATGTGCCCATTAGCAAGTATGGTGGGCAGCCTGAGCTGGGCTTAAACAGTTCAGCTGCTTCTGCTAAAAAGCCATCTAGTTATCCACAGTGCAACCAGGGCACTTCCAAGATTGCTGGTGGAAACAAAGCCCCAGGCACCTGCCCCATCTCTGCATGCTCCAACCCCAAAAGCAGGACAGTCAGCATACACTGGAGGTGCTCCCCATGGGCGTTCTTCAGATCTGTCTGACATGCTTGAAAGTAGTGGTGGGACAACCCCAGAGCATCCTTGCTGTCTCAGTTTCAGGTGTGGTGAGCACAGTAGGGGTTGGTGGTTGTGCAGGCAAGAAACTATTGGTGGCAGTCTCCAGAGCACCTCAGAAGCAGTGAAGATGTGTTCTATGTTCCTAGAGCTGCAAAAGGTCCTTGCAAAGCTCCCCCCGCCCCCTCCCCCCTCCCCTAAAAAATGTAAAAGCTAGCAGATAGAATCAGAAGAAATATGGCTGGAAAGAATCTTGGGAAGTTACCCAGTCCAAGTCCCTGCCTCAAGCAGTTTCACTGCATCCAAACCATCCCATCCAAGTGCTTGTCTCTTCTATTGCCAAAACCACACAATCACCCCTAT
>NW_017729027.1:47694791-47698134 GCF_001723915.1 Gavialis gangeticus | reverse complement strand
TGTGTTCTATGTTCCTAGAGCTGCAAAAGGTCCTTGCAAAGCTCCCCCCGCCCCCTCCCCCCTCCCCTAAAAAATGTAAAAGCTAGCAGATAGAATCAGAAGAAATATGGCTGGAAAGAATCTTGGGAAGTTACCCAGTCCAAGTCCCTGCCTCAAGCAGTTTCACTGCATCCAAACCATCCCATCCAAGTGCTTGTCTCTTCTATTGCCAAAACCACACAATCAACCCTATCAAAAATACTAAGCACACCCTAACCTGCCACAGGTCAAGCACGGGAATAAGGGCAGTTAGTGTCCTGCCACTGTTAAAACACACTCAAGATATCCAAAGAAGTCTGTGATCCCTGCTACAGAGAAAGGCAAAAACACTTTGAAATTCAAACTTCTTCCCCCTTTATGTTTAGCTCAATATTTATGCCAAAATATGCCATTCATAGGACTACTTTATCAGTCATCAATTCCATTTAAGAAAGCTTCCTAATTCTCTACTTATAGAGGTTTCTTATGGAGATAACACAAATCACCAAAAAACCGCACAACCAAAATGAATGAAACCTCTCAACTCTAAATGCCAAGACTTGTTCATTGATATTGCTACTATTTTAATGAGCCTGAAAGTCATGTGTGTTATCTGAATAGACTTGTAAGTCAGCTATTTGATATTACATTACATCATTAAATGTATTAACTTCAAGTTAGATATACAAGTATCAAGTAAAGCCTATATTATACATGCTATGTTACCTTATTAGTTTTTTTCTGTATATTTGGCCTTCTTTTCAGAAAACAAATAGACTTACCGTCAGAGAAATAGGAAGTTGTTAAATTTCCTTAATCCTTCTCAAGTAACTACTTCTATGCCAATCTCAAGATCAAGGTATATGGATTTGCTTAACAGAATAGGAATATTTTTTTCTTTATCTAGAAATTCCATTTCCGTGATATGGTTAATCTAATGTTTGGACACACTCGTTAAGGAAAAATGAGAGCTTTCTACAATATATTTACTCACTGTATTCTCTGCACTATAAATTTGGTTGGTTATTAAGCCATAGCTACATTTTTAAACATTAAGTTAAGAGTACCTCTTAGCTCCAGAAGTTTGTATGCGTTTTTCTGCCCTCTCCCCTCACTCCCCCACCACCAGCTGCAAATGCAGCAAAGATTAAAGACTCACTGCCAGAATCCAAGAATGAAGAAATAGGTAGGTAAGAACCAAACTTTTCCTACTGCATCTCCAAATCGGTTCTTTTCCACCTACACTGATACATATCACAGGAGCAGTTGGTAGGGGGCTTCAGCCCACCTATATTATGCTATCTTCCTCCACAGATGAGAGGGAGCCTCAGCAGTTATTGGAGATACGGACACTGGAGGGTAGAATGACCTAGACAGACTGGAAAAGCGGTTTGCAGTTAATCAGATGACACTCAGCAAGGACAAGTGCCAAGTCCTGCACTTGGGATAGAATCATTGCACACATAAACATAGCTGGGAATGACTGGCTAGGCTGCAGCACTGCACAGAAAGGACCTGGGAGTACAGTACACCAGGGGTTAACAACATTTTGGCTGGAGTGCCAAAAACACCCCAGGATAATTTTGAATTTCACTTTCTTTCAAGGTACCCCCAAGGTAACCTGCCGCACACCAGAGCATGTGTGGCACAGGTGTTTCCCAGGGACAACTAGTGGCAGCACAAGGTGGCCTGCTGCTAGTTGTGCCCTGGGAACCAAAAGTCCACGTACATCTGGACATGGCCAGAGTGTTCGTAAGGGTGATGGAGATAGCCTTTTATCTGTGGCTGTCGGAGACATGAGTAGGAACAATGGATTCAAGCTGCCACAGAGGAAATTTAGTTTGGAGATTAAGACGACCTTTCTGACAGGGTGGTCAAGCATTAGAATAGGCTGCCTAAACAAGTTGTGGACTCTCTATCCCTGCAAGTTTTTAAAAGCATGTTAGACTGAGATGGTTCGGTCAAGGATGATCCTGCCTTAAGCAGAGGGCTATACTGGATGTCCTCAGGAAGTCACTTCCACACCTATTTTCCTATGAACCTAATGCATGTTCATGTAGTATCACAGCACATCACAGTACTTTGTTTTTCTATATATGCTATACAAATAAAGTAACTGAGCATCCTAGATTTTTTTTCAGGATGCTCCACATTTCAAAGCTATGTCTCCAAGGATTCCCTAAAACTGACCTTTTGACATGAAATTGGTGACAGATTGTGGCCTAATCAAGTCTAGTTTTTGCAAACAAAAACTGTCAGCTACTTACAGGGTGTGTCTACATGTCGCCCTATGGTGACGTTACTATGCCATGTTTTAGTACTTCCTTGTGGAAGTACTAAAGTATGGGAGAGTAACCACCCATACTGTGCCATACACATGGTGCATGGTTATTTTTAGCTGCTACTGCGCCATAAGGGCATACTAAAATGGGGGAGTATGTGGTACAGCTACGGTGAAGTAGCTGCTGGTAACGTGTAGACACGTGACACAGCGCATCCCTACAGTGATGTAGGATGATGTGTAAACACACCCACAGTCACCAGAATGCCCAAGACTGTGTCCTTCATTTTGATACCTTCAAACTGATCACTTCACACAGAGGGCCCTTCCGCTTGTTTCATGTGGCATTTGTAAGGCTGGTCCAGGTCAGACTTGCTCTCTGTCTTGTCAGGTTTTTTATTCCCATTTATACTGATTTTAAGAATAAGATCTCAAAGAATTCTGAAAAAAGTACACAAAAGGCCTATCTGTGCTTTATGCAGCACAAAGAGACTTCCAAAATTCAATGTGAAAAGTCAATAAAAATTCTTAAAAGTGCGGAATACATAAACGAGCTACAACATCCCCATACTGAAGTGGAGAACTCAAAACAATACACAGTTGTCTGACAAGGATTTGTTCTTTCATCGTGTCTGTTTAGCCTGTAATGTTAGAGGACCATCGGGAACAGAATGAAGTCTGACAAAAGTCATACATACAGGTAAACGGAGTATATGTTAGTAACATCATATATGCTGATGACTTGGGCACAGCATAAGCTGAGATATGAGATATAGTATGTGATTGCAATCCACAGGGCCAGCAAGCAAATAGGAATGAAGATCAAGGCCTGTAAAAGGAAACATATGTAAGTAAGCAAGATAAAATCTGGCTGTATTCCAGTGGAACAAATTAACAGCTTCAGAGATTTGGGAACTTTCATATGGAGTATGAAATACTGAAATCAAAGCCAGAATTCAGCAGGCAGAATCCATGTTTAATACCTATAGTTGCTTGCATGCCGTGCACCCGCAAACAATGCACACATCTTGTTTGGGGACGGCA
>NW_017729027.1:47688350-47689791 GCF_001723915.1 Gavialis gangeticus | reverse complement strand
CTGTATTCCAGTGGAACAAATTAACAGCTTCAGAGATTTGGGAACTTTCATATGGAGTATGAAATACTGAAATCAAAGCCAGAATTCAGCAGGCAGAATCCATGTTTAATACCTATAGTTGCTTGCATGCCGTGCACCCGCAAACAATGCACACATCTTGTTTGGGGAAGGCAGAATGAAGAATAAATTTTTCCAGTCATGCCTAAATGCTGACTGCAGTCAGGAGACTGCTGGGGCTGTGGCCATGACAGAATTAACACTGACTCTGACCCTGAGGTGTCCACCCTCTCACTCCCTGAGACTGGCAGAGGAAAAGGGTGACAGCCATCTTCCAGCAGTGTCTCCCTGCTTCTTATACTCCAGGTTTCTATTCCAATAAAGAAAAATCCCACTTAAGATATGCAACCCAGTTTTGTGTGTGGTATACGAGTAAATACAGTAAACTTGAGTGCTACAAATAGTTGAAACTCCTTTACATATATATGTATGTACATATGTATTATTGGATCCTCACAGAGGATGTCAACATACTTTGTAGGTCCTTTAAAGTCTCGTGTAACGGGAACATACCTCACAGTAGCAGGAAGATGAGAATGCAAACCAGTGAGATATTATATAAGATGATACTGATTTATCAATAAAGTAATCCATAAAAAGATGTCGTATGATGTATCCTATAAATACGATCTTGTCACTAACACCAAAAGACAAAACCAAAGGAAAACTTCTGGGGAAAACATGAGAACAGGTTATTTGAACAGTACAGTGGAGTGGATTGGAAAGCAACACAAAATGCAAACTTTGAATCTGGTTTAGGATTGAAAGATGTGGAATGCAGCCTATTACTTGTGAATTCAAGATGTCAGCTGATCTGGTAAGGCCAACTTTTTTTGGCAGGTGTGATAGAAAGTAGCCTTCAATCCTTCCCAAGTGCCACTTCAGTCCCTTTCTCCCATCTGATCTGTTTCTCCATTTTCTGCTCCCCGCCCTGTGCTCTCTGCCCAACTTGCTGCTCTGCTTTCTTCTTCCTGCAGTATCAGCCACTGTACTGTCCATCCCCTCACAGACCTGCACTGTGCCACACACAGAGGGTGCCTGTGCCAATTGTGCCAGACATGCATGTTGGCCACCCCTGATCTACCTACCCACCAAACGAAAATGTTAAGGACTGTGGGCTATGTGTTTAATATCCTCAAATAACTTGCTTGTACAGTTCATTTTAGCACTCATGCTAAAAAGAACGTGGTATTCTTTCCTTCTACAGATGTTACCTGTCAGCTCCATGTTCTTGGGGAACCCTGACACAGGACACAGACTGTCGGACTCACAAAGAATCGCCCCCCCCACCTAAACAGAAACTGATTAAGATGCAGTGAGAGACACACCTAAAACCCTCCAAATAAGGGTGACAAAAGTGAAACAACTGCCCTAGGTCTCATTT
>NW_017729027.1:47679369-47683350 GCF_001723915.1 Gavialis gangeticus | reverse complement strand
AGATTGGGACGTGCTGAGTTTGAAACACATAAGGGGATCAGCTTGTACAGGCTGATTGACCCAGTTTGACTCAGACGTGCCCTAATGAACTGAATGCTGGCCCATGAGGGTGTCATCTGGACACCCAACCAGATTCAGAGGTATTCTGTTTAACTGTGTGCTTGTGTCTGACTGTAGTTTATTGTTGCTCTGATGAACTGATTCTTGGCATATGAGGGTGTCAGCCTGTTCATGCTGATCAACCCAGCCAGGTCAGGCATGTCACGTTAATCTGTGTGTGTTTGTTTGTATGACTGATTTGGGGACTGGAGGAACCCAGCCCCACTGAACTGAGTCCTGCAAGATAGCTCCATTGGGGGTGAGGGCTTGCAGAAGGGAGAGATACAGCTCCATATAGAAACTCTAGTAACACAAGCAGCACATTGATAGAATTACCAAGACACTAGCCCTAATAAATGAGCACACCCCAAAGTAGCGGGCAAATCTGGTAACACAGAAGCCAAAGAAAGATTGACTGACTTGTCTGGAGCGGGTTTCTTCAAATAATCAAACTGCATGCTTCAGGGCTTCAGCCAATCACTTGCAGGAATATGGAAGGAATTTTTTTTCTCAGTGCATAATTATCTATATTTATACTGTGTGTCACTTTTTCTCTGAAGCATTAGAGTGATTATAGTTTAAAACGGTACACCATGCAAGAGAATGAACCAATACTATGAGGTGGTACAAAGAATCTTCATTCTGAGATACCTGCTTCCTCCAGCTCATCCATACTGATCTCCAGGTCAGATTGACAGGAAACTAACTGGAGACAGGGGGAGAGATGTTACCATCTTCTACAGGATGGGGTGTGGTTTGGAGAAGATATGCCCAGATCATCCTTAATTGCTATGGAGGCTCTCAGACATTTGTAGACATTGGCCTTTCCTGTTCTGTGTCCTTGTCAAACACTTCAACCTCCTGAAGTCTGAAATGCTTCATGGGTGAGATTTATTTTTCAAATGCAGGAAATCAGATTAGAAGATACCTAGACTAAAGGTCCCTTCTGTTCCTAACCCTATGAAGTATCATATAATGGCTTGTTCAGTCAGCCTCGTCCTCAGTGTTGGTAAAAGAAGTGAAAGGCAGGCATGTGTTTTGCTTATTTTTAGGGTGACCTAGAGTAGCTCCTCCTAACAGCCATGCTTTGAGTGAATACACAAGATATTGTGGCAAGCAAAACTGATGACCCTGTGACCCTTCATTACCCCACTGAAACCTTGTCATCTTAAGCTTTGTTTAGCTAAGTGCTTTAAAAAAAATCATTACCAGAATGAAATGTACATAAAGGTTCAAAGGAAGAGGAAAAAGGTAGATTAGCCCTGATTATCACAGTTAGCTGCGCTGAGAAAACCTCTGATCTCGTTCTGTTCTCCTTGAGACCATACCATGGGGATTTTCAAGCCTTCATCACCATTCTTGGGACAGAATTGCATGTCCCTCTCCCTCTAGACCTTCTGCTTTGGTTGAAATACCCTAAATATATTATCTGCTCAGCAGCTCTGAAGTTCTTTCCTATCAAAAGGAGAATGCCCTCAGTAAGGAGAGCATAATTTATTCAACCGAAAGGTTTTTCAGATAAACATTTTTGGAGGCAACACCACACTTATGCAAATGTATTGTTAACCTGGCAATCACCCATATCCTCATGAGAACCTTAGCAGATAGTTCCACACTTTTCAGTTCTTTGACTGAGAATGTATCTCCTTCCCCCTTAATTAGGAGTGTTGTCTTTATCGCACTTCAAACCCTGTGTTATCTCAGTCTCCTTGAACCAAGCCAAGCCAATCTGTTCTTTAACCTTCTGGACTGAAACTTCAAATAACTTATTTCAATGTTTGAAGATTTGCACTAATTAACTACTGTTGCCTCTTCATTTTTGCAAGGACCATCCTTTAGACCAATGTTTCTCAAATGAGGATACACAGGAAGCTTTTAGAATGTATGCGAAGGAATGGGAAACAGCAAGAAAGGAAATAGAAATGGAAGAAAAGAAAAAAGAAAAAGAAGAATGAATATGCACTCTCTTGTGGTATTGAAGAGGTTACAATATGATTGCAGGGACTTTTGATCTGATTTTGGCCTTTTATTATTCCAAAACCTTGTTGATCAAAAATATTTTCTGTATGAGCAGGTTTTGATTTGTGCGGCTAAAGAATGTCTGCTCTTTGCAATACCCCCAAATGTTTTCTGGCCAAACATTGTCATACTGAAGATTACTAAAACTCTCTCTCTCAATTATTTTTTGTATTATTTTTAATACTATTATTAAATAACTATTAAATATTGTTTTTAATCTGTGATTTAAATGAGGGCTCGCTCAATCCAATTTAATCTGTCCTTCACTTCTTGGACTATTTTTCCCTGGTGTAAGAAGGTAGAGATGAGGTGGTGAGTGAGGAGAGTTTCCAGTTTAAGCATTCACATGTGGTAGATTGTACAGAATCAGGGACAAATCCAGAGAGGGTGCTATGGTGCAGCTGCACTCCCTCCTGCCCTCCATTGATCACTATACACCATTGTCTACAAGTGTCACCTTTGTGTGTGGCAGCAATAAAAAGCCAATAAAATGTTGAAAATCATTAAGAATGAAATTGAAAACAAAATGGAGAATATCATCAAGCCACTACAAATCTATGGTGCACCCACATCTTGAATACACTGTACAGTTTTGATATCTGAATCTCAAAAAGGGTGTTGTAGAATTGGAAAAGGTACAAAGCCGCAGAAATGTTACTTAGAAAGTCATCTTGGCATGGAGGATGCAAACTTATGTAATGCCCCTTGGATAAATTTTAGCCTGGAAATGCCTAGGAGAGTCCTTTCTTGGGATGTTTGTTGATCCTTGGTCTTAGCTGAGTTAGAAAAAAAACTGTAAAACAGGCCTTTCTTAGTGTTTTGTGTATAATTTGAACAAACAACTTAAATCTGTTTTACTCTTCAGACAAGGTTTCAGTTATTTCAGTTGGAATGATGTGCAAATATTTGGCCTCAATTTTATTTACAACGCATCAATCTTAAAACTGCAATTATTTTCAGTAACTGATGTATGTAGTTCAAAAAATGAAGCATTGATGGACAAACGTTGCTTAGAGGCACAGGTGTAAATCCAGTATAACTTCAAGGATTTCAGTGGTGTTCCTCCCTAAGAACATCTGTGCCAGGAAAGCAATATTGAGACCAGACTTCAAAACATCTAGAAGCTAGAACTGGTTGTGTAAATGAAAAAGATAAGGGCAGTTCCAGCCCACCGGTGCATGATTTGCAATCTTCAAGTTTGTAATTCAGTTCATTCAAATACAAATGCATGTAATAATTGTAAAAGGCAGTAAGTGAAAATTGCAACATTTAGCATGCAGCAAAAAGGAATTGGTTTCAATGGCAGTCCTGACTGAAGAACTGAGAATCCACGGCAGAGAAGTTCCCCATAGCTGGACGTGAGGGTGGCATCACCCACTTCTGTGATGTGAGCCTAGTTTAGATTATGATATTTTGCTATCACACACAACTCAATTACTAAATTAAATTATCTATGATTAGCTTTTCTGAGTGGCTAAGAATGGCAGAAAGTCAGCATGTACTATCTTTGCACAGCTCCACCTAAAAATAAGTTCTTTAGGAGTGAAACTGCTAGTTACTGTATGTTAGTGCAGCATCCTGTTTAATGAGTTCCTATTTCCCTATACATATTAAATAATATTCTTTTCCTTCCTTAAGTGGAGATGCAGTCTGTTAAAGGATTAGTTTTAATTTGTTCTAGCTATACCTTCCCCATAGACTCCATTTTCTATGAATAATAGACTTGTCAATTA
The DNA here is from genome assembly GCF_001723915.1 of Gavialis gangeticus. NCBI lineage: Eukaryota > Metazoa > Chordata > Crocodylia > Gavialidae > Gavialis > Gavialis gangeticus. The sequence continues at coordinate 47,679,499 of NW_017729027.1, read as the reverse complement.
CACTGTGAATTTTGTCTCAGACTATCAGTTGCACTCAGCCTTACATTCCCTTTGGTATGTCCTTTGTATTTTAGTGTTTCTAATTTCTCTCCACCATATTCAGTTTCTAAATTAAGGCCACGTTTCAGCC
>NW_017729027.1:47672000-47674369 GCF_001723915.1 Gavialis gangeticus | reverse complement strand
GTATGTTAGTGCAGCATCCTGTTTAATGAGTTCCTATTTCCCTATACATATTAAATAATATTCTTTTCCTTCCTTAAGTGGAGATGCAGTCTGTTAAAGGATTAGTTTTAATTTGTTCTAGCTATACCTTCCCCATAGACTCCATTTTCTATGAATAATAGACTTGTCAATTACACTGTGAATTTTGTCTCAGACTATCAGTTGCACTCAGCCTTACATTCCCTTTGGTATGTCCTTTGTATTTTAGTGTTTCTAATTTCTCTCCACCATATTCAGTTTCTAAATTAAGGCCACATTTCAGCCAGAAACTCAAATCACTCCCACTCTAATTGGTTCTTGTCAGCCATCAGATTCAGACAAGCATGTACACGGACAAAATGCCTTAAGTTTTAGCAGCCCCAAATTGTATCTGATATGTCTTGGGTCATTTCTTTTGCATATCTGATTTAATTCTTTTCAAATGTTCTATATCCTTGCTTGTAGCAAAATTAAAATAGCTTGGGCCTCATCCAGCACCACTAAAATCAACAGGATTTTTTCAATGACTCCAGCAGGCTTTACATCAGACCCTATATCTTTTATTGTTAAAACACTGGAATCTGTGAATCTGATGTTGACTTTAGCAGGAGCTAGGATGCTTCTTCTCAAGTTACACTGTGTATCATTACTAATGTTTACATAATATTAGGAACTAAGTCTATTAGAATATTTCTTCATAGCCAGCAAACTCTCCAGTCTAATGCTCTAAATTACCTTTCCAGTATTTCATATTAATAGAAAACAAGATATTTATTTTTTTATTACCCCAAGCCTAGACACTGTCAGAATAACCACCATATTGTGTGTTAGTTATTCTCTGGAATGGTAACCTGCATCACCAAAGAATCAGTTCTATCTATTCTATCTATGCTTAAAGCTATCTAGCCTGGTTTTTATTCTTGTTAATTACTTCATGCAGATAAATATTTATCTGAAAATCTATGAACAAAGTCTTGTACTCCTGCAGCAGCCTTGAGAAAAAATGAATGTCTTTACCAAAAATGGGGAAGAAAAAGCTCAGTCAAGGTTACTGTTTCCTTTGCTTCTCTCCACTTTTCTACATAAAGGGTCTGTTAAATGACAATCAGACAAGTTTTCAGAAGGTAGTTTTTAGTCTGATGTAGCATCTGAGTAGCTTTCATAACCTGACTTTTCAACTGTAACAATAAATGCAAAGAAAATCAATCTTTGTTCATTAAGAGTCATCTCATCCTGTGAAGAATACTTCTGTGACATGAAAAGACAAGTGTCAAATAGTGTTGAGTATTATGGTCTTTGTCTTTCAAGATTGCCATCTCATTGTCAGTCCTTTGCAGCTTATAAAATACCAAACTACATGATAACTTCTGTTATCCCCCCCAGTTCAGAAGTAAAGGTTGCAAGGTGTTGTTGTTAACAGTCCCTCAATAAAAGGAGGGCAGTCTTTCAGTAGACAGGGAAGTCATCAGTGAATTTGGAGATAACTGAAGAAGTCAATCTGAGATCTGCATGTTTGACTGCAGACATGGCAGACAGTACCAGGAGCATATCCTGGTGATGTTGAGTCACAACTCTTTCCCTTTGCCTTTCAGCCTCTGTAGTGAGGCACGTTTGCTCGAAATAGTTGATGCCTTGTCATACATCACAGTGCCATCAGGGGACAATGTCGTGCTTGAGTCTCCCTAGTTTTGATGTTAATATCACATTTCTTCAGGTTGGCCTTCAAGGATCTCTTCTTTTTGCCTGTCTCTAGGGTGGTGGCCATTAATGAGTTGGGAGTATAGGACCTGTTTTGGAAGCTGGTTGTCAGGCACCCTTATGACATATTCTGCCCAAAGGAGCTGATGACATATAAACGTGGCTTTTACGCTGGTGCTGTTTACTTGAACCAGAACTTTGGCATTCACTCTTCTGTCCTTCCAATTAATATGGAAGATTTTTTGAAGACATCACTGATGGTAACATTCCAAGGCTTTCAGGTGTTTTTAACATGTCCCATATTCCCCACTCTCATGATTTTTTTAGGCTAGATATCAGGAGGCACTACTTCACGGTCAGGGTGACTAGGATCTGGAACCAACTTCCAAGAGAAGTGGTGCTGGCTCCTACCCTGGGGGTCTTTAAGAGGAGGCTAGATGTACACCTTGCTGGGGTTGTTTGACCCCAGTACTCTTTCCTGCCATGGCAGGGGGTCAGACTAGATGATCTACTCAGGTCCCTTCCGACCCTAGAAATTATGAAACTATGATTTTTGTTCTTAAAGTCTTCACTTCAGGAATGTGAAAAATTTAGCTCTTTCTTTTACACACACACACACACACGCACACACACACACACACAGAGAGAGAGAG
>NW_017729027.1:47665449-47667000 GCF_001723915.1 Gavialis gangeticus | reverse complement strand
AGAGAGAGAGAGAGAGAGAGAGAGAGAGAGAGAGAGAGAGAGAGAGAGAAATAGCTAAGTTTAAATGTAAAAATATATAAATGTAAATATATACATAAAAGAAAGAACTAAGTTGTTCACATTCCCAAAGCACAGACTTTAAAAACAACTCCAAAAATTTTAAGAGTTGGCAACACTGTATGTCATCCAGGTTTCACACCCATGCAGCAAGGAAGGGATGATAACAGCCTGGTAGACAAGAAGTTTGGTAGGGTCCTGATGTCATAATCATCAAAGACGTGATTTTGAAAATGTCCAAAGGCAGCACTGGCAGATTTTATCCTTCTTTTTCACATGTCTTACCAAATTGCCCACAGTGATCCAAGTTTAAACTTCAATTAAAGAGATTCAAATTTGGATCATACATCAAATAGATGTGCCAATGAAACTATGAATCGATTATGAGAAACCAAAGAAAGGAAAAAAGGCAATTATTAGGAAAAAAATTAATAAATATTTTAGTAACAGAAAACAATACAGGATCTAACTTATTTTTTATTCTTATTGCTTATTTTGACACACTAAAGTGACTTCTTTGTCACTCTTTCAATACAAAGTTGAATGTTGAGTTGCACTGGCTGCATCTACATGAGACACTGACTGTGCAGTAGCCCATGGCTACTATGCAGTAATGTCTTGTGGCAGACACTACTGAGCAGTAGTCTTGTGCTATGCTACTGCACAGAAATTCCAGATAAATCAAACTTTTGAAAGAGCCACCTGGATACCACAAAAAATTTCCTGCAGTACAAAAAGAAAATCCCCACAAATTTCACACCATTAGTTATGACATACCACCCTTTCCTGGAACCTACACAGAAAACCTTCAAACAATTTCAACTCATACTAGAAGAAGACCCAGTTCTTAAAAAGATCTTTCCAGAACCACCCATCCTAGACTTTAAACAAGCACAGAACCTCACTAACCTCATCACCAGAAGGAAACTCCCTATGACCCAAAACAGACCTAAAGGATCCAGACCATGCCAGGACAAGAAATACAAAACCTGCCAACACATCTTCACCACCCCCACAATAACTGCAACCTACAACAGAACTATCAGCATTCCTGGATCTGACCTCTGCACCTCCAGACCTGTTTTATATCTCATTCAGTGCACCAAATGACCTGATGCAAAATATGTAGGAGAGACCAAACAACTGCACACCAGAATGAACACACACAGAAAATCTATGAAAGACAAAAATATCCAATTACCTGTGGGTGTCCACTTCTCACAAGACAATCACTCCCTCTCTGATCTCTCAGTTCTAACCTTCAAAGAGAACTTACAAAACACCTTTCGTATATGAACCTATGATAGTCATAAATCTACTAGATACAAAAATTCATGAACTCAGTATAGACATTGGTTTATGACACATTACAGCCTGCCAGATATCTGATTCACCAGGTACCTGCCTGACCTTACCATTTTACTCCCCCCACCCTTCCTCTGCTCCTCTCCTCTACCCTTTGTCTTCCTAATTTCCAGCTATTTCCTTTTTCAC
>NW_017729027.1:47665125-47665438 GCF_001723915.1 Gavialis gangeticus | reverse complement strand
TGTCATTCTTGACGGGCAATTGGCTAGGCTTCTTTATAATCACCTTTCATGTATTTGAAGACTGTTATCAGGTTCTTCCTCACTCTTCTCTTCTTCAGACTAAATAACTCTAGTTCTTTCAGCCTTTCCTCATTATGGCTTCCCAGGCCTCTAAAATCATTTTTGTTGCTCTCCACTTGACTCTTTCTAACCTTCCCCCATATTTCTTGAAATTTGAGGCCCAAAACAGGACCTTTTATTCCAGGGACCAGAATTCCAGTGCCAAATACAGTGGAAGAATTACTTTTCTAGATTTGCAAAAGACACTCCAGTT
>NW_017729027.1:47652049-47660125 GCF_001723915.1 Gavialis gangeticus | reverse complement strand
GCCCAAAACAGGACCTTTTATTCCAGGGACCAGAATTCCAGTGCCAAATACAGTGGAAGAATTACTTTTCTAGATTTGCAAAAGACACTCCAGTTAATACAATCCTGTATATGGCTAGGCTTTTTTTTTTTTTTTTTTAAACAAGAGCACACCATTGGCTCATAGTTCTGGTAAGTTATTTTTTCTTAGTAACTGTTCCCATTGTAGTGCACACAAGACAGATAAGAAATATGGAATAGAAATCATAATGGAAAAAAAAGACATGATCAAATTACATAGTATGCTGTGTGCTAGATAATATAGATCTTGATTTGCAAGCAGTTATTTGCTGGGAATAATGTTTACAAATAAATGATACTCCTGAGTCATGCATAAACCTTCATGTATGCTTTACATAAGTAATGAAGAACCTTGATGCTGTTGTAATAAACAATGTAACAGGAAGAACATTTGACAATTCAGATGCTTCCCATCAAGTATCCAGTAGATTAGAAAATCTTCCACCACTCCTTACCATATTGGAAAACTCAGAATAGGTTGACACACATCCCTAAGAAACCTGAATAGGAATAAATTCCAAATGTCATTGTCCTACTGCTACAGTTTATCATGTAGATTTAAATAAATAGAGAGCCCAATTCCGCATTCCATGGCATGAGGCATGAGGGTGAAACATGAATGTCTTGTCAATCCCCAGGATTTCCTGGTATCCAAAGTAAAACAAAACCCCAAATGCATATACCAATTTAGTTTACATCTTCTGTGACATGACTCCTAAATATAGCAAAATACTTTTAAAGTGTTTATGAATTTGGTCTGGAGGCACAGCAATACTTTATAACTTATATAGGCATCACTTTTGCTCACCAAGTGTGCATTTATAGTGTTTTGGCATGAAATTCCCATCAGTGGGAGGCAAACAGAGTGATGGCTTTCAGAATCCCACGATCTTCATTTTCCCTTCCAAGGTGCCAAGGTACTGTTCAGATAGTTTTGTAACCAGACGACAGACAGTTGCTAAGGGGCTGGGCCCATAGAAAAGTATTCTTTTAGAGTTTTGTTGTGAGGTTTTAACCAACCAAGAAGGAAGTATCTGTTTTGGTTTGGTTTGATTTGGTTTGGTTTGGTTTGCTTCGCTTCGCTTTTTGACATTTGCTATATTTGGTTCACAGCGCAAAGATTTTCTAAGGGGTTAAGAGATGCATATTTTTAAATGATGATTCATATTCTGCAGAACAGAAGGTTAACTAAAAATTTCAGTGCCATAGTCAGAGATGCTGTCAAGCACTGGTAAGGTGGAGTGGGAAGGGACTGAGCACCAGAGAACAGGGGTTTGAGGTGAGAGCCATTAGTTCAATATGGAAATTTATGGTCCCTGGCTGCTACTGTCTCTGTACAGGCTCCTCAGGCAATGCCAATATGGCACACCTTCTAAACTGATACCTGGAATTCAAATTCTGCTTAGTCCATCCTAGTTACCCTACTGCTCCAGAAATGAATTCTTTCATGGTGCATAGATCTATATGTTAATATAATTGGAACTAGTACAATAATATGGATGTTAGGAGCAACAGGTTCATAGCAGTCATTTAGTAACTAAAATGGGACAGGGCTATTACTTTATATTTGCAAAAAGAATAATTTAATCAATCAATACATTATTTTTATGTTTATTGTAAAATAATATTTTAGTTAACACTTTCTCTTTTCTGCTTGAAATCTGAACATAGTAGTGATAATCCTGAAATAAAGTCATTTTGAACAGCTATACTGAACAAAAGACTGTTATTGACTAGAGAGATCCCAAAAAAATGACTCCTATGTGAATCTAGCCCAAATATAACTACCTATATTCTTTTATATAGGTCATCTTTTTCACATTGCACCTATTTATGACAATCAATTCTTCTTGAAATTTTGTCTTTCTTCCCTTTCTTCAGAGATGAACTCTGCTGGAAAGATGAGAATAGAGAACAGAACCCAGGTGTCTGAGTTCATTCTCTTGGGATTCACTGATCATCCTGATCTGAAGATATCTCTCTTCATCCTCTTCTTGTTGATTTATCTACTCACGCTGATGGGCAATCTTGGCATAATTGTACTGATTAATGTTGACCCAGTCCTTCAGTCTCCCATGTATTTCTTCCTCAACAATCTATCCTTTATTGATATTTGCTATAGCTCCATCATTACCCCCAGAATGCTGTATGATTTCCTTGTAAAAGGCAAAAACATTTCTTACTCAGCCTGTGCCATCCAAATGTGGTTCTTTACGCTCTATGCTACTGTTGAGTGTTATATCTTGGCAGTGATGGCATATGATCGTTTCATGGCAATCTGCAAGCCTCTGCTCTATACAGTTGCCATGACCAAGAGATTTTGTGTTCAGCTTGTGGCTGTCTCCTATCTCATGGCTTTGGTAAATGCCCTTGTCCATACCAGCTGCACTTTCAGACTCTTATTCTGTGGCCCTAATGAAATCAGCTCTTACTTTTGTGACATTCCTCAGTTGTTGCATCTCTCTTGCTCAAACAACTACACGTCCCAAGTGGTACTCTATGTCTTCTCATCTTTTGTGGTGGTAGGGAATGGAATGATTGTGCTCATTTCTTATGCCTATATTGTTACAACCATCCTAAAGATGAGAGCATCCACAGGCAGACACAAAACCTTCTCCACTTGTGCCTCCCACCTGGCAGCCGTTGTGCTCTACTATGGGACACTAACCTTCATCTATGTCCAGCCTGGAGGGATGGATGCAGTGGAGCAAGACAAGCTGGTCTCTGTGTTTTACACTATTGTCATCCCCATGCTGAACCCATTGATCTACAGCCTGAGGAACAAGGAGGTGAAGAATGCCATGAGGAAGCAGATAGGCAGATTTTTTTTCCATTGGTGACCACAGTTGTATGTATTCAGTTGCTGCTGGCTGCAGTTTTGCACCTTGAACCCAGCAAGTTTCACAGACTAAACAGTACTGGAGAAGGTCAGCTATTTATATATTTTAGTGATTTAGAGATTGACACTTCTGGATACGGCAGGATATAAATCTCTTAAATAAATAAGTGTAAGAACGATGGTGATTTGCCTAAATACTAGACTGGGACTTGGGGAGGCCAGTGGTCTAATGGAATTTGGGGGAGTTGCTTTGTAAAATTTTCAAATGCAGCTGAGTGATCAAGACAGTTTAGAAATTGGAACTGTGATGTATAAGTCAAATGGGCAATTCTAAAAAAAGTTACCCTTTTCTCTCCTTGTGCATTTTTTGTTGTTGTTATTTGTAACTTTTCTCCTTTTGAGGTAAATTTTGAGTTTAAAATCTCTTGATGCATACATAGTATTCAGATAATAGAGAGATAGCTATAGAGGGAGACCTACAAATCAATTGCTATGAATGTCATTCCCTCTAATACAGTCTGTAGAAGCCCTCATGCATCTTTTCTCCATGGCAATGTAATATGACACATTCATAGTGAAAGGGATGTGTGAACTTCCTTTCTCTTTTGCACCTAAACCATGTACCCAAACTCATGTGGGATGATTTATATGCATCCTTAAGTGCATTCTTCTCCCTTTCCCTTAGACTCTTTTGGTTCTCCAGTGTCCAGAACTGAGCTATACTGCACAGTAACCTCCAAGGAGGTCCAACAGGGTCAGAAAACAGGATTCAGAATTATGTGGATGGAGATATCGAGGCAAGACCAGGAGCCCAGAGAATGGTCAGGAGTGAGGGTGGGCACTATCCAGCCTGATCCCCATCCTCCTTCATGAGGATGAGTCCAGCTGGGGTCATCTCCCATTCAGGGACCACATGGTGGGCAAATGAGTGGTGAGTGGCAGCCCAAGTGGGCAGCCCAGCTTCTGGGGGACCCAATTTAGAAACAGGGGCAGGGGTCCATGGTCACAGCTGGTGTCACTAGACCTACTCCAAAAGCCCACTGGGGAGCTTGACATGGGACCACAGGGAGCTAGTCAACAGGTGGGGCTGGAGGCAGGGCTGGGGCTAGCAGTTAGGTGGTGGGTGACTGCCAGATGGTTGCCAGATAGTAAGCAGGACTGGAGCCCTGGGCTGGGCAGCAGGCAGCTACCAAGTGGCAGGCAGGGCCAGGGATGGGGCTGGATGGCAAGCAGCATGAAGGTGACTTCCAGGGCCAGGGTACTGTCCAGCACCCAGTGGTCTAGCTCCATGGCTTCCACTGCCTGTGCCACAATGGCAGCCTGCTTCTCCTGCACCTCCAGCATCCTCTTGACTAGGGCAATGTACCTCTCCTCTAGGGCAAGGACCTTGTCTTGGAAGGTGAAGTCCTCTTGGTCCCTCTACTACTCATGCACGACATCCTAGGCACACCAGGTCCATAAGCTGCTCCTATACCATGGTGACCAGCTGGTTCAGCAAGAGGGTGCAGCCTTGAGTGCAATATTAGTGGAAGCGGCATATTTGGAGGGCACCAGACTACAGTGGCAGTGTCTCTGAAGGTGCATTCCTGGTGGAGTCTGGTGCCTCTCCCCCACATGCATCTGCTGGACCTATAGAGCAAGGGCAGAGAGGTTCTTTGTGAGAGTTTGTAAGATTTCAAAGATATCATGCAATGTATTGAAGAGCTGTGTGGTGCCTAGCCTCATATCAGGGATTGTTCACACACAGGTGCCTAGTGACCATGGTAAGGTGGCCAGGAAAGCCCTGCCATAGGCAGCCACTGGCTGAGCCCTCTGTCCCCACACCTTCCACAGGGGCAGGAAGTCTTTTTGGCACTTGTCACAGGCAGCCTGTTTCCCTGATCCCCTACCCAGCCTGGGCCAGGGCTGGCTCCTGGCAGCAGCTGCCATGGCTGCTCTGAACCAACTCTCCCTGCTTCTCTTCCTGTTGGCCAGGAAGTTTGCTCCCATGGCACCAAGTCTGCACTGGCTGGGGTCAGGGGTTGAGGGGCTCCCGCCTGGCTGGGATGCAGAGCTGGTGATGCCTCCACCCCCCCCCCCATCAGGCCTCTCCATCCCTGGCCTGTCCTTCCCAATGCAGGTGTATGCCTGAGTTGCTGAGGCAGGTGCTGGCCTGGGCTATCCACACTGAAGGATAAGGATAAGGAAAGCACACTGCTGCTTCTGGCCCAAGGGACCCTTCTCCAGTGAATCATCCTCAGGAATGACCCACATCAGGGGCTCTGACAGCTTGTTTTTGCTCAAGTGGATGTGTTGGCAATGGGCTTCATCCCTGGACAGTCCAGCTCTGGCATTCAGAGCATAATCCTGCAGGCAACCCCAGACTGGCAATTATGATACATCATGTAGACTCACTAAGTCTGCATGGCCTTCACCTTGATGTGGCACTGCCTCCTGGAAAGATCATGGCCGTGCTTCCACATGTGAGCCACCATGTCCTCATAAATGTGAGCGTTCGACTGGGTACCCCAGCCAAACTATCTCTGAACTTCAGCTTCACCCCAGACCACAATGAGATTGGTAGTCTCCCTTGCTGCCCAGCTTGGGCCCCAAGCTGCTCTCCCTATAGTCACAGATACTGCCATTACCAAAGCTGTCTCTGGCAGGGACTCTGGATGCTGTCAGATTTGGGCATGTACCCACAGCAGATGGGTGCAATGCCCAGAGGCCAGGCAGCTGCAGGCACATATCCTTAGGATCTGTGGCCTGCAGGACTGCTGGAGCCAGCACGTGCCTGCAGCATGGGAAAATGGTGCCCATGGGATAGAGGGCAGCTGTCAGAGGCCTATGGGTCAGGCCCTGCTGCAGTTAGTACATGCCCACCACACCAGCACACAGTGCCCAATGGCAGGCATCAGCTTGCCCAGGACCCATGGGTCAACCCAGGGTTCTAAAGGACAGCCAGGGACTGATAAAGAGCCATCCCTGCCCTATGACTAGATGGACTCCCAGCCATGTTGCTCTGCCCCTTGCAGGAAGCTGGCCCCGAGCTGGTCTGACTGACCAGGAGCAAATTTGCTCCCAGTCAGTGTCTACACATACATTACTCCACATTAAATACAGGTAGTAGTTTTAATGTGCATTAGCCTATTTTACTGCACGGTAGCTCAGTTTACAGTTACATAGTGATGCTTTACTGCCCGTAGTTTAATCCACTGTACAGTAAGCAGTCTCATGGTGACACACCTAAGAAAAGTTAAAGTAGCCTCAAAACTGTTCTGTCTTATAAGAAGCATCAAACCAGTTCCGTGTTTTTCTGGAAATTAGGAAAGCACTAAAGTGGCTGATTGTCACCGTTGCCACATCCCTCAAGTTCCACATAGTGTTCATCTAGGACAGGATTGGGCAATTATTTTGACTGAAGGGCCACCTAACAAGTTTTGGGGACCTGTCAAGGGCCACATCCATCTCTGTCTCTTGCTCTCTTTTTCTTCTCTTCTCTTCCCTTCTTTCAGTCTCTCTCCTGCTCCTTCCTTCCCCCACCCCTCCCTTTCTTCCTCTCTTCCTCCAGAACCCAATCAAAGCTGTATTTCACCAGGAGCCCTTATGCTCAGCTGTGGACCCAGACAGAAGTCCCCATTTGGGTCCACAGCTAAGTGTTGGGGTTCCTGATGAACTATAGCTTTAGCTGGGTTCTGGAGGGAGATAGAGGGAGATAAGGAGGGAGAGGAAGGAGGGAAGGAAGGAGTAAAAGAGAATCAGATAAAAGAAAAGATACAGAGAGAGATGCTGCCATCCACCTAGCATGGCACAGTCCTTGCCTGGGTCCACAGCTGATGCTGCTGGCCAGTTCCAGGTCGGGGCTCCAGGCAGGAGCTTCCATCATGCCAGAAGGGTGGTGGGTCACCTATGGACATTACTGGAAGTTTCTGCACTGGGGCTCCAAAACTTGCCCACAGTGTCCGCAGCTGATGCCCACACCCCACCCAGATCCACAGCTGATGCCTAATACTGCTGGGTAGAAGCAATACTGCTTGCCTGCCTAGTACCATGCAGAGCCCAGAACCACCAGCTGGCCATGGGCCAGATCCAGTGAGTTGGTGCCTGTCCATCCATTGCACAGATAAAATCTGTTGGTGGGCTGGATCCAACCTGCAGGCTGCATTTTGCCCACCCCCGATCTAGGGAGAAGTCAAAGTTTTGGGCCATTGCTTTACACAGTGGAGAAGTGAGGGAAAAATCTGAGAAGATGGATTTACAATAGCTCACAAAATGGCATCACTTTATTGGCTAATTAGCACACGCTAGCAGCCTCGGTATCATGTGTATTCAGTATCGCCGCACTTCAAAATAGCAGTGGGGATGCATAAACTAAAGCTTCTTTAAAGAGCTTCAGTTAAAGTCCCCCTCCCCCCACGCCCACCCCCACACCATTTTAAAGCATGAGACATGGAATACATGAGACTCTGCAGGAGCTTTAATTAGAGCAGCTCCCGAGAGCTGCTCCAATTAAAGTGTCCTCCCTGCACCCTGGAGCATGTGTCAAGACACCCCATGATATATAACTATTTGGTTTAGGCATTAGGCTTCAAAATAGGAGATACAGGTTTGAATTATTTGGGGCTTAAAAGATCATTAAACACATTTTTTTCCCATTCTGATGTGTTCTCTAAACACTGAGGACTGAATAAAGGGGGAAGGTAAGGGGGAGGCACCATTTTCCTATCTTCATGTTTGAAAGTAATCCCAAACAGAAGTAACCCCTCGCTGTAGGTCAGGATAGGTGCCAAAGTCCTGAATCCTCTCTCCATGACACCAGAATCCTCAATTGTTCCTTCCTGCACCCAACTTTGTGCCCCACCACTCAAAGAGATCTGAGCAAGCACCCCCATACCATGCCCCAGCCCTTTTAGAACTCTCTGCCTGCACCCCCACACTCAACACTAGCACCCCCAGAAAACCTTGCAAGCACCTCCCATGTACCTCCTCATCCCCAGTTCTCCGTACCTGCACCCTCACTTCTTGCCCAGGTACACCAGAAGTTCCCATCATCCACCACACTCTGCCCCAGTACCCCTAGAAATCCATGTTTATACCCCCTGTCCATGCAGCAGCATCTCCAGAATCCTTCCTGCAAACTCACTCCCTGTGATAATCTCCCTCCAGAAATTACCTGCCCGTACTCTCCACCTCATACTC
>NW_017729027.1:47641733-47647049 GCF_001723915.1 Gavialis gangeticus | reverse complement strand
TGCCCCAGTACCCCTAGAAATCCATGTTTATACCCCCTGTCCATGCAGCAGCATCTCCAGAATCCTTCCTGCAAACTCACTCCCTGTGATAATCTCCCTCCAGAAATTACCTGCCCGTACTCTCCACCTCATGCTCATGCAGCCTGAATTCTCCCTGCCTACACCCCCTTCATGTCCAAGTATTCTACCTTTCAATGACTGTACCTTCCCTCCATACTCCATCAACCTAGTTGTCCTCTGTGCATCCCCAGTTCCTGCCCCACCATTTCCATAATTCTGTGCCAGAACAAGTCTTCCAAACCCATGCAGCCTTGCTTTCAAACCTTCCCTCCATCACACTCCATTGTCTCTGACTGCACATGCACACCCCTGACCCAGAAATCCATGCCACCACTGGCAATGGGAAGCCAGGACCTGCCATTAGGTGTCCTGTAATGGTGCTATTAATAAGGTAGCCTTAGGAGCTGATCTGAAGTATGCATGGGCAAGGGGAGAAGAGCAGGTCATCAGTCCCTGCTGCAGACCTCCAAAGAGTAAAGCATGTCCCATGAAAAAAGAACAGCCTTGAACTTGCATCTTCTTCCTCCCAGCCTCAAAGCCCAGCCTTTGAAATACAGATGGCCAAGGCTACACATCCCTTATTGTAAGAGCCCTTTTTTAGTACTGTTGAGAGAGAGTCTCCCCTCCAGCCCAGCCAGCCACAATTCTTGAATCCAGGACTGAGAGTGTGGGAAGGCAGCAAGCCAGCCACTAATCTATGGCTATGGCTGCAACTTTTGCAGGGTTTCCTCTCTCTCGCTCCTTTCTTAGAATGGAAGCCTTCCATTGAAGTGGTCCAGAGTTGAAAGGCCAGTTGGTGCCACAACAAGATTTTGTTTGGCCCCAGCAAACTCTGCCTACAGGACAGGAAGAATGACTCAAATGCAAGCCTTGACTTGTGCCTTAACCACAGCCCAGCCAGGCACATGGGTGCTGGCTTTAGATAGTATTGGGGAGGGAGGGATTTTACCACAGAATCCTTTCCTCAACATGTTCTATCAGCTACATAAGGAAGTTCCCCTCTCAGCATGCTGACACTGATGGATCTCATTCTCAGGTGCTCAAGTCTCATCATACAGTGTACCGGGACTTTAAGCATCTTACTCAGCAATGAGAAATGGTTAGCCCTGTTAAAGTAGAAGGCAGGGCTGGGTGGCAACTTGGAGATTAACTGGTTTAGGTCTGCACTATCCATTAAGTATAAAGTGTGTAAACTGCCCTTAAAACACTAGTTTCAGAGGGCATTTTTACATGTGGTTCCAATGCAGTGCCAGGCACTTTTAATTAGGAAGCTACCCTAATTAAAAGCAGCTGGCACTGTGTCAGCTACAAGCGTATCAGTGGGGCAGCATGCATCAACACTGAGAAAATGGTGTCAGTGCACTTTGAACTAAAGCACATTTTACATGTTTTAGTTCAAAGAACACTGACACCATTTTCTGAGCACTGGCATGTGCTGTGCTACTGATACACCTATAACTGATGTGGCACCAGGCATGTCAATTTGGGGGGCAGGGTGAGAGGACGGACTCTGCATCACCAGCCAGCAGGGGAAGAACATGTCCCTGCTGAGCTCCTGTGCCAGGATGAACTTGGTGGTATGGCCTGGGGCTATGGGGATGGAGGAGACCCCAGGTCCTGGGCATGACCACTAAAACTGCAATCTGCCAGGGTGAGGGAGGCCTGGTGGGACTGCTGGTGGTGCAGCAGCCCCATAAATGCCAGGACCAAGGATCCTCTGGTGAAAGGCGGGTAGAAGGCACCATAACCTCCAGCTAACACATGCACACACAGTCCTGGCTGGGAAAGGCCCAGACCTGTTACATCTTTGACAGGCCTGAGGCTTGCTGGTTGCTGTGGAGTTGTGAGGCTCCAGGTCAGCTCAGCTTAGCTACCTTGGATGCCAACTTTCGGGTTGAAAAACCATTTGTTAGGCTGAGTAAGCACCTGCAGTTGGTGGGTCTGCTGGTCCTGGATGGAAAGAATAGTAAAGAAGCCAGAGGCTGGCCTGGAATGCAATTCAGGCAAGGAAGTCAGTCAGTGAAAAAGGAAATGGAGGCGTTAGGGGGTGAGAGACAGCCTGGGGTTGTGGGGGGAGGGGGATGTAGCAGTGCAGGTAAAAGTGCAGACGTGCCTGGGGAGTCAGATATCTGGCAGGTCACAGTGTGTCAGAATTCCACTGTCTAATCTATATTGAGTCCATGTGTTTCTGTACCTAGGAGACTGATGAAGTGAAGTTCATAGACCTGGCTGTGAAAAGTGGTTTGTAAATTGTTCCCTTTTGTGACCAGGCCTGAGAGACTGGAGCCAGAGTGGGGTTTTTTGTGAGGAACATGCTCCCACATGTAGTTAGATATTGTTGTCTTGGATAGATTCTGGTGTGCAGTTTGTGGGGGTACTAGAGATTGTTGGCAGGTTTTGAGCTGTAGGAAGTTGGCTTCAGTTCTGGTGATGAGGTTAGGTGCTTGTTCGAATTTACAAACCACTTTTCAGAACCAGGCCTATGACCTTCATTTCATCAGCCTCCTAGGTAGTAGGTACAGAAACTCATGGACTCAATATAGACAGTGAAATTCTGACACACTGCAACCTGCCAGACATCTGACTCTCCAAGTACCTCTGCACTTTTACCTGTGCTTCTACATCCCCCTTTCCCCCCTCCCCACACTTGTCCCTGTTCCTCACCCCGTGATCCCTCCATTTCCATTTTCAATGACTGGCTTTCTTGCCTGCATTGCATGCCAGGCCAGCCTCTGGCTTCCTTACTATTCCTTCCATTCAGGGCCAGCAGACACACAGACCAAATACAGGTGCTTCCTCAGCCTGACAAAGGATTTTTCAACCCCAAAGCTTCATTAAATATATTTCTCTAACTATATAGTTCACCTATTAAAGACACCAGATTTTCTTGCAAGTTGTCATTGTGGCGGGCCAGTAGGGGGTGCTCCTGCATTGAGCCGCCCACCTCCCTGCGCCCGACCACCTTCCAGGCTCCGAATGCCTCCCTAGGGGTGCCTCATGTCCAGCTGACCCCCTTCCTGGAGCACACTCGCTAGCCTGGAGGTAACGTAGCTGCCACCACCCCAAGAAGGGACTGTCTCATGGCCCTGTGTCCTCAGGGAAGCACAGACCTAAAGTCCTACGGGTACTCAACCCAGTGCAGGCACTTGGGGCACTTCCCCAAGTTGGGGGGCAAAAATGAAAGTCTCCCTTAGTCCGCAGACCTAAGAGGTCTCTTAGGCATAATTTAGACCCACCCCTCAATAAGTCTCCCATGCCGGTCACAAAGGAGAACTTTATCAGGGCTGGGTCTAAATTATGCCTAAGAGACCCCTTAGGTCTGCGGACTAAGGGAGACTTTCATTTTTGCCTCCCAACTTGGGGAAGTGCCCCAATTGCCTGTACTGGGTCGAGTACCCGTAGGATTTTAGGTCTGTGTTTCCCCGAGGACACAGGGCCGCGAGACAGTCCCTTCTCGGGGTGGTGGCAGCTACGTTACCCCCAGGCTAGCGAGTGTGCTCCAGGAAGGGGGTCAGCCAGACGTGAGGCACCCCTAGGGAGGCATTTGGAGCCTGGAAGGTGGTCGGGTGCAGGGAGGTGGGCAGCTCAATGCAGGAGCACCCCTTACTGGCCCGCCACAGTCATTTAAAGTGGTGGACCTGGATGAGGCTGTAGGGGAGGAGGAGACCTCATTGGGGCACACTATGGTGCTGTGTAGAGGCACCAGTGAGGGTGCACCTTAATACACACACACAGTCAGACAGTTAGGGTGCACCTTAACAGACATGCTGGAAAAGAAGCTCCTGCAGGAGAGGAAAGAAGGGCTCTGTCATAGTTTGGCTGCCTGAGGTGCTGCTGATGTTACTGTGTTAGTGCTCACTCACTTAGTTATTTTATACCTGTTGCCATTTAAAGCGGTGGACTGGGATGAGGCTGTAAGAGAGGAAGAGGCCTCATTGGGGCATGCTACCGTGTTGTGTAGAGGCCCCAGCTCCAGTAAGGATGCACTTTAACACACACACAGTGTCATCCATGTCACAAGTTTTGCTTGTCAGCAGTTTCAGGTGCAGTTTCCCAGAAACACCCACACCTATCTCCTTGAAACTTGGCAGGTTTCATGGCCTCAGAAAAGGCTACCATCCCTGCAAAATGTCAAAACAGCAAAATGAAATTTTGAAATGAAACAAAATTCAAAATAAACACCGTTCCATTGAAATGTTGAAACACAAGTTGAAACAGAACGGTGCTGTTTTGCACAGCCCTAGTATATATGTATGCGTTTTCACATGTATGTATGAGTATACACACACATATAGAGTATATGCAATGCGTGTTTCTGTAGGTGTGTAAACACACACATACTACCAGCTATGGCAGGGAGGGTTGCAACCATACCAGTCCACCCCTTCGATCAGCCCCTTTACATATATCCAAGTGTGGATCCAGGAGTGATGGGGGCTGGATGGTGTGCTGTGGTATGGTTGTTCTCCCCCTACACCACCAATGTTCACAGCTGACCCAGGTGCAGAGAAAGCTTCAGAGCCACATCTGCCCCATTGCAGTTGTGGGCTGTAGCTCCATGGGGTGCCAGTCTCCAGGCTTCGCAGGGGATAGTGATGGCAGTAGAGGCACGTTTCCTCCAGGTGGCCTGCATCTCTTCCCTGCTTCCCCCTGCTGGCTAAGAGCAGGCACTGGAAAAATTAACCTATCCCACACCACTGCTATTTTCAGTTGATGTAGGCACAGAAGAAGCCCTAGAGCCACTGCTGTCCAGTTCCAGTTGAAGGAAGCAGTTTCCTGGGGTGCCAGACTCAGTCAGAGACAGCAGTGGCCACCTACAGCTTCCTTCTTCCAGCAAGCAGGGAACACTGCAGGGGAGAGGCGTAGTGGTAAAGACTGAGTGAGACAGTTGCTCTCAGCACAGAGCTGGTGGGCTAGGGGTAGGAATCACAAGAAAATGGGAACAGGCTGCTATAGAAGACAGAGGGAATCATTAAGAGGGAGGGGAGTTGGGGTGATAATACCCACCAGATTTGCCCAGAGCTCAGATCTTACTAGTTATAGTTATGGAAGTTAGATTTTAGAAATGCTGCTTAACAAGAGGATGAAGGAGCTGGGAATTTGGAGATCACCCCTCAATTAGGCAGCAGCAAGCTAGTTATTTGGAGAGAGATGAAGGTTCTGCAGAGGTTGCCTACTTCTCCACAATTCTGTTATTTAATTCTTCTCATTCATTGTGCCTGTATCTATTGAACCCAGTGATCACCACACTAGTTA
>NW_017729027.1:47631942-47636733 GCF_001723915.1 Gavialis gangeticus | reverse complement strand
GAACTCAACTACAGCAGAGTCTACCTTGCTTACTTTTGGCATTATTTCCCCATCATCCCCCCACCCCTTCTCTACCCTTTGTTTTCCTAATTTCCACCTATTTACATTCTCATTGACCTCTTGATACACTTCTAACTTCTTTCATTCCTTGGAGATCTCAGAACAACAGCAGAGATTCCCTATGCCTGAAGAAGGGTGGCTGTACCAGAAAGCTTGCAAAGAACAGTTTCCCAACTACTCAGTTGGTGTAATAAAATATATCACATCTACCCCAAAAAACCTTGCCTACCTATGTGCTCAGACCCACATGGCTACAACCAAAAACCCTGCACAGTCATTTAGTACTTGTTTACACAAGCACTAAATGTGCAGTAACAATTGCAGAGTCAGCATCTCATGTAGACACAGTCACTAAAAACTGAAGGTTCCTTGTTCTGAAGAACTGTGTCCATAACTTCTATTCAGATTAACAGAATGTTGTTTGGATTATTGTGCATTAAAAGAGTTCAAAAATGTTCTTGACAAAACACAGATATGAAAAGTAGTAAACTGGAGGGAGAACTTCTTCCTTGATACATTTCATGTCAAATGCTTGTCTGAAGCAATAAAGTTTTAGAGCTATAAAAGTCTTGAGCTGTTAAATGGATGGTCTCATCCTAGAATTTCTTAATTTAAAAGTATTAGTTTCCTACAACCAGTGTACTCTCCAAAGCTTACTGATTTACGTACATCAGTATATCTTTCCATTACATATTAGTATGTTAAGAAAATATGTTTATGTGGCTCTCTGAAGGGTGAAGACAGAATAAGTGCAAGCTTTTTATTCTCTTACATATAAACCTCAACATTTTTTTTAACGTGAAGAGGTTTCCATTAACAACTAGGTTGCAACATCTACGTGAACAAAATATTTAGCATGAGACTCAACAGCTTCACATTAATAGCTCTCAGCTGACAGTACGAAGCTTGGACATTATTGATTACAATTCCAGTGTGATGCACTAACTTGAATAAAGCATGCAAGCAACATGTGCAGGCAAGCCAAATGCAAAACTGAAACATTATCTAAACAGAGCTGATTTCAAATGTTTCAAATGTAAATAACCCACCGGGTGGTCCTTTAGACTGTCAGCAATCATTATTTTCTCCAACATAAACAAGACTGTCAAACAGGATTTTTGTCACAATGATAAAATGTCATTCTTCCTAAATTGTTTTTTTAAGAAAATAACATACCTTCAGAATAAATGAGTTCCTACCCAGATTTAAATGAAAGAATTTTGCAAGCTGTCCTTTAAAAACAGAAGATAGCTGAACAACATATACTAGGAAATAAAGAATAAGTTTAGCTGCATTAGTAAAGTGATAGACCTTAAAATCTTGTTACAATTCAAAATCCTGTTTGCATTTACCCAACTTCAGTGGTTGATGTGTTTTCAGTACATTGTGAAATATAAAACAGGTTTATCTTGCATAAAAGTACTATGTTTTCAATTTCAGAATTTCTCATACCCTGTATTATTTACATACGGAGTTTTGCATACCCTTGTTCCATCTGCTGTTTAGCTCTTCTGCATCTGTTTCTTACCAGAGACCCAAGGAAGATTACTATTACCATTACTATGGTACATGAAATCTTCTTTAAGTCTATCCTAACCATGCAACTAGTTGGTCTAATAAAAGGTATTGCCCAGAAAAACCCTTGTCCCTTGTATTTTTTGAAAAGCCATAACTTGAATCAAATTATTGGTAATGGCCTAAAAGATTAGTAGGTCTAATGCCCTCTTATATATAAAAGTTTCTAATAGTTGATTAGATAATATTAGAATGATATTCAGCATCCAAAACCTCATTGAATTCAATAAAAGGTAGCTGCCTCAACAGCTTTGAAATTTGGCCCTAATTTGCATAAATGCATAGTGAAGTGTATATTCATCTACTGATCCTGCACTCACTGAAGCCAAAGAATGGAGTGGCAAAATGTTTAATTCATGTTATAAAAGACTACCTTTTATACAAGATTTCTAGGAAGAATAAATTGTTCAGGATCTCCTTGCTGCCTGATTCAACTTTCCATATGGGAAATGTCTCTCTTAGAAGCCAATCACACATTGTGCTCTAACTCTCCATTGCGTTCTGTCTTGTGCTTCAGGACAGAGCATCTTTAGGGCCCTACCATGCCATTTGCTGTTGTCATATAGCCACTTTTTGTACAGCCTGTTTTTTGTTCTACTTTCATCTGCCAGGCTAAAGAACACAGTCTTTAGCAGCTGGCCATCTTGCGTGCAATAAATAGGGAGAAAAAGCTGGAGTTTTATCTTTTTTGTCACATTCCCAACTGTCTGTTTCACATTGATCCTTTTTTTGATCATCTTGTTTCTGCTGTGGTTTTACCTGCTGATACATATAATCAATTATCATTTCATTACAAAAGGCCAAATGCCTATGAGTATCATTCTTCTTGAACATCCATGTTTTCACTGCACAGAGTAAAATTGTGAACATTCTTGATACAAGAAATCAGGATTCCTTTGTCTCTGCAAGCCAGCTTCAGGTCATCAGTAGTACCCTCCTCATGATCTCCTTGGAGAAAATGTCCCACGTGTTAAGGCTTTCCAAACAGAAAATGCTTTCCATGCTATCCAACTTGTTGCCAGCTGCTTAAATGTCTACATCTTCTCCTTTTTTCTCCTACTTCACTTTCTCCACCTTTGTCTTGCCCACATTGATTTGCAACATGAGTCATTCATCAGTCTTGTAGAGGATGTCAACCTTGGTCTGCAAGACCCTCTTCCTCTGTGTCCAGCAGATAAATGTTATCTTCAGAATTTCAGTGCACCATTACCCAAAAGCCTTTGGACAATTATGGTTTTGTCCCTCAATCTCTTGACGTAAATCATAAAGGCGTGGAAGATACTAGACTGCTGTCTCTATAATTTTCATTGTCATCTTGAACCAGTTGCTTAGCACACAATTGACCGCAGCTGCCAATTGAGCTTCTTCGTAAATATTTTTCAGCAGACTAACCACTCCTGGCTTATGATATATAACCTCAGAACAGCTCACAGAACAACAGAGCTAAATTCTTTTTGAAATCAACAAAACTATTGAAGACCTTCCGGTCAACTTCTCACTGGCCGCATCTACACAAGATGCTGACTGCATAGTCGTTACTGTGCAGTCATTTAGTACTTGTATAAGTAAGTACTAAATGGTTTTGCAGTAACTGGAGTTACTGCACAGTTGCAACAAGGAATGGCTTTTTCACGATGCCGGCTGTGCCGTAGCTCATGACTACTGCACAGCAGCATCACATCACGCTTCCAGCTATGTGACACTACTGTGCAATAGTCATGGGCTACTGTGCAGTCAGCATCTCATGTAGACATGGCCACTGTGTACTCAGTACTTACCTTTTCCTTGCCAGTGGGCTTTTTTATACTTAGATATTTCTTTCTCGGTGCTGGGAAGGACATACTGTTCTGCTACAATTTCTCTTTCTATGTCTTCCCACACCTCCTTCCTTTACATCTTCCCCAGGAGTTCTTGACAGATCACCCAATCTTCCATTCTACATAGGCCTTTTGACATGTAGGGTTTGGTCTTGGCTAAACAGTTGGGTAACTTTTCTAGGGAACAGTATCTTTCACAAGGAATGGCATATTCTTTATTATCCCTAACTCTTTTGAGACTGTTTACTCTTCCCTCATTTTAGATTTCTATTTGTTGTTCTTAACAGCTCTTTTACTACAACTCTAACTGAGTAGTATAGTCTAAAGATTAAAAAAAAACTGGGGCACACATGTACTGTTTAGGCCTGTGTGAATAGGGAAGTATTCAATTCAAATTAGGATTCAGCCAATTCGGAAAACAGTGATTCGATTCAGAGATTTGGATCACTGTCCCAGAATGATTCGTTTGAATCGGCTTCCAAAGATTTGGCGTTGATTCAGAGAGATTCGGAGATTCGGCCATAGACTATAACTAGGAATCACTAAAATACCTATAACTTTGTCATTTTGGGGCTGATTTGGATACAAATTGCAGGGGTGGTAACCCCTTCTGAGGGTGTGAAGTCTGTCAAGTTTCAAGGAAATAGGTGCAGGGGTTTCTGGGAAACTGCATCTCAAACTGCTGAAAGCTAAACTCCTCTTGTAAGTGTATTAAGACACATTTGGATGAAAACAGCAATCAAGCTAGGCCCTACTGAGGCCATGAAACCTGCCAATTTTGAAAGAGATAGGTACTGGAGTTTCTGGGAAACTGCACCTGAGGCTGCTGACAAGCAAATCTGTGCCATGTGACATTGTGTGTGTGTTAAGGCATGCCCTCACTGGCGCTGGGGCCTCTACACAACACAGTAGTGTGTCCCAATGAGATGTCCTCTTCCCTATAACCTCAGTGCAGTCCACCACTTTAAATGACAACAGGTAATAACTTAGTAAGTAGCACAGTAGCACCAGCAGCATCAAAGGCAGCCAAACTGTCACAAACTAGAGCCTTTTTTTCCTTTCCTGCAGGAGCTGCTTCTCCAGCAGGTGCCAAATAACTCTCCCTGCCAGCCCCAGCCCTGGGGCTTAGATGTGCCCAGGGCCCTGCGTCCTTCTCGTCAGATGACTGGGGACAGGTCCTATGGGGGAGTGGGTTGGTCTAAAGACATGGTACTGGCAGACAACGTTCTTTGGGTCAATCTAGTATCTTTTAGTAGACCAACTGAATAGTTAGGGAAATATATTTAGCAAATTTTGGGGTTGAAAAACCTTGCTAACCTCATCACCAGAAGCCAACTTC
>NW_017729027.1:47608607-47626942 GCF_001723915.1 Gavialis gangeticus | reverse complement strand
TTTCTGGGAAACTGCATCTCAAACTGCTGAAAGCTAAACTCCTCTTGTAAGTGTATTAAGACACATTTGGATGAAAACAGCAATCAAGCTAGGCCCTACTGAGGCCATGAAACCTGCCAATTTTGAAAGAGATAGGTACTGGAGTTTCTGGGAAACTGCACCTGAGGCTGCTGACAAGCAAATCTGTGCCATGTGACATTGTGTGTGTGTTAAGGCATGCCCTCACTGGCGCTGGGGCCTCTACACAACACAGTAGTGTGTCCCAATGAGATGTCCTCTTCCCTATAACCTCAGTGCAGTCCACCACTTTAAATGACAACAGGTAATAACTTAGTAAGTAGCACAGTAGCACCAGCAGCATCAAAGGCAGCCAAACTGTCACAAACTAGAGCCTTTTTTTCCTTTCCTGCAGGAGCTGCTTCTCCAGCAGGTGCCAAATAACTCTCCCTGCCAGCCCCAGCCCTGGGGCTTAGATGTGCCCAGGGCCCTGCGTCCTTCTCGTCAGATGACTGGGGACAGGTCCTATGGGGGAGTGGGTTGGTCTAAAGACATGGTACTGGCAGACAACGTTCTTTGGGTCAATCTAGTATCTTTTAGTAGACCAACTGAATAGTTAGGGAAATATATTTAGCAAATTTTGGGGTTGAAAAACCTTGCTAACCTCATCACCAGAAGCCAACTTCCTGTGAAAAGTGGTTTTTAAATTCCCTTTCAGGATCAGGCCTGAGGGACTGGGGACAGAACGATTTTTTTGTGAAAATGTGCCCACACAGGTAGGGTGTTCTTGTCTTTGATACATTCTTGTGCACAGTTTCTGGGGATACTGGAGATATGTTGGAAGGTTTTGTGTTTTGAGCTCTAGAAAGTTGGCTTCTGGCTCATTAACTCAATATAGACATTAGATTTATGACACACTACAACCTACCAGACATCTGACTCCCCAAATACCTCTCCACTTTTACCTGCCACATCCCACTTACCCCAGCCTGTCTCTCTCACCCCCTGACACCTCTATTTCCATTTTCATTGACTGGCTTTCTTGCCTGCATTGCATGCCAGCCTCTGATTTCTTTACTATTCCTTCCATCTAGGAACAGCACACACACACCAACTGCAACTGCACACACACCAACTGCAGGAGCTTCCTCAGCCTGACAAAGCATTTTTCAACCTGAAAGCTAGTATCCCAGGCAGCTAAACTGAGCTCACCTGGAGCCTCACAACTCCACTGCAACCAGCAAGCCTCAGGCCTGTCAAAGACGTGATGGGTCTGGGCTTTCCCCAGCCAGGACTGTGTGCATGCGTGTAGTGGTTGGAGTTTATGGTACCTCCTACCCACCTTTCACCAGGGGGATCCTCAGTCCTGGCATTTCCTGGGGCTCCCATGCTGCCAACAGTCCCACCAGGCCCCCCAACCCTAGCAAAGTGCAGTTTTAGTGGTCATGCCCAGGACCTGGGGCCTCCTCCTTCCCCATAGCCCCAGCCCATACTTGCAAGTTTGTCCTGGCATGGAAGCTCACCAGGAACATGTTCTTCCCCTGCTGGCTGGTGATACAGTGAGTGCTGCCTCTAGCTCAGAGAGCAGGACATTAACTGGTTAAAAAAAATAAAACAGAAATAGGTGCAGATGGAGTGAGGAGGGTGGCACTTACTCCATCTGCAGGTGGAGCGTGGGGAACCCCAGCAGCAGGATGTTTATCTTGAGGACCACAAGCCGTTCCACCAAACCAGGATCCAAGCAGGTGTGGTGTGGTATCACAACATCCCCAGCAATGTTGAACACCCTCTCACTCGGAACACCAGCCAGTGGACAGGACAGGTGTTTCTGGGCAACCATGGCCAGATCCTGCCACATCTGGCTGTGGGTTGCCCAAGGGGTCGCAGTCCAGCAGTTCCATGTTCTCAGCGAGACAGGTAGCCACCAAAGCCTCAGTGCTACCTGCCCAAGGCTAGGGTCTGGTGCATCTGGACCCCAAAATTGAAGCCATGCCCTTGGCTCACATGGGCAGCAGCTGGTGTGGAGGAGACTGGCTGGTGCTGGTGATGGGAGTACTGACATGGGAAAGTGAATCCCCCCCTTCCACAACCCCTCACCTCTGCCCTTCTGCCTCCCTGACTCTGTTGACCAGGACCTCCATCCAGTGATCAAGGGTTTTGGTGCTGCCAGTACACATGCTCCCCTTCACCCTTAGGGTCGCACATGCCTGCCAGCATGTGGACTGTACTGGATCGCAGTGGATGCAGGCATTTCCTGATGGCCTCCTTCAGTCGCCTTACCAGTGCCTGCAGCTCTGGTGACAGTGGCTTGGCCCAGCCAGGAACATCAATCCCCTGGAACTTCTCCAGTTGGTTCTCAAATTCCCTCCCTATGGGGATCACCTGGCTAAGGAGGGCATCGCCAGCACTGAGGGTCTTGGTGGTCTCGAGGAAGGGCTTGAGGATCACCAAGATTTGGAAGATGGTATCCCACTCAGCTCTGTTAAGGGGGCTGCTGATCCCAATCTCCCCAAGGAAGGCCACCCCATGGATGGCCTTCTGTTGCTCCACCAGCCTTTCTAGCATCAGGTATGTGGAGTTCCACCAATTCTCCACATCCTGCATGATTTTGTGCTGCAGGGTGCTCAGCTCTGCCTGTTTCTCCTGCACCATCTTGCGCACCTGGATGCTTCAGTGGAAGTAGTCCGCCACCTTCCTGCATTTTGAAATCAACTGGGTGGTAGTGATGGTGTCATCACCAGCAGCCCTGTTCCCTTCCAAGGTGTCCCTGAATATGAGATGCAGCTTGTGTGCCACACAGCGGATGCCAACAAAGTTGGCATCATGGATGGCCTTGACCATATTGGCCCCACTGTCAGTGACCATGAAACCGCGAGTGAGCTCACGCTACCCAACAAGCCAGCCCTGCATCATGTGGTTCATGGCCACTATGATTTCCCTTGCCATGTGGGACTCATCCATCACCTAGGCTTGAAGGAGAGCCCACCGATGGCCTGACTGATTGCACCAGTGCCCTGTGAGGGAGAGGTAGGCATGATCTCCACCCCGGCTGCTCCAGATGTTGGCGGTGAAGTGCAAGGATACCTGGGACCCTACTTTGTGCAGCTGCTCCCTCAAATTCTCTCTGCATGCCTCATACAGGGAGGGCACCACCTTCCTGCTAAAGGTGATGTATGCAGGCACTTGGTAGGATGGGGCCGCAAGAACCATGAGCTGCCTGAACCCTGCCCACTCAACTAAGGAGAAGGGCTGGCCATCCAGAGCAAGCATCTCCCCAGTGCTCTGGATGACCTTGCTCGGCCTTACAATGCACTTTGCTTTGCCTGCAGCTTTCCCCCACCACTCCACGGTGGCCTGCCTCTGCTTTGGGGGGATGGGGCCTTCAGAGCAAGGCGGGGACTTCCTTTTGGGCATGCTGCCACTGGTGCCAAGCTGAGCAGAAGGAAGGGCAAGGGGGTGCTGCCTCCTGAGATGCAGCAGCCACCGTGGTAGTGAAGTGTTTCACTTCCTTGCCCCAGCTGATGTGCCTTTGGCAGTGCTGGCAGATAGCAAACCTGGGATCATATGCCACCTCAAAATGATCCCACACTACACTACCCCCCTGTTTCTGGGTTGAGGGTGGGGATCCTGCCTTATTCCCTGCCCTCCTCTCAGCAGGCACAGTCACAACAACAGGAGAAGCTGACTCAGCTGAGCCACTTGCTCAACCTCCTCTAACATGCCTTCCTGAGAAGGAGACCTGGGTCTAGGGGAACTTTGAGGTGTGGGGAGCACAAACTCAGATTCTCCCTCGGTCCCCAGAATTTCTTTAGCTAAGGTGCTCAGGTCCCCTGCTTCCAGATCCAGCTCCTTCTCTGGCACTGGGAGGCTCATGTTGGGAGATGAAATTGGAGTGGAGAAGAGTGTCATTCTGCTGCCGGTGCATATTTCTGGTATTAGGGGAGGTGGTGCAGGTGCAGGGACAGGTACTTCTCCCACTTGCTTGCTCCCATTGGCAGCAGAGGACTCATGGCTGCCAGGAAGAGGATGCGTCTAAGTTGTGGGGGGGGACTTGCAGCTCTAGCTCTCCCCCTACCCCCTCTAGCCCCTCTCCCTCCCTTGGCAGAAGACCTGGCACCTGCCTTTCCAGCACACTTAATATTAATCTTTCCTATGCTGGAAAATGTATCTGTGTGTGTAACTAACTAATAATAACTAACTAACTAATAATATCTCTTCTTCTTCTCTGATGTATGACTGTCTGACTTCTTCTGTGTTGTGTATTCACTGTTTAATAATCTGTATCTGACTTCTTCTGTGTTGTGTGTTTAATAATCTGTATCTGACTTCTTCTACGATGTATGTGTATGAGTGTGTGTAATGTATGTGCTTTCCTGCACAGTGATGGATCACACTGCCAGGGAAGACACAGCTTTCTTTTAAAAAGGGGCAGGGCATGGAAACAAGAACAAATGTAAGTTGAAAGAAATGGATTGGATAGGGATAAGTAGAGGGTTTCTAGTTAGTAAGCTGTATCCAATCCTTTCCAAGAACAGAAAGTAACAGGAGACTGACTAGGTAGGAAGCCAAGCCAGTCCAGTACCTTTCAGACACTGTTGCTCAGGCAGAAACAGTTCACAAAAGGCAGAAAAGCCTGCAGACAGAGGCTTATATGCTGTTTCTATGTTCCTCCCCCAGAGCACTGTGATTGGAAGGGGGCTCAGAGAAAGATCACAGTCACTGGCCAGCTAGAGATGTCAGTCTTCCCCCACCTTGCCCCCCGCCCTTCTTAGTTTCTGTTCCCCTGAAAGACTGCCTTCTGAATCTCTGAATCTTTTCCGAATGATTCAGAGGCTCTGAATCAATTTGGAGATTTCTTTTTCTCCTGATTCAATTCAGATTCAGTGATTCAGCCTCTGAATTGGGCTGAATCCTCTCCAAATCAAATTGTGGACCAAAGCCTCGCACACCCCTAGTAACGTTCATAAAAATAGTAGCAATGTCTTCTTTATATCCCCATGTCATTGATGGGATTTGGATGTACAGCACCTCAATAGTATTTGGGTGCCTAACTCCCAGCAGAATCTCATTAGGCATCTCATTACCTTTGAGAAGCTGGGCTAAGGTGTCTCCATCCCCTAGGCAGTTTTGAGACTATAAGCCTTAAGACGCTTTGTTATTAAAAACTCTCAACACTGTGAAGAACTGAGCCCTTTTTCCTTCCTAGTGAGATGGAAGAGAAAGATCTTTCTTTCTAAGATGACAGTGAATATTAGCGTGTGGTTTGTACTGCTTTTTAAATCTGAATTTAACTTTCACTAAAATGACAATGTGTTTTAAACAAATCTTTCACACATATGTTAATAGGAACAAATTTTTGAGTGCAAGGAGGTTATAAATGGAGAATCTTAAACCCAGATAGGATTGGCCATGGGGGATGAGATATAAAACAGATGGGCTGTACTGAAGAGGGAGCATAAGCATAGTTTGTAAAATGCAGGAGCTGGTAGTACCGTTGTATTCTGAGCTGTTTAGCTTCAGATGGAATGCTGTGTCAAATTTTGGGCACCACATTTAAGAAGAAACTGGAGAGGATGTAGAGGGCAACGATGAAGATGGTACAAGGGTAGGCATGCAAGGCTATATGAGGAAAAGGTGAAGGAACTAGGTATATATAGTTCAGAGAGAAGGAGACTGAAAGAGGAATGATAGCAGCTTTCAAATATTTGAAAGGCTGCCATAAAGAAGATGGAGAAAAACAGTTCTTCCTGTCGCAGAGGACAGAATAAAAGGTAATAGGTTTAAACTACAGCAAAGTAGTTTTGGATTAAATCTCAGGAAAAACTTCCTAACTGTAAGAGCAATGGAACATCTATTTTCATTTTTTCTGAATGTCTCCCCCAGTCATACTTTCATCCCAGATCTTAATTGTGTGCTGTATATGTAATAGTGGTTGTCAACTAAAAAGGGTTATCAGTTTTTTAAAGTATAGTCAATCATGAAGAAAGCAAAAATGCAAGGTGCCAGGTCCTCATATTTATTGGGGCATGTGAGAAAGATAAATCCAGCATTTGGAGATCTCTTAAGAACCTGAGGTCCTTCTGTGATTATGTCACTTGAATTGCTCTATCAGTTTTGTTTGAACATCTCCTGCCACACAGTCTTATTGGTATCTACAAACTGAAGAACTTGTACATGGCTTTCAGAGTTCTGAAACTGTCTAAACACTTCTAAAAAGATGCCATGCAGGATGTTACAGAGCAGTTCTTGGGGAATAGATTTAAAAATGGTGAGTGAAGCTCAAAGGGAAACTTGGAACTCACCTGAAAAATTGGTTAGGGAAACACCAGGGTGTGGAAATCATCAAGTGTATCTTCCATAAATTCCAAAACATAAAACCAGGTAGGAGGAAGATTACTAAATCAGAAGTTAACCCAGGCTTGATGAGCCTTTATAGCCTTGTTTCCAGAGAGTTCAGCAAAAAAAAAAAATCTTTTCTCTGTCTTTGATTCAAACATTTTCATACCCTGGTGAAGTTTTGCTTTGAAGTGCATTTCAAACAAGCCTCAGTGAAACTCCCCAAGTCTGGTGATTACCATGTGGTTTTGCATCCAAATGATGGGAATCAGCAAATCTCAGGAGGGTTCCAAAGCAAAAAATAAAGCCATACATGACTGCCTGGAGTTGGATCACAACTAAATTGAAAAAATTCATAAATCTTCTGAATATCTCATAGACATTGAGTTTGCCGTGTGTCATTGTCATCCCTGCCCCAAAGCGGGTAAGCTTTGCTTAATTTCAATTTCTTTTGAAAGCCTTCTACATCATTTCTAGAACAATATTACTGATTTAACTTTCAAAAGTGTTGAATCTTCTGCACTTGAATTGACTGGGGATGAATATATTTTTCCTCCCAAAATCACTAATCCATTTCTGGGCAAACAGTGAGAGATGTCCACATGAAATGAGTTCAGAATAGACCTAGAGAATGGGCTCTTTAAGTGAAGGGTAATATTCAGGTTTTCAGCTAAAACCTGGCAAAAATAAGAAAAGTTTAAATAGTCTTTTTTTTTTTTAATTTTGCAAGAAAACATTTTGAAGTCAGTTCAGAGGCCATAATGTACTCAATATTTCATTCCAGAAGTTGCAAATAGGTAATTTTAATCAGTTTAAGTCTAGTTTTTCACTGAAAAGCTGAGTTTGTTGAAGATTATTTGTTGTCATAGAATTTCACGAGTAGCATTCAATAATTCTCATGGATTAAAACAGATTTTTCTGCAGCAAGTTGTTCTGCTTTCATACAATACAGAGTTTCCATTGGATGCAAGATAAAATAAACTGTAGCTGAATGAAAAAGGACTGGTATTTCTACATCAGAGGTGCTTGCTGCTAATGATTACATTCCTCCTCTTTGTTGCCTGCCCACCTAGAATAGTGTTTTGTCCTTTTACTGCTCATAATACATTCAAGTTTTGCATGTATGCCCTCTCCATAAAGTTACCAGAGCATGTTTTCCCCAGCCTGGAGTGCTCACTATTCTCACCCTCTTCAGAGCTGTCTTCTTGGCTCAGAGAGCTGCTGAGTCAGTTTCTCATGCCCGGAGTGACCTCCTCCCCTTTGCTATACTTAGGAGACTTCACACCTGTCAATCATAGCAGGGGACAGAAGTTGGGAGTGCACTTGGAGCTACCAAGATTTCAGCTAGCACTTGTTGCTCCCTAGCGCTTGTCTCTTCTTTGGGTATGTCTATACTCTATGCTGGTTTGATACATGTGGACGAATTATGCTTGGCAAAATCTGATAAAATTCATCCCAGCGTGCTGAAGGAACTGGCTGAAGAAATCTCAGAGCCACTGGCAACAGCATTTACAAAGCCATGGATGACAGAGAGCCCACAGAATTACTGACTGGTTAGCTTTACTTCAATACTTGGGAACTTATGAGAGCAAATTATGTAACACAATTTGTGAGCACCTGGAAAAGTAGGGGGCCATTGCTAGCAGCCAACATGGTTTTATTAAGAATAATCCCGCCTCAAGCAGGGGGCTGAACTAGATGACCTTATGAGGTCCCTACCAGCCCTACTTTCCTATGATCTGATTATCTTAAATCATGTCAAAACAACTTGGTTTTTCTTTATTGAAAGTTTCATTAGTTTGATGGATGAAAGGAATATGCTGGGTATGATATACAGACCTTGGTAAGCCATTTGATGCAATCCCACAAGACCTTTATAAATAACCTGGAAAAATGTGAGGTATATAGAATTACTGTTATGTGGGTTCATAATTGGTTGGATAACGGCAAGCAGAATAACTATAAATGGATCCATGTCAGGACTGCACAAGGTTTCTAGTGGGATTCCACAGGGGTCTGTGATGGTTTCTGGTGCTGTTTAACAGTTTTAATATTAATTGGGACACAGGAATAGAGAACTTGCTTCTCTATTAGAGTACTTGCAGAGGACACATAACACTTTGGGGTAGGAGTGTAAAGTGGGCATTTCTGTGCTCTGGGTGACAATGGTGCACAAAGCAGTATCTGCAACTGGGCTCCTGGCAGTGGTGACTGAATCAGTAACACAACTCTTGGTATTTTTGCACACCCATTCTCCCAAGTCAGTGCCCAGGGCTGGTGCCCCAACTTTGTTACACAATTGCTTTGGGTTAAAATTCAAAAGGAATTTGCCTATTTGAAGAATTGGGCACTAAATCACAAAATACAATTCAGAAAAAAAACAAACATAAGTTATATCTAGGAAAGTAAAACAGATAAATACAGAATGGGAAACAACTGGATGGGCAGTATGGCTTCCACAAAAGGGGTCTTGGTGGATCACAGGCTCAAGATGAGTCAGCACTGTGTCAGTTGCCAAAATGGTTGTCATTAAAGGCATAGAAGGTGGAAGACCTAGGGAGGGCTAGTGCTGTTTTACTTAGTGCTGATTAAGCCTCAGCTAGAGTACTGTGTTCAGTTTTGGGCTCTGCAATCTAAAAAAGGATGTGAAGAAACTGGAATGTTCAGAAGTGAGCAACAAAGATAACAGTCAAGAGCAATCAATCTTTACTGAAAAGAAAGTTGAAGGACCTAGGTGTGTTTAATTTATAGAAGAGGTTATTAAGGGGGGCACGATAGCAGTTGTCAAATAGTCAAAAAGCTGCTGTAAGAAGAAAGAGAACAGCTGTTTTAACTAGCTACAGAGGAGCCACGAGGTAACATGTTTGAACTGCAGCAAAACTGATTTGGTTTAAATTAAGGGCAGAGACTATGAAAAAAACTTCCTAACTATAAATGCAAGGAAGTCAATAAAGAAAGTTATCCAGGGAAATAATGGACTCCCTGTCATTGGAGGTTTTCAAGAAAAGTCTGGATAAGCATTTGTCTGGAATAAATTAGAGTATATCTTTTATTTGTGCAGGGGCTTGGACTAGCTGACCCTTGCAGTCTCTTCCAATTCTATGATTCTGTGTAGCATGGAGATGCCTGAGGTAGCACTTAAAAAGCTTTCTCTGGTACCTGCAGCAGTCCCCATGCTGCAGCACAGGGTTCAGCACAGGCTAACATGACTGACAGGTGTTGAGATGACAGGTTAGAAGGAAGAGTATACAAACTTTGAATCCACAGCAGTGCTCCCAATGGTTGTTATGGGAGCGTATGTGCAGGTACAAGGCAATGTGTTCTAAATGGTCTAAAACGCAGAATAGTCATATGGAAAACACAATTAAGCCCACACAGTATTAAGAAGCAATTTCATTTTACACAGTTTTTAAATGCCTGTGGCCTCTTCAATTATTACTTATTATTTACTGAGCATCAGCAATGTGCCTGAAGGCTGAACGCACAGAGATGAAATGATATTGCCTGCTGTCAGAGAGATTGCATTCTGACTCTGACACAGCCCATTTACCTGACATGTTCTGAGGGAGCATACACTGAAGTCAACTGGAATTATGAATGTGGCAATGAAGTCTCCACAATGATGATGTTAACTGCTTTTTAAAAATATTTATTCTATTTGTTAAATTAGGGGTAAAAGGTTTTCTGCAGCAGAATGGATCAAAGGGGCTATGTTAGTGTCAAGCATGATACTTTACAAAAAGGCACCCAGCACTGGATGTATTGGTTCCTTTCTACACTATCAGACAAAATAAATGTCAGTTAATAATTGGCTTTTTGTTAAAACTGTAATAAAAAATAAAATCCTTATCTGAAGTGCAAATTGTATTTGCTGGACGGAAGGACTCTGCTGAGTATGGGACTCCTATGGCTAAGCTAAAAGCCATCAAAATTCTAAGGCCTGACCCCGCAAACTTTGGCCATATGGCTTGTCCTTGCTTGGACAAGTAGTGCAACGAATTTACCTGAATGATTAAAGCTTGCAAAATCAAACCTTAGATTTTACCCTGCCTGAAACATACAAGTTGGTATGCATTTCTTGCAATCAGCCAGAGACTTTGCGTGTAAAAGATCTGTCATTTAAAGATAAACTTATGGTGTGGTTCTTGCTACTTTTGTGCGGAATGTTAATAGCCCAGTTTAAACAGTACAGAGTGTGTCAAAACTTTGGAGCACTGTTTGCCTTTAAGAAGCATATTGTAAAAAATTACCTATGTATTTTAATACCCTTATTTTAATGTCCATTCATTTCCACTGCTTCTTTACATTTGCCAAGTACAACTTAGGATCTAGATAGGATAAATGCCTAATTTTACATCTGGATGCATGAACTCTCCTATGGATGTGTATCTGAGTGCAGAACTGGAGCAAGAGGTTTTGTTTCCCACTCTAAAGCCTAATTTCTATGTTCATTTATACTACACTTGATCTTAGGCACTGGGGCTGAGAACTTTGAAAAATAGCACACTGGGAGTAGTCTCAGCACTGAGGGCAAAGGTAAAGGGGCTTGGAAAATGAATTCCTCTTTTAACCTTGTAGGTTGTTTCTTTAGGCAGGAGTAGAATAATTCTGACAGGGCAATGTAATGGCTCATGGTGTTACTACTAGAGTCATATCTAATCTATAAATAAGTAGAAGACTTCTTTTCCAGGGCTAGCAAACTGACTCTCTTCATAATGGAAAATCCAAAATTTAAACAAATGTTTTCATTTCCAAAGGAGCTAGATGGTGATGGGAATTAATGCACTTTTTTATATATATATCTGAAGACTCTGTCGCCTTATCCTGCCACAGTCAAAAATGGAAATAAATTGGGAGCTGCTAGTTCAGTCCCCAGTAAAAAAAAGATTCAACATTGCTGAAGTGCATTGCATTTGTCTATGATTTGTAATCTCTGCTCCAGCGGTGAGTAAGAATACTAGGGGACCAGCATGTCAGTGGTTGGAGGAAGGGGTACCAAATTAGGACATAGGATTTAGCCTGAAATGTCTAACCATGTTCTATTTTACTTTTTGTGCCAAATACATGCACACAGTCCCATAAGTGTAGTTTTTGGCACTTACACCCAAGTTTAGATCCTATTTCACCCTGTGGTGGGCTAGAATCTCTCTGCATCTAGATTTGACAGAAAGGGGATAGGGAGAGAAGGAAGAATCTCCTGTATTTTAGCTCAATAGGCCAATGAAGGGTGTCAAAAATATGGTCCATGGCCAGGTCTGGCCAGTGGAGCTGTATCATCAGTGTTGCTCATGGGTCTTGGAGTGAACCACAGGAAGCATGTGGGGTGTGCTAGATGGCCCCAGTAGGCTCCTGCAAAGCAGAGGGGCAACTGCATGCAGCTCTGGGACTGTGCAGCACAGCTCCTCAGTGGTCAGAGCAGGACCAGAATGCATGGCAGTGTGTAGATCTGGTCCAGCCTGTGGACTGGCTCCACACCACTTTTCTGGCCCACAGAGCCAAATGAGTTTCACACCCCCGGCCTAATGGATGGGGCATTTGTGCAGACAGTAAGAGACCCAGTTCTAGGACCCTTCCCCTATTCACCAAAACAGTTTGACCCTGCATCTCTTGCTTTCCAACCAAGTGTTCTATCCAGGAGATCACAGGCTAGGCATTTTCCAGACCTTTCTCAAGCCCCTTGAAGCTGACCCACTGCACCATGAATTTAATAGTCATTGAATTAAATGGATAAACCCTTGTGAGGAAGTTTCTGTCCCACTGAGAGCAAAGGTTGATGCTCAAATGCAGAGTCCTCTCCCATCCAAATCAATTTCTATTTCATTGATCTACATGCCTCTAGCTTATTTGGTTTCTCCTGGCTCCACATATTTCCTCCTCTTTGCTGCCCAGCAGACTAGCTGCAACAACAGGGCTTGAGAATGGTCTGGATTTAGCTGAGCAAGAACATCACCATGTATCCTTCCCAGCTAGAGTACAGTTCTACTGAGCATAATCTGTTGGCATGCTTGCACACCTACTGCTGAATTGTAAACTGCAGAAATGCCAAAAAATGCAGTTACGTACCTGCATATATGCCATTTATGCATGTAAAATGACATAGGAATTAACTCTTGTGTTAAATCATGGCAGAGTCAGAAACTTAGTTCATATGTGGACTTGGCTATGTCACCTAACCCCTTTTCCCCTTGGATCTCCTCTGTATAGAGTAAGAAAAATACTGTAAAGTACTTTGAGAAACAACAGATTAAAAGTGTTACATTCAAAGCATTGTTCACGTGATGTCTCTGATTCAGCTGTTGTCAGCCACTCTCTTACATCTCTTAAGGTCACAGCTGAGCCATCAAATGTTCACCTCCATGGTTTGTTTGTTGTTGGGGGCGGGGGTTGTCCAATAGTAAATGTGTTGAATTGAGTCATTTGGTGACTGATAGGGAATGAGTTCCCAGCAAGTTATTATTTTACTTACTGTATTTACTCTAAGACAAGATTTTCCCCCTAAGCAGAAGGGGGAAAAAAGCGCCTTTTCTTAGATTTGCATACAAAGCAGAGGGTGTGTGTGTGGGTGTGTGTGTGTGTGTGTGTGTGTGTGTGGTGGGGAGGGAAGGGGCAGGTGCCTGCTGAGGCTCAGACTCTAGCCCTGATCCAGCAATTCTGCAACATCTTCCTGGTCTCTGCCCTCTTTCCCCCACCTGTCAGGTGCAGCGCAGCTCTGGTTCAGGCTGGGTTCCCTCCCAAGTACAGAGCACATGGAAACTCTGTCCCTTCCTGGTCAATCAGCAGCACTGATACTGGTACATGGCACCTGCCTAGCCAATCAGCAGTGCCAACACTGTTGCATGGCAGGCAGGGCATGTACTTCCATGCGCTATGCTTGAGGAGGGAACACAGCCCAAGCAATGTCTGACAGTAAGGGGGTGGGGGAGGAAAGAGGCAGAAATTGTGGGGAGTGGAAGAGGAGGGGCAGAGGTTGTGGGGATCTGGGGGTGGGGCATGTTGATAGGAGAATGGCAGGAAATCTGTAGGGGGAAGAGAGAAAGGAGGCCACCTAACCTCCCCTCCAGCCACCTGACACCCCTAGCCACTATTTCCCCTGCTATAGCAGAGGGAAGGTGATGGCTTGATAACAACTCTCTACTTATTAGATTATATGCCTGGAAAATTATAACAAATTTATACATTTTCCATATATAGAATTTAATTATTGAGGGTCATCATAAATGCAGGGTCAACTTAGATTGAAGTAAATGTGATAATATTTACAATATCTGTGCTTTTTCAAAGTTCTTTTTTAGGGGTGCACTGATAGAGATTTTTGGGGCCGATACTGATAGCTGTTTTTTAAGGAGGCATATCGGTTGATACTGATCCAATTTCTGATATGCAACTCTTCAGCCTGAAGAGCTGTGTCCAGCCTGGTGTGGTGGAAGGAGAGGGAAGAGGTCTTGGGGGGGCGGGGCAGATCAAGGCCACTGCGATGAGGGAGGGAATGGGGCTGGGGCTCAGGCAAGGGCAGGTGCTGACCAGCCAGGGCAGGGAGGGGTGCAGGGCAGAGCTGCAAGTGGCTCGTTTGGGGGCAGGGGGGGGCATGTGCCCCCCCGATCTGCGTGGCATGCAGTGGGCTGCACCTGTGGGCTGGGGCGGGTACAGGATAGAGGTGCGGGTCATCGGGGGGGTCATGGGAAGGTGGGGGACAGCTCTTGCTGCAGCGTATGGCTCATCCAGTGCTCGTCTGGTGGCTCCCGTCACTGCTCCTGCCGCTTGTCCAGGAGAATATGAGGGGTGCATGTGCCCCTGGATCTGCCCAGCCAGGAAGAGCCCAACACCAGACCACCCCGCCCCACACACATCTGGGGGCACATCCCCCTCCCCCTCATGCACACTTGGATAAGTGATGGGAGTGGGAGTGGGCACACCTGGATAAGTGCCCACCCCGGCCCCGACTGGGAAACCCCTGCCCCAGCCCCAACCGCAGCCCCAACCTCACACCTTCTCTCACCTCAGGGGCCTTGATCTGCACCCCCATTCCCCTCCCCTCTTCCTCCTCCACCACACCAGTTGGGCACAGCTCTCCTTGCTGCCATCTCTGCTCCTCATGGTGTACATGCTGTGCTGTGGCTGCATGCACTCACAGACATTTAGTGGACAAATTATCAGCCGCATTGGGCTGATTTCTGATACAGAACATTTTCTTTATATTAGTGCCGATCCAATATCAGACTGACGTATTGGTGCACCTCTATTCTTTTTTTTAAATACTTTCATAAAATCATAAAAGATTAGGGTTGGAAGGGACCTCAGGAGGTCATCTAGTCCAACTCCCTGCTCAAAGAAGGACCAGCCCAACTATATCATTTCAACCAGGGCTTTGTTGAGCCAGGCCTTAAAAACCTCCAAGGATGGAGGTTCCACCACCTCTGTAGGTAACCTGTTCCAGTGCTTCACCACCCTCCTAGTGAGAAAAATGCCTAATATCCAACCTAAACCTCCCTTGCTGCAACTTGAGACCATTGCTCCTTGTTCTGTCATCTATCACCACTTGGAACAGTCTAAATCCATCCTCTCTGGAACTACCCTTCACAGGTAAAGGTTTCTATCAAATTCCTCCCTCGGTCTTTTCTTCTGCAGACTCAATACACCCAGTTCCCTCAGCCTCTCCTCAGAAGTCATGTGCTCCAGCCTGCTAAGCATTTTTGTTGACCTCCGCTGGACTCTCTTCAATTTGTCCACATCTTTTTGGTACTCAGGTGCCTAAAACTGGACACAGTACTCCAGATGTGGCCTTACCAGTGCAGAATAGAGAAGAATAATTACTTCCCTTGATCTGCTGGCAACACTTCTATTAGTGCAGCCCACTATGCCACTAGCCTTATTGGCAATAAGGGCACCCTTGATTCCTATCCATCTTGTTGTCCACTATAACCCACAGGTCTTTTTCTGTAGAGCTGCTGCTTAGCTAGTTAGTCCCAAGCATGAAAAAGTACATAGGATTCTTCTGTTCTAAGTGCAGGGCTTTTCACTTGTCCTTTCACATAACTCAGGGGCCTTGATCTGCACCCCACCCTCCCATGCCTTGCTGAACCTCATGAGATTTCTTTTGGCCCAAGCCTCCAATTTGTCTAGGTCACTCTGAATCCTAGCCCTACCCTCTGGTGTGTATCTACTACACCCTGCTAGCTTGGTGTCATCCAGAAACCTGCTGAGGGTGCAGTCGATCACATCTTCCAGATTGTTAATGAAGATATTGAACAAAACTGGGCCCCAGACTGATTTTTGTCATTGGTGGCTTTGATTGTCCAGCTGATTTTTCAACAAAATTCAAATACTCTCATTTCTCCCTCTTTCAGTGCCTTTTCTATTTTTTTTAATGTCCAGCTTTTGCATCCAGTAAAAGAACCAGCCTTCTGCAACATTCCAATAAATTTATCTTCCTTCAGCTCATTACAGTGATATTATCATAGCATGCCAGAATTGTTGCATAAATTGCTGATTTTATCCCCTGGAGGCTAGTCCAATTCACCTCTAGAAGAGAGTCACACTTTCAGGCTGGGTCCAACTCTATTTTATTGCTTGCAAGCAGGCCGACAGAGGAGCTTGTTGCTCAGATCAGTGTCGACCCTAAACAAAGCGCGCGCGCTGCTTTTATTGAGCTAGCAATTTTTAGTTGGCGTGTTACATTTTGATTGGTCATTACAAAACAAAAC
The DNA here is from genome assembly GCF_001723915.1 of Gavialis gangeticus. Taxonomy (NCBI): domain Eukaryota; kingdom Metazoa; phylum Chordata; order Crocodylia; family Gavialidae; genus Gavialis; species Gavialis gangeticus. The sequence goes on along the minus strand of NW_017729027.1, from coordinate 47,610,908 downwards.
CTGGGCAACATGTAAGACATGCGTAGTGGGCCATCCTGTACCATGTGGGTGGAAAGTTACAGAATGCAGGGGTTAATACTAAAACAAGGAACAAAGAAACATAGAGAAAAGTATCTATTTTCGCTACAGTATCGTTTCATATTTATGTCATATATTGCATTTTTTGTGAGGGTACTACATATTCTTGTATAATTTGTAAAGTCGGCACAGCACTTTCTACAGTTCTCCTGAATACTATCCTATTAGAACCCTATCTTATGAGCTCTCTCTGACATCTTTGAGACCATAATGACATTCCACATATTGTAGGATAAGATTTCCATGAACAGTCACTATACGGTGAGATGCAATTTAATAGATGCAAAAGAGAATTGCTCAATTTATGAGATGCAAAAAGATATACTCAGGTCTATACAAAACTCTACTTCTACCCCCGAAGTGACTTATCGCATGTTTGCACCCCTACATTTCACAGACACTTTTTTCTAGGATTCAGAAGTCATAGTATTACCACATTCCCACACTAAACAAAGGTAATTCCTATAGGAGACTTGACATCTCATGCAAACTCCAGCTGTCTTAAGCACAATCATTCCAAAAGCAACCCTTGGGCCCCTTTTTATTTTCATAATTATATGCATATTATCAAAAAGGAACCAGAACGTGGGAAAGGAAAAAATGGTTAAAATAAGTATCAAAAACTGTGGGAATCTGGACAAAAGAGAATAGCAACTTAAACTCTCCTTTGTAACAATGTGCAAGTCTACAAAAGGTCTGATCATAGATGTATTAATTTTATTTGTATGGGCATCCATTGCCTGCACACCTGTGTGCCTTACGCTAAAACAAACAGCAGCTACAAAAACATGTCTCTTTTGAAGATTACCCACACACTGCTGGTGAAACAGTCCAGTAACTAACTGAAAGCCAAACACTCATCTCACGCTACACCTGACAATATGCCAGGTCTGGCAACTCGCCAGGAGGAGGAGTTTCCATAGGTATAGTCCCAGCACTACAAGCACCTCAACTTTCCTTCTGGAACAGCCTGTCAGAAAATGCCTACGTTCCATAAAGGTGCTAACATCATGAACACAGAATAATGGGTTCATGCTGCTGCAGAGCATTTAGGGAGGGACAAGCTGTCAGCTTATTCAGACCCATGCCATTGAGGGGGCAATAATACTTTTAAGAGCCCTGAACTATAGAAGGAAACAGAACAGAGTCAAGGAAACAAATCACACCTGGGATTTGATTACCCACAATTGGCATTTGAATAACTCAACATTTTTTTCATGGACTTCCTTGGGCTCTAATTCAGTTACATAACACCATGCACCATTTAAAAATGGGCAACTGGATTAAATATTAGCTAAAAATTTAGGGGTACATTTCAAAGCTAAGTACATTACAAATTATCCAGCCTTCCAGTCCACAAACTTGTAAGTCAATATGTTTGACTGGGGTAGCCCAGTGCTCCTGCTAGGACTTAAACCTGGAGGTCCCTGGCTAGAGAAGCTTGCCCCACTATTCAGAGTCAGATCAATCACTATTTTGGGGGTCAAGAAGGAATTTTACCCCATGATCAGGTTGGTGTGGATTGTGATGGGGTTTGCCTTCCTCTATAGCCAGGGCGTGACTCTCTTTCTTGGATCGCTCAAATGTGTTTTAACAACCTTTGCAGCAGCAGGACATTGGCTGCTATGGTTCCCCTCCTTTACCTGTGGCAGGTTAGAGTGTTATCTCTTGCAGTTGTGTCAGGGTTGACTAGTTACTTGTATGGATAATAGTTTTGCTAAGAGGTTAGATCAGGGGCAGGCAGTTATTTCAGTTGGAGGGCTGCTTAACAAGTTTTGGTGAGCTGTTGAGGGCTGCAAGGGTAGCCCTGTTCCTTGGCAGGTGTACCTGCCACCCCATGGTCACCATCTTGGGACTGGAAGTCTCAGCCCCCAACGTGTGTCACTGGAAGTCCCTCCCCTTGCCCCAGAAGTACTCTTTTTGGGAGGGAGGGTGCTGCCATCTTGAAACTGAGTCAAAATAAATCCTATACTAAAAAAATCAAGTACCTACTATAACTTATTTTAATTTTATTTTTTAAATGTTTTTGTCCTGATTTATGTGTGTTTGGATAGCGTATCTAAAGGCAATTGCATAATAGCTCAAAATACAGTCTTACACTTGTATATTGTGTGGGGGGTAAGGGTGTGCATGTGGTGGGGGGTGGCTGGGGAGTGTGTGTGTGTGGTGGGATGTGGGGGATGCATGTGTTGTGTGGTTATGGTGGGTGGGGTGGGGGGGGGG
>NW_017729027.1:47600612-47608104 GCF_001723915.1 Gavialis gangeticus | reverse complement strand
GGAGGGATGTGGTTGTGGGGTATGTGATTGGGGTTGGGGCAGTGGGAGGGTGTGGATGTGTTTGGGGTTATGGTGGAGGGTGGGGGGTGTGCATGAAGGACGTGGCCCTTGGAGTCTCTGGAGTGTGCCAGTCCCTGGATCTGCATGTGGTGGCAGTAAGTGGGTCAGCTCCACCTGACCCCATAGCACGCAGCTCCCTGTGCTCCCACCCCAGTCCCTGGTGGCAGATGGCAGCAGAGTGCAGGGCTGGTCACACCCAGCCCAATAGCACTCCTGCCCAAGTCCCTGGCCACATGTGGTGGCAGGGAGTGAGGCCAGACCCACCCAGCCCCATATCATGCAGCTCCTGTGCTCCTGCCCAAGTCTCTGGCTGCAAGTGGCAGCAGCATGTGGGACCAGCCCAGCCCAGTCCCATAGTGCTCCCACCCAAGTTCCCAGCTATATGTGGTGGCAGCATGTGGGCTAGCCCCAACAAGCGCCATAGTGTGCAGCTCCTGCACTCTTGCCTGAGTCCCTAGCTGCACCTGGTGGTAGTATGTGTGGGCAGCCTGACCCAGGCCCATAGTACATGGCTTCCTGTGCTCCCACCCCTTTCCCCAGTGGGAGTCCCTGGCCATGGGTCCAGTGGGGCCCATACCTGAAATTCCCATTCTCACAGGCAGGGAGGCTCAGGGGTCACCAGCAAAAGCTTCTGCCAGGCAGAGGCTTCTTGTCTCTAGCACCCCATAGCTCTGGGCTGGGGGTGGGTCAGGCCAGGGTAGTATGAGGGGGAGGCGGTTAGCAACCAGAGCCACACCTCTGAAGGCTTGCAGAAGGGAAGTCCAGGGCCAGGGCTTACAGAGGGTTTATGGAGGGGCCCCATGGGCCAGATGGAATTGCCTGGCAGGCCAGATGCAGCCTGCAGGCTGTATTTTGCCTGCCCTTGGGTTAGACAATAGATTAGCATAGGATGGTTTGGACAGAGATTCTCAGGGTCTCTGGTCAGACATGCCCAGCTAGGCTAAGCACCTGAATTACTGCATCTGCCCCAAATTCATGCCTAATGTGATTGTCCCATTTTTTTGCAGCCCAATTGGTTGCTGAAGGTGCCACTCACTTCTTATAAGCATACATTTAGCCTCAGGCTGCAGGCATGCCTTCCCACAGCCTTATTCTGTCCCGGCAAGTGTCGTGCTCACTGCTCTCTGTTTTCCTGGCCCCTGACTTGGCTTCAGCTTTTTCTGACCCTGACCTTAGATTTCCCCCAGGAACTCGGTACTGGCTCTCTGACCCCTGATTTTGGATCTTGGCTCACTTACTGGGCTATGCCTCTTGGATCTCCCCTTTCAGCCCTCCAGGAACTTCATCCCAATGCTTTCCACCCTTATGGCCCAGACCCTGACCTGATGCTTAGATAATCTGTGTTTCTGCCTTGCTGACTCCCAGGTCACTCCCAGTGGCCTACTACAGGCCGGGCTGCCTATGTCTTGACTGACTCCTTATGGGGTGATCTTGTCTTAGGCAATGGGTTGGACTAAGTGACTTCTGCAGGTCCCTTGCAGTCCTATTTCTGTATGATTCTGTAAGCAGAAATGGTCACACGTGCAGGTAAATCATGGCTGTAGAGAGACCATAAAATATTACTGTGAACTGCGATGGATTCATCATTGCCTCAGGAGTGTTGTCTTACTTGTAAAAAAAATCATCTTACCTCTACAACAAGAGCAGAAGGCACAAATGCAGCTCTACCCCATCTTTGTAAGTATCTTTTCCATTTTACCTGTAAGAGAGCAGCACAACAGAAAAATTGATGGATCCTGCACTGCAGTGTGGAGAACAGACATAGATCTGAGTCTCTTTCCACTGCAGATCAAAACCTATTGTCTCACATGGAATGGAAGGGATCAAAAGATGATACTCTGGGGTACTTTGTATAAAAAATCCTCTAAGGACAGGGCCATATTAATCAATAAGAAAATGAATCCTGGACATACAGTATAATGCATAGGTAGTGCAGAATACTAAGAAAAAGATGAATATGAAGAATATTCTTGTTTAATTCAGGGTTGCAAGGCCAAGGGGAGAAGTTAAATCGACCATAATTGGAATCTTCATGTAGGAAATGTACTGCTGTATTAGGTCTCTTGGAAGAAGTCAATGCACCAGAGTGGGATGGAGTAAAGATATAGAGGTGGGACACTATGGCTGTATCCACACATGCAGGGGCATGCACAAATAGTAGCAGTACAAATAGTAGTAGCACAACTTTGTGCTGGTAATTTGTGCCTCAGTGCACGTACCTGAACATACGCTTTGTCAGAGGACAAATTGTGCCACTTTTGGGAAAATTGCCCTTGCCCAGCTCCTCTTAGCTTTTCAGCCAGGGGGACCTGGAGGTTGGGGCCAGCACCTGTGCTGGCCCCAACTGTATAAACTGGTGGCCTGGTGAGCAGGTAAGGGCTACATGTCCTCAGGAGCTTCTCAGGCCTGGCCAGTTGGTGTCTAGGGACACTAGCTCCCTGTGCCAGCTGGATTACCACAGCAGCCCTAACCTAGACTGGCCCTTGCACCCAGTATCCACTGTAGCAGTCTGGCAGCATGGACTGCCACCTTGCTGAAACCCACTGCCACCTGTTACAGCATCTCTCAGATGCTGCAGCTCCATGGCTGCATCCAGCCATGCATGTATCACGGCACATCCAATGACAGTGGCATCAGAAGCAGCCATCTAGGAACACAGTTGCAGGCAAGGACCACCCCCTCTGATGCTGGCACATGGGAGCCAAAGTGCGTGAGCCATCACCACCCACCTGCAGGCCCACCCCCCCAAGTAGGGCACTGGCCTTCTCACCATCTGCAGGCTGCCCAGAAGCCTCCATCCCTGCCCACTGCCAGGACCACAACAACAGAGACAGTGTGGGTGTTGTGAAAATAAAAACAACTTTATTTCCCCCTCCCATTCCCCAAAACTTCCCCACTCAAAACCAGAAATAAACTGAAACTATTTACACAAGAACCAGGGGAAAGAAAGAGGGTCTTTAGGAGTGGGGGAAACACCAGGGGTGGAGGCAACAGGGAGGAGGGAATCAGGGGTTGGCAGCCCCTCAGGCCTGAGCCTGTCCTTGGCCCTGTGAGCCACCACTCCATGTGGAGGGGTGATGCCAATGTGGCTAAGGCCCTGGTTGCTCTGGGGAGGAGGGTGGGTGCTCCTCCTCAGGGGCTGACACTGAAGCTAGGCCTGGGAGGAGAAAGGGGAAAGGCAGGACTGGCATCTCTGATGGCTGCAGCAGGCCCATGGGGGCAACATTTTCCCAGCCAAGCCCTATGGGACAGCTGTGTCGATGGAGGCCTGCAGTTGCCCCAACTCCTTGTAGCTGTCCTGGTCCAGCTACCTCTCCTTCCTTATCTCTAGGTGGCGAAGGAGAAGCAGGGCGTTGTCTGTGGTTGTGGGGCCAATGATTCTGGCGAGCTCCTTATAGTGGGCCACAGTGGACTACCCCCACCCCTGAACACTGGTTGGCATTGTGTACAGCATGAAATTGTCTGCACAATGCTTTAGCTTTGCTTCTGCACTGCTGTCATATCTTGGCATGCCCCTACTCAGCCATCTGTGCAGCAGTCACCCAGTAAATATGTTTGTTCTAGTGTCCCTGGGTGAACTGCTGCAGTATATCCTCTTGGCCACAAATGGCCAGGAGACTTCCAGCTGGGTCCCTGGTAGCTGACCTTGGCAGACTCCTGCAGTTGGGTCTGCTCATCTGCGATGGCATGGTTGCTAATGCTGCCCACAGTGGACTCTAGTGCCTCCTGCTGCTCAGTGGTACATGTAGCTGTGGCCTGGTTGGCCCTCAGGCAGAGGTCCTGCTTGCCATGGCCCAGGTCTCTGGAGCAGTGGTGTGGCTGCCCCATGTGCCCAGCTCTAAGGCAGCCCAGCTGGCCCTGAGTGTCTCTTCGGGGACAGAACAGGCCCTGGATGCCCAGCATGTTCAGCAACAGGCAGCTATGAGCCCTGCCGTGCTTGTTTGCTCCCAGCATGCCACGCAGAGTGCTGGAGCAGCAAGGTCTCAAATGGAGCAGTAGAGATTCCTGGCTGGCAGCCAGAACATCATATTGGAAGACCAGGCCTCTGCTTGTCCTGGCACATGCTTTATTCATGTGCTGTGTGCTGCTTTTCCCCCCCAGCACTTATTTTTTGCTACCGGGGAATCCCAGTAGCAAATGTTGACTCCATGCTGCAAATTAGCAGCATGGCACACATTTTAACGTTCAACCTGTGCAGCTTGTGGTGCCACAAAGAGGTTTGCGCCTCCACAAACTTCACCTGCCTTCATATGTAGAAGTGGCCTATGTCTAGAAATAGACATACCCAAATGAAATGGATCAGCAATGCTGGGATGTCTCCCAGCACTGCTGACCTGCTTCACTGGGTGAACTGCATGTCACCCAATGTCCTGCCTGTTGATCTTACAGGAAAATTTTTATGTCAACACAAAGGCAAGAAAAGGAGAAATGTTTCCACCCTATCTAGCACCTGACCCATTGGTCTGGATTTATCAGCTGGCCTCAGTAAGGAGGAGCAACTGTGTCCCTGCCATGCATAGGGGAAGAGTGTTGTGCCAGCTGGAGAGGATTAAGGAAAGGAAAGGTGGTGGATCAGAAGAGGAGACATTTACTTGGGTGGAGCTACTAGACTGGCTAAAGAAAGTTGAACAGGGGAAGGGTTACGGCAGAGTCTACAGTAAGGGTGAATTTGGTTCTATGCTTTTAAACTGGTGTTTGTTTAATTTTTGGATTAAATTTCCATTTGGGGGAGGAAGAGACATGGGAGAATGAACTGAACAGAAAGTGATACCCTTACCCAAAATTAAAGATATGGAAAGAGATCCATGTTGATCTATACAAGTTTCAGAGCATATTAAACAATCTTCTCCTCTACTAATACTATTCTCAAAGTCAGAAATGTGGTTATAACTTAGAAGCCCCCTCAAGAAAACTAATGTCTCAAATTGGACTGTTTGTAATTTTCAATAGGACAGCTTTCCTTCTGCTGATTATTAATAGCTGCCCTAAGCTCTAGTTAAAGTAAGCATGCCAACTGTAATGGAATGAATAGTAAGCAGAAAGCATTCAGCTGTGAACAAATATGTTAGTAATGGAACATACAAATCTCAATAAAGAAATTATTCTCTTGGCCTTTAAATGCATATCCCAAAATATATGATTTCACAAACCATCAGAACACAATTCAAAATTTATTTTTTAACGTTGGTTTTCCCTGAGTAACTTTTTCCCCTACACATGATATACCCACTTGGTTCCTCAAAAAAAAACACCCCACCCTTTTAAGCTAATTACACAATTTATCTTACAGACTAGGGAGAAAGATTGTTATTGTTATTTCTGTTCTTGAATATGGTTGGGACACTGAGCTACTATGGTTACAGGAGCTATGTAAGTAACTAGATATATAGTTTTCTTATAAACAGAAGCCTAAAAAGCATGTTGGCATTTCACATGATCCCAAAATTGCTCAATATTAAGATAACTCAATTTTTACATTTGTTGGCAATCTTTCTCGTAATTTGATACGTCAGTATGGTGAACTTAATGTCAATTTCAGACATTCATAAACTGGAATAAACTTTGACTGTATGACCTAGTAACACTCATGAATTTAGGCTATTTGTACATCAAATCAGGGAACAATAAGCTATACTAGGGAGATAATATAGAGAAAAAAAGGTATCAGAATAAAAAAGTAAATCTCAATTATAGTTTGGCTAAGAGTCAAAACCTAAAATTCTAATTCGTTTCAGTGGGGTTCTTGTTAACAGATAGTCTAAACTTTGTATCTGTCAGTGCCACTCTACACAGGGGTAGCCAAGTTATCCTTTAATAAATGGAGCCTCTCTTGAGCCATCCTGGTTAAAAAGGCTTTCAGAGCTGTTTATTATCTGTTGCTCTGAACAAAATACTGAGTGTCATCTGAAAGGAAGTATTTTTGCAGTGCTGGAATATTTGAAGACAGTGTGTTTTAGAATATACACTGCTTTTTTTACTTAACTTTGATTCTACTTTGTTACATGCTAGTTATTTTGAAAGATTAATCCCAAGAGTAGTGGCCCCATTTCTGCAGTTTCTTAATTTTAACACATGTTCTTTGTTATTGTGTTCTAAGATTTTTAATTCCTCAAGCTTGGATTCTAAACTACAAAATCAAGGATACCAAGTAATTATTAAAGGGGTAGACTCTACTCCCATTCAATCCAATAACAATACAATTACTGATTTTGGCTAGATACAGACAGTTAAAAAGCCTGAACCTGAATCAATTCAGTCCTCGCAGGTTAGACTAAACTGCACAGATTAAATTGAAACAGAAATGAACAGACATGTACCTTTGATTCAGGAAATGAAGCCAGATGGATGCAGTAGCTCAGGCCAGAAGCTGGGGAGCACTACAGCACAGCTCTCTGGCTGTGTTTTCACGTCCTTTTCCTGCTGAACCTGAGGTCTCTGTGATTTGCAGTCCAGAATTACAGTAGCAGGACTCTGCAGGGTTGCTTATCACTTCATCTTCCTGCTTCTGGTTCCTCTGGGATTTGTAGTCCACAGTTGCAGCCAGCAGTTAGTTTGAGCAGGGAAGAGGTATTTAACCCCCACCCCTGGCCCCAGGCCCCAGGCCCCAGCCAGGATTTGCCTGGGGGGTGGCAGTCTCTCCTCCCCACCCCCATAGGCTGTGCCCCATCCCCAGCCAGGTTTGATTCCCCCGCACTGGTTGTCAGCTAGCCCTCACTACTCCAGCTAGGGAGCAGTGGGATGGGCCCAGCCCCGCTCTCTGGAGCAGACAGCCCAGCCCAGCCCAGCCCAGGGGTGGAAAGCATGCCAGGGAACCCTGACTTAACTTGAACCATAAACTGGTTGGCTCAAATCAATTCAGTCTGACAGTAGATGCAGCCAGGTCTATCATAAACCAGTTTCACCCATTTTGTAATTGGTTTATGTACACTGAGCTTCTGTTCTGTTACAGGTTTAAACCAGTTTCTGATCACTTAAACTGGTTTATGTGTTACTTCTTTCCCTAGCTTTCAAGGCTAAGAACAGACATTTCACACATACTGGTTTAAGTGATCAGAAACTGGTTTAAACTTCATAGTTTCATAGTTGCTAGGGTTGGACGGGACCTGAGCAGATCATCAAGTCCTACCCCCTGCCATGTGCAGGAAAGAATGCTGGGGTCAAATGACCCAGGCTAGGTGTCTATTTAGCCTCCTTTTGAAGACCCCCAGGGTAGAAGCAAGCACCACTTCCCTTCAAAGTTGGTTCCAGATCCTAGCCACCCTGACAGTGAAGTAGTGCCTCCTGATATCTAGCCTGAATCTATTCTCCATCAACCTGTGGCCGTTATTCCTCGTTACTCCTGATAGTGCTCGGGGAAACAGGGACTCACCCATTGCCTGCTGGTCCCCCTTTGTCAGTTTGTAGATGGCCACTGGATCACCACTCAGCCTTC
>NW_017729027.1:47577358-47595612 GCF_001723915.1 Gavialis gangeticus | reverse complement strand
CCTCCTCTGGACCCTCTCCATGTTGTGCACATCCCTCCTGAAGTGCGGCGCCCAGAACTGGACGCAGTACTCCAGCTGTGGCCTGACCAGTGTCCCATAGAGGAGGAGGATCACCTCCTTGGACCTGCTCGTGATGCATCTATGGACACATGACAAGGTGTAGTTAGCCTTCCTGACCACGTCCCCACCTTGTCAGCCCATATTTGTCTTGAAGTCAATAATGACTCCAAGATCCTTTTCTGCCTCTGTGCTGATGAGAAGGGAGTTCCCCAGCCTGTAGTTATGCTTCTGGTTCTTCCTCCCCAAGTGCAATACCTTGCACTTGTCAGTATTGAAACCCATCCTATTCTCATCTGCCCACCCCTGTAACCTGTCCAGATCTGATTGCAGCCTGCCCCTCTTCTCTAGTGTGCCCACTTCTCCCCACATCTTTGTATCATCCGTGAATTTGAACAAGGTTCTTTTCACCCCTTCGTCCAAGTCACTGATGAAGAGGTTGAACAGTGCGGGCCCAAGGACCAAGCCCCGGGGAACCCCACTGCTCACATCCCTCCAACTTGTAACAGAACAGGCATTCACTGCACATAAACCAGTTTCAAAATGGCTGAAACAGGTTTGAGATTAACCTGATTGAATGTAGTATCAGACTTAACTGATTTGGCTAAAACCAGTTTATGCAATGTCTGTCCCAGACCTCTTTCTGGTTTAAGTTAAACCAGACTCCCCCAGCATTCTGGCATGCTCTCTGGACTGGGCTTTCTGCTCCATCACAGCCAGACTGGCCCCACCCCTCTGCTGCCCAGCCCAAGCAGGTACAGGTAGGGGTGAGGGTCTGGCCAGGGAGGGGATTAATTCCCCCCCATGCAGTCCCACTGGCAGGGACCCGAGCCAGGTCTGCTGGGTGCTCCCCCCTTCGCACTGCAGCAGCTAGGTACCATGGCCCCTGTGGTAGAGCGGGGTAGGGAGGGGGAGTTAGTATCCCCTATACCCTACTGGCAGCCAGGTCTGCTTGCCATCCCCACTGTGCTCACTCCCTGCAAGGGAATAGGACCCCTTCTGTCTCCTTCACCGGACACTGGAGGAGGAATAACCTCTTTCCTGCCTCTCCAAGGGGCCCTGCTGACCAGCATCTGGCTGTGCCCCCACCCAGCAGCTGTAGTGAAAGGGGGAAGGGCCCTTGGTGGGGGCAACAGCCCCTGTCATAATGTCAGGAAGCACAAGCCCTTTCCCAGTGGGGGGCCCTGTTGCAGGGCAGGCAGAGTTGCAGTGGACTGTGTGTAGCAGCACCAGGACTCAGAGCCCTCCAAGCCCCCTGTACTGCCACTGTGGCCTACAGCACCTTTTCTTGGCCCTCAGTGTGCCGTCCTCCCCCAGCCCCAAGAAGATACTCTGCTTGGGGAAACCATGACAGGGGCTCCTGCCCCTATCACTGTTGCTCCCCCCTCACTGCTCTAGCAGCTGAGTGGAGGCACTGCCAGACACTGCCAGCAGGGTGGATCTAATCAGGCTGAGGCACCACTCCCTGGGCACACAGCTGGGCTGGGGCTGCTCTGTGGCAGGACTGACTTTCTTGGCAGCCTGGCTGCAGCAGCTCCTTTGCTGCTGATGCTGGTCTTAGCTCCGCAGTACAGGCAGGGACCAGCGCACACAGCCCTGACCCTGTGTGCCCCTCACTGGCTACAGGCTCACCCATCCAGGCTGATTAGTGGTGACACAGGAGATAAACTGCTGCTCAGCATAGGGAGAAAAGCATCCCCTCCCACTGGCTGCGCTTCCATGTGAAGCTGCCTGGAACCTGTGCGGGGCTGTCTTGCATCTCCGCTGTATCACCATGGCATCTGGGTTGCCCCATGGGGCAACAGTGGCAGCAGAACAGATACAGGGCAACCCAGCTCTGGGCAGCTACAACAGGAAGTGCCGGCAGCAAGAAGGGGAAGGGCCACTTGCTGCCGGCACTTCCACCACTTCCTCCAGTGTCTGGTGGAAGCAAGGGGCCTATTCCCATGCAGGGAGAAGCACAGTGGGAATGGCTTTCAGACCTGGCTGCCAGTGGTGTAAAGGGGACTCTAATCCCTCTCCCTGCCCCTCTCTGCCCCCCTCTGCCTCAGGGACCATGGTGCCCTGCTGCTGCAGCAGCAAGAGGGGAGTACTCAGCAGACCCGACTCAGGTCCCTGCTTGTGGGACAGCAAGGGGGGAATTAAAGCCCTCACTGGCCAGTTCAGCCTGGACTGACGTTGCCCCACCCCCAGCTTCCCTATAGCCAAAGGCATGCTCTAGCACCCCCGGCTTCTGACCTGAGGAACTGCGCGCATGTGCCTGCATGTCTGTTCTGTTACAAACTGGTTCAACTGAGGCAGGTTAAACTACCATCAAAGGTTGAATTAATTCAGGCTCTGGCTTTTCAAATGTCTGTCCCTAGCCCAAGGAATTCCAAAGAAAGGAATAATAAGACTACCCACATTACTTTTGTTATTTGATCTTGAATCTGTAAAGCGCATAAGTATAAAAAGTCTGTTTCTATTTAAAAACTTATATAAGTATGTCTACTTCAACATATGCTTCTATGCCTTACTGAATTGGGTTCTAGCATGAGAAAGTTTATTTGATTTTTGAAAGCACATAAATAAAAAATGGGAAAGAATAAATGGGTAAATATTGTCTTAACATTGGGAAAAAATATGAAAACAGAAATAAATCTTGCCCAGAAACAGGAGATTTTAACTTATCTTCAATTCTCAAGTGTTTAGCAAGAAGAAACTTAAAAATGGGAATGGTAACATCAATCTAAAACCATAAGAAAGGACTGCTGAGTATCAGAAAGCAAATGAGCAAGAGTCAGAGCACAAAAAGTCCAAAGCCAATAAAAATGAATGGAACAGAAAGCTAAAAACATCAGCCTAAAATAAATGTGAGTCATTCTAAGGTTGCTTCCCATTTCCTCCCCATTTTATGAGACCAACCCAGGGAATGTATTGACTGCTCTCCCCTCTCATTACTTTCCATGAATGGGGTCTGTTTAGACTGCAGTCAATGTCAGTCTGCAAACTCCCCATTGTAAGGTTTACATCCATCCAGTAGTAAGCATTTGTATGTTCAGACTCAATAAATGTTACAGAAAACAAAAGAAAACAGACAGCTACATCCTATCAACCTAATTTTCATTGCTGCTATTTATCCGTAACTCCAGTGGCAGTTAATGGGAACTGCCAGGTGCTCAGCCTTGCTAAAAATTAGGGGCAAAATCCTGGCAGCACTAAAGTCAATGGGAATTTTGCCATAGACTTCAAAAGGACCAGATTTCACCGTCGGTTATATTTGTCTAGAAAAAAAGAGCTTATTTTTCTGTTCTTTTTTGTGCACAAAATGTCAACATTGCGTGAGACAAGCCTGTCTGATTTCCAGAAAGACCTTTCAAAAGCAGGGTTAATGCCAAAGCTCCAAATCCAATTTGTTCACAGATTGACCAGTGTGTGATCTTTCCAGTTATATCTGGCACACATCAAATGTATGAATCAAACCTTCCTCTCCTTGGATCATTTATAAACACTTTAAAAAATAAACTCCTGATATAATTAGCTGTTAAAAAGACTTGGCAAGCCTCAATTTCTAAATAAAATGCACCCTTCTTTTGATTCTTCCCTAGCATACTCTTCAGCAACCCAACCGTGCACTGTCAAAGGACAATTGAAGAGGCACCTGCTCTGACTTGCTCAACCCACCCAACTGCCAGTGGGTATTTCCCACAGCTAATTTTCCCACAGATAGATTCCAGAAACTGTGTCACACATCCAGCCTAAATTATGTGGCTGGATTGCTCCTCCTCCATCCCATTCTGTACAGTGACCATCTATTTATGTAGTAGAGCTGTGCCAGATTCTGCAACAAACTGGAAATTATACAACAGTGACTCCCTCAATAAAACTTGGCTGTTACTGAAATACCTCTATAAAGTTTATCACGTCTGTCTTCTTAAATGGGAATCTAGACGAACCCTCAACATACATCCTGGACACCAACAAAGGGAACATCAGCTAACCAATGGTCAGTGCTGACATGATAAAAAGACACTTGGAGGGACTGGACGTATTCAAATCATTGGGATTGGATGGACTCCACCCATGGGTAATGAAGGAATTGGCGGGGGTCATAGCTAATCCACTGGCAAGGATTTATGAGCACTCATGGTACTCAGGTCAGGTTCCAGAGGATCGGAAGAGGGCTAACATCATCCCAATCTCTAAGAATGGGAGGAAGAAGGACCTGGGGAACTACAGACCAGTCAGCCTTACCTCTATCCCTGGGAAAATCCTAGAAAAAATTATCAAGGAGCACATCTGTGGGAGCCTGCTGGCTAATGTGATGCAGAGGGGTAACCAATATGGGTTTTTAGCAGGCAGATCCTGCCTGACTAACCTAGTTTCCTTTTACAACAAGGCCACCAGTTGTTTAGATGCAGGAGTCGAGGTGGATGTTATCTATCTGGACTTCAAGAAGGCCTTTGACAAGGTATCCCATACAATCCTTATAAATAAACTGAACGGATTTGCCTTGGATGATTACACGGTAGAATGGGTAGCAAATTGGCTCAAGGGTCGCACTCAGAGGGTAGTAGTGGATGGGTCGGTGTCAACCTGGAAAGATGTGGGCAGTGTCAGGGCTCAGTTCTGGGGCCGGTGCTGTTCAACATTTTTATCAGTGATCTGGATGAGGGGGTGGGAAGCACCCTGTCCAAATTTGCAGACGACACAAAATTATGGGTGCAGCTAACACCCTAGAGAGGAGGAACCAGATCTAGGTTGACCTAGACAAGCTGGGGAAGTGGGCAGAGAGCATCAGGATGCAATTCAATATGGACAAGTGCAAGGTGCTGTATCTAGGAAGGAAGAACTGCCATCATACCGACAGGCTGGGGGTGACCTTCTCAGCTCCACTGAGGCAGAAAAAGATCTTGGAGTCAGTGTTGACTCCAGGATGAACATGAGTTGCCAATGGATGAAGCGGTTGGCAGAGCCAATCACACCTTGTTGTGCATCCGTAGGTGCTTCATAAACAGGTCCAGGGAAGCGATTCTCCTCCTCTATCTGGCACTGGTCAGACTGCAGCTGGAGTACTGTGTCCAGTTCTGGATGTCGCAGTTCAAGCGGGATGCGGACAACCTGGAGAGGGTCCAAAGAAGAGCCACTCACCTGATTAGAGGCCTTCAGGGAAGGCCCTATGAGGAAAGGCTAAGGGACCTTAACCTCTTCAGCCTCTCCAAGAGAAGGTTGAGAGGGGACCTTGTGGCAGAATACAAATTCATAAAGGGAAAGCAACATGAAGTAGGTGATGATCTGTTCACCAGGGCACCCCCTGGAATGACAAGGAACAATGGCCATAAGCTACAAGAGAGAAGATTTAGGCTGGACTTTAGGAGAATGTTCTTCATAGTTAGGGTTGCCAGAATCTGGAATGGGGTCCCAAGGGAGGTGGTGCTCACCCCATCCTTGGGAGTCTTCAAGAGAAGACTGGACAGGCACCTGGCTGGGATCACATGACCCCAGGGTTGGTGACTGTTTTCTTGCCTGCCAGCGGCAGGGGGTCAGACTTGATGGCTCACTGAGGTCCCCTCTGACTCTATGAATCTGTGATTCTATCTATGAATCTATTATTTAATGGCACTGTAGAGAAGCTGTGTAGCAAAGTGATGCCGGCGTTGAGTTCCTGAGAACTCATTTCTCATATTCGCTGAGCTCCCTCTAAACTTAAATATTTAAATATGCTGCCAGCAGATAAATGTTGGAGATGCAATGCATCACATGTAACGAATGATGGGTTAGCTTTTGGTTGTGCCTTATTATCAATTTTTTTGGAAAAAAATTATAAACAAAGTTAATATGGTTTTGAATACTGCAGTGATACCTTTGGCAAGTATGTGCATTCTTGGATATATGATCAAAGAGGTAAAATTGAACTTCCCAGATTGATTTACTAGTGATACATAGGATTATATTACTGCACTGGAAGCATAGGCGACTGGTAGGGGGTGCACAGGGCCAGTTCCTCCCCCCCCCCCAACAGCTGACACCGACGCTGTTGGTAGGACTTACAGGGCTGCTGCCATTGGCGGCTTCTGTGGGTTCAGATTCAGGAGGCACCAGTCACTCATGACTGGAAAAGTAGAACATCTCCAAAGCAGAAACTTGGTATGGTGAGATTGTGCAGCTGGGATCTATGGAGAGAGTCATGTTTTACAAAAGTAACCTTTTCAACAAGCTTGGAAAGTTTTCTTAGAATATTTCTTTTTTTCCTCATCTATCCCTTCTCCTTCTCTCCTTCCTCCCTTTTTTATTTTCTTTCTTTTCCCTTTCTTTTCCCACTTCTTGATTACTGATTATGACAGACACATATGATGTTCAGGTTGATATGTATAGTATATGATATGTATTTCTGATTTTTGAATGGCATTTAAAATTCAATAAAATGTTTTAAAAATACAAGTAATCTGTTTTCCTTTCTCCATCCTGATGTAATAGGTGTATTAAAAATCCTTGATAACCAGATCTGCACTTTCATATATGCTAGTTCTTAAAGTATTCTGGGATGGAGAATGTTAAATTCCCAGCAACTCCTAACTGTAGGATGAGAGCTAAGTTATTCACTCTCTCCATTAAAAAAAACCTGTTCCCAGAAGTTTGTAAATCAGTGCTCAGGATCTGCTCCAGACAGAAACTTGGCCTCCACATTATTAGCTCAGAAGAGAATTGCTTTACATTTTTTTGACAAAAATAGTTTGACAGTCCATAATTTGCATGATAGAAATGCAGTAAATAAATTACATGTAAAGGAGACACCAGTAGCATTGACTGGCTTATTCACACCGTTTTAACCCAAATGACCCTGTTTTTGCAGGTATTTAGCCTACTCCTGAGTCTCCTGAATCCATATTCCCAGCTGACTTCAATAGATGCAAGGAATGCAAACAACTGATCCTTGTGGGATCTGGGGACATGACAAAATGACAAACGTTCAGAAAAGCACCAATGAGCCTGTGTATGAAGGAGTTTTCAAGAAACATTTCTGAATGAGCATATCATCAGCCCTCACTCTTCAGGTGCAGAAGGATCTCAGGTAGGGTTCTAGGAGTATGACTTGGCAATTCAAAACACCAACATCTCAGGAACCAGAAGTCCTAGACTGTATTGCCACCCCATACTCAGAGTAGAGCAAAGTTCAGGGCAGTGAGAAAGGAAAGACAAAATAAACCACAGACCTGCTATATCATTTTCCCTTCCACAAAGGCTGTTACAGTGCTAAGACTAGAATTGTAGCCAGGAAATGGCTATTGCTGCTCCTGTATGAGGGAAGATTTGTTCCCATCTGGCTTCTCCTGAATACCCAAGGATCTCCTCTGCATCACTGCCCAGCTACGCAGATGGTGTGCTGGGGACAGCCGGGGGAACTGAGAGCTTTACAAATTCAGCTTTCAGAACATTGACTGTGGGATTTCATTGGGATTCTATCTAAATAAGGGCCGCAGGTTTTGGACAGTTCATGTAAGGATATTCATGGCTCTAACATAAAGTCAGTTTATCCCCAATTCTCACTTCAAGACCCTTTTGAATGCACTTTTACTTCATACATCTCCAAGGCTGCTCTAACGAGCTGAAGCATGATTTTTTAACTTGCCCTTCTGCACCATAATGAGAGTGCCCCGAATGGTTTAATAATTGTATTCTACATTTTTCAAAGACACTTTGCATGCACAAAAACATAGGGCTCAATTCTGCTCCCTCTATAAAGCTCTGATGGCAGAAAGAGAAGTTGAAGCTAACTGAAGAGGACACACATGGTTTCCTGCTATAGAGGTGAAATATCCATCTACTGTAAAGCTACTATAACAAGCCCTCTTCCACCTCCCTTCCCTTACACCAAGGTTGGAAGCATGCAGAAAGCAGAAGGGTAGCTTGGTGTGAGGCTGCTCAGAGTTGTATCCAGAATTAAATCATCCCCCACAACCAGGGGTAACAGCACAACTAACCATCTGTCTTTTACTATCTGAGAGTATATTATTTATCACTGTTGCTTATGTAGACATCCAAGCTACTTTTAAAGTAGCTAGGGTTGGCTACTGCTAGAAATACAGCAACGGTATTCTGTGTGAACCTGGGCCTGCCATGTGAATATTGACCTAGCTTCTCAGAATGGTTCTGTAGCCTGCATAAGCATAGCTGCACTGTTAATAATGCTCAAATGCACAGTGAAGATGTGTTTTTACCTACAGAGAAGAGCAGACAACTATCTATATGTAGACAAGACAAACACACTACAGATAATTTCTCAATAGCACAGAGCATGTAAATAACTAGTTCTCCCCACTATCATATGTAAACCAATTTCCTCAAGATCTCCACTTCTCAACTTTCTCTTCCATTGTCTCCCAGTGTTGTCATCCTTTCACAGCAAAACACTCAGTCATGTAATTTCTCCTAATAACAGAAGGAACTGTGGATTCTTGCTAAAATATACTCCTTACACTCTTGTTTCAAGATGCAAAACTGAGAAATTACTGATTTAGGCAACCAAAGCAATATGAATTTAGGTATTACAACAGTTGACATATTCCTTTAGCGAGGAAGTCAGACCAGTGTGTGGCCTTATTCACTGTCATTCTCTTTCACAGCAGGGGATAAAATAAATGCAAAGGTTTGGGGTATGTTCTGAACGGGATTGTTCTTGCTATCTTTGAGTCAAATCGTTAATATTGTTCATTCCAATTTTCCTGTGCAGATATTGAAAAAAATACCACTCAAAATGTCTTTTCACATTTTTTCTTGTGTTACAGAGAAATCATTTTTTAATTATATGAATTTTTAAAGCATCACATAAAACAGACTTTTAAAAGAGGCTCATACAAATGTGTTGAACAATGCTGATCAAACGTCCTATAAAAAATTTATCACTTGAATGCAACCCCTTTGGTGTTCAGAAGGAGATAAAGAATTTGAACAAAAGCTCATTTGTGCTGATTACTGTTTAAGTTTTGCAACAGCAATAGCATTAACCTGAGATTAACTTACTTAGGTTTTACATTAACAGAACTTGTGTTGTTTTTCACACTTTTTAACTAAGGACTGAAATAAAGTTCTGTTTTGTTAAGGGTGATGTAAAAGAATCCAAAGGTCAAAATGGGAAAACTATGAGCAATGCATTGTGAACAGAACTGCAGTGGAGTAAACAAAGTTATGATGTCATATCTTTAAAGACAGTCCAGGAAAACCTTGCTTTTGAGGTTACTAAGGGTAAATTCTTGCACCTCTTATCACTAATGCTCAAAGATCTGAGTGCAGAGCACATTAGGGCAGTCTACATGTTGCCATCTGGTGACATTGCTACAGACATTGCTTCCTTTTGGAAGTCCTAAAGCACGGCACAGTAACTGCCCTTACTGTGCCATGCACAGCGCATGGTTAGATTTCACCACTATATTACCATAGCAGTGCACTACAGTTGGGGAGCACACCACTGTATCGACACAGCTGCTGATCACATTGTAGACCCACGTGATCGCTATATTGACATAGTATGCTGTACAGTGATGTAGCATGTCTCTCTGTCACCATAGGGTGATGTGTAGACATGCCCGTAGTTAATCATGTTCACTTTTATGGTATCTTTTCCAGTGATCACAACCTTTGGTCATTGGGTTTGGATTGTCAGTCCTGTTAAAAAAATGCTTGAATGGTTATCATTTGGGAACCTGCTCCATCATGATAAGTGATATGTATACACAGTTTGGATGGGACTTCATGTTTCTGACTTGTTTTACCATTGGTGATCACCAGCCCTTTTAGGACAACATTTCTAAAGGACCTAAGACAAGGGTGGGCAAAATAAGGACCACAGGCTGGATCTGGCCTGCCAAATGATTCTATCTGGCCCATGGCTGCTCCTCTGAAGAAGAATTGTATCCAGCCTGCAGCTGCCCTGGCTTTCAGTGCCTCTCACCTTTCTCTCTTCCCTGTATGTAGCCAGGCCATTTAGAGAGGGTTGGTCGGGGGATTTGGGGTTTATTTTGGGGTGGGGGGGGTTCAGGGGGTGGCAAGTGCTGACCCAGCCCACAACAGCTGGGTCACCAAAACTCCCTAAGTGGCCTCTGGCCCAAAGAATTGCTTACCCCTGGCCAAGGACAACATTTGTAAAGATCCAGAGTATAAACAAGTTAAAACAATGTGCAGCATAGAGAGGGATGACCTTATGAGCACATTAAGGTCTACTAATCTGCCACTTTACACTTGTCCCCTCCTCTATATTATCCAGTGCACCTTTTTAAAATAAATATTTGTAAATGGGCATATACATTCTTCATTCACGAGCCTATTCCCTAATAACTCCTAGGGGCTCGGGCTTTAGGATCATATTTCCTGTATCTTTGCTTGTTTTTTCCAATGCTTTCAGCTTGGGTACCTTGAAATTATTCACCAATGTAAACTCTTGAAATACTCAGTTTTTCATCACATCCTTAACTGTAATCATCAGCTGCCAAAAATGTTTCCTTCTAATTTTTACTTATACAGAGTTTATCTAGATTTCAGTTTTGCTGCTTTCCCTGAACTCTTATTAATTTAGCACCATCTATCTGGGTTAAGAAGTACAGCCTCATACATAACTGATACTTTGGTTTGGTGGCTGAACCAAAAAACAAAATTTAGTTTCACCTTGAATCTTTCATTTTTAGTTGAATGTCAAGCTGGGTTTTTTGGCTCCCCTACACCTCAGCTGTGCCACCCTGGGGCAAGCTATTACATTTGCTAAAGGTGATAAGTACCCTTGAAAAGCAAGAATAAAGGAATTTTATGTGAAAATGACCCTATCAAACCATTTTGAATTGTAGGAGAGATTTTCAAATTACTTTACGCTGGCCTAACTTGAAATCAGTAGGAGTTTTTAACATTAATTCAGTGGAAACTTTTGAAAATCCCACCCTCTTTTAAAGTTAATGGAACTATTCCGTGTGTTTAAGTGCTCTGCTGGCTTGGAGCCCTGCTGAGCATTTTAGCTTCATCAATAAATTTCCTCAACCTCTTCACATATGAACAGTCCAATTGTCTCTCTTATTTCTCCACTCATTTTAAGATACTGTCAAAACACATGATTTATGTGCATTGTGCTTTACAAACCTTTCCCAAGGTTCTAAAACAATGAACCAGTGATGATAGATAAGTTACTGCTGTAAAAGCAACCAAAATGTATATGATGACTTTGATAGCAATGTCTGCAATCCTACCATCAGAAAGATAAAAGAGGTAGACTAATCTGCCATACTGTAGTGACTTGTCCTCCTTTATTATTAATGAGGCATAAGGGCAATGTTTTGTGTTGAAATTGGGCACAGGTTTCTTTCCAGGGGAACCTTGGATTGTGAATACTTGATTTCTCACGTGAAGATCACAATTCTTTTTATTCATATGCAAATAATCAGGTAATTCATTAACATAAAAATGAAGAGCAGCAGGCATGAAGGAAAAGAATGAAAACAGGAGTGACCTCCAAATCACAGAACAATCAAAGAGAAGTGAACAACCAAAGACTTTATGTAGTCCCATTAATATAATAACTGAGCACTTCACAATGACTACATGCATTTATAAGGTCCTCACATAAGGTGAGGACTGTATGTCCCTAGGGTAGGGAAATGCTAATATCCCCATTTTAGGCATAAGGAACTAAGGTATAGTGCCTAGGAGTGTTCAACCCAATAAGAAATTTAGGCACCTGAAGCAGTGCATGACGGACCTGAGAAAACAGATCCAAGTCATGGTCTAAAACATTCCTCCTAGAGGTTGCTGCCTGTCCCCGCAAGCACCTGAACCCACCCATCCCTATCTGACTTTAAAGTCCTCAGGTGTACTGAATTCTATTTCTGAGCATGCCCAGAATAGTTCGGGGCTTTTAGGATTCTTTCTCACTAACTGAAACCCAGAAAGGTGGAACAGATGGGACTTATTGCATAGTAGCTACTCCCCAGTAATAGTTTCATGTGCCCATTTCTATCCTGTAGTAAATGAGTGAAATGATGCTAAATTACCAGTTAACTTCCACTTGTTGCAGAAAAGGAGCAGATGCATGAAACAGTTACCACAGAGCACCTGCCATGCAGTAAGTCCTCCACCTACTATCTTTAAGTTGGTATACTTTGCTCACATGTTCATACTCCATGTGTCCCTCCACTTAAGTCCTAAAGGATCAGATTCGGTGGGCATTCTCAGAGCATAGCATAGTCTGTCTTCTCACAACAGGTAGTGATGTCCACTTAGTTTTAAAACACTGCTGGAATGCAAGTAAATGACACTCATGCAATAACCTAGTGGTCTTATCCAGGAATGACAAGACCTGGATTCAATACTTTTCTCAGCCTGAGGGTGTTCAGATTTATACCTTCTAGCACCAACTGTGTAACACATATGGTTAGTGAGACTACTATTTTAAGCATTGTGATATTTGGGTGTGAGCAATACTATTCATTTTATTTCATCTTGCCCAAAATGCCCATTCTGAAACCCTCAGGACTGCTGGCAGCGCTATCCACCAGACTACAGTATAAGTTGCTGGCTGGATTGACACATGCACTTAACTAAGCAGTAGACTACTTAGCTGCAGAGTTAGGTGTCATCCTCTACACGTAAGATCGTATTAGGCCACAGTAAGATAGTAGTCAGGGACAGTACTATCTTATACCGGGGTAATTTACTGCAATTAAACACACATGTAGACACTGACCGTGGGTGTAAATTGCGCCCAGTCAGCCCACCCAGCTGAGGACCAGACTCCTGCCTGCCACCCAGCCACACAGCTCCACACTTTCAACACCCTCATGCCCCAGCCAGCCCCTCTGCTGCCCGACACTGCCACCTGAAGCCTGTGGTTGAGTGTCCCTGGTGTAAATTTCTCTGCCTCAGCTCAAATTGCTGCTGTCCCGGGTGCATTTGTATTTGCTGTGCCTCAGAGTAGTTTTCTTTGGCTCAAACTGCTCTGGAGTGTATTGCTTCAAACCCATTGCACATGCACTCACTGAGACTAAGCAGCAGTTAGGCATAAAATGGGACTCCATGTCCATTGAGTTTCCTCCTTCTTAGAGTCACATTTCACCTGGCCTGGCCCTTTTGACATTAAGGAGAGAAAAGCGTAGAATTCTCCTCAGGACTAGGATCGGAAGTAATTGTATTGTTCGTGTGACAGTGAAAGTACTAAAAGTTGCTCTGTTATTTTCATTGTTCTGGCTGAGTGGAATGAAGGCAGACAACAAATAATGGTGAAAAGAAGATAGGACTTTCATTTCTTTTAATCCTGTCAGCTTTGAAATTAGATCTCAGGATTATCTTGCTCCTACTCTGGGTTCAGTATGAAAAATAAATTCTCTTCCTTTTGAAATACAGTTTTTAGCCTAACAGCATTGCTCAAAAATGTGGAATTTTAGTACAGGTTTTTACAGTGAAGAATCCCTACAATCTGGAAACCAGCATATGTGAATAGTGCTGCTATGCAGTAAAAGTATTTTTAGGTTGCCCAATATCTGATTCACACAATGACATACTGTCAATTCCTTTTTGTACATGGAAATATTGTTTATATTTTAGGATTCTGAAGCTTGGAAATCTTGTTTCTTTGAATTACAAATACATGTTTTTCACAATCAACTAAAACAGGCACAGATAATGTTTGTATGCTGCATCCCTTCCTGCAATTAATTTTTTAACCAGCAACGTAGCCACACAGTTCAGAATTCCTTGAGCAGCTGAATCTCTCAGAGAAGTTTAGAATTGTACCAGATGGGATTTATTTTTTCAGTTCAGCAGATTTATTAAAACACTTTTTTACTATAGTTATTCTGTGATCACAAATACCTTTGTCAGTACATACTAAGATTCTCATAGCATTAATTTAAAAGTAACCTTTAAGTGGGATACAACATGTTTCAGGGAAGAAAAAAAAAGTGTTTAGTTAAAGCTGCAGTGAAAATTTCCTGTTCCAGTTATAAATATCCGTATGTAACTCAGGAAGTTTCATTTAAAATGTAATGACTAAGCATCTATTTATTCCTACAGACCATGGCCTATCACATTTCTCAATCATCATAAAGATGGAAATAGTTACAACTACAGTTGGACATGGTAGTTTAGGTTTCAAACATTTGATTGCTTTCTGTAGATACATACAAATGCCTGATACTGGAGTTTCAGAACATGTAGTACTACAAGGCAGTCCCTAGATGTCACTGAATACCACAACTGATTTAAAAATGACCTAACAAAGCTTTGCACCAATGTTGCCCTTCGTATCTTCTATGAGTCTATGATTCTTTATATATAGATCAATCGTATTCTTTAGAAAACATTTACAGATTAAGAACTTCCAGTCACTGACACAAACTGAAAATTATGAAAATATAATTATAACAATTAACATAAGCAGCAATCTTGTAAGGTAGGGAAATAGAGAATGAAATCATTGGGTATGTATATGTGTGTGTAGTTCTGGAACCTACTATAACCCTACAGTATACCCTGTGTGACCCTAAGAAGTCACTTAGGGCACATACAGCTGTTACACTTACATCAACTATGGTTAGGTCAATCCAAATGCCCATCTGTTCAGGCATTCAGAGGGTTAAATTTCTCAAAAAATGGCACATAATCTAAGTTAGTTCACTTGAGGAGATGAATTAATTTATATCAGGAATGGGTTAATCTGATCTAGTGAACACCTGCGCTATCTGGAAGCCCAGTCCTGGGACAGTGCTATTGCTATTCCCTGATGCTAACCCGGCTACTTTGAGCTCCCCAACCCTGCCACCCCCAGATGAACAACACCCCCCACCAACAAACCCACCAACCCTCCCCCCTGCAAACCAGCCAATCATCTCCAATCCATCAAGCCCCCTGGACCTGGCAGCCCCACCACCCTGCAGACCAGCTAGGCCTCCCTTAATCCCACTTGCCCCTCCTCCCATCCTGAGTTACTTACATCAAGTTCCCTGCATGGCTGCTGGCACCAGCAACTATATGTAAATGCTGCTCCCAGTCTATGTTCACGTCTTAAAGCAAGCTGCATGAACATAGACTGCACGTGGCAAACAGGTGTACACACCCTTGAAGCCTGATCCATAACAAGCTTTTGAATCAAAGTTAGAAGTCCCATTGACTTCTGAGGGGACAGAGTTTGGCCAATGCCATTCTGAAAATCCCACCGCCAATGCTTTCCTTTTGATTATAAGATAAAGGGATCAAGATACCTACTGGCCAGCCTATGCCAAGATGACAATTACAATATTTATCTCCGGAAAATGAAATGTACACATGTAGAAATCCAAAATGTCAGCCTAGGCATAGGTTACTGAAGACCCTAAGAACAGTGTTTCTGCTGAACGGGGAAAGATAAGGGTTTACCCAAATAGGGGATGAAACCACTCCGAAGCCTGTATTTGGAGAGCATTACCTCTGACTTAGCACATGGAGGATACTTTTGGTCAGAGTAAGGAGCGTGGTGCTGCAGATAGATCTGCAACTACACTCAGCCACCAGCCAACCTACTACTCCAGCTACATCAAAGCGTGAAGTAGCTATCTCCTCACTAACTCATCAGAACATTTTTTCAGCCATTTCATACAGGGATCAAGACTAGCCCATAAGGTGTGGCATCAAAATACCCCTGGCTTCCTAGTGTCAGTTTACTTTTTCCTTCCCTACCATCCTTAGTTGTAAACTTTCTAAATCTACCCTCCAGCAAGGTAATAGAGACATAAATTTTAAAGCCATTTGTGGAGACTTGGAAAATATTATTTGAAGCGAAGGGAATCAGTTCTGAAGAACCAACAGTGCCCCCCAGACTCTCCAACTCCCACCCTGCAGATCTGCTAACTCCTTTGATTTTGCCCACCCCTCTGGCCACCCTGAGTTATTTATTCCAGTTTTTCTGCATAGTTCTCGGGACTGGTGAATGCCTGTACAAGCTGCTCCTGGTCTACATTCATGTTGCTTAAAGTGAGCTGCGTGAATGTAGCTAGAGTGCAACAGATGAATACACAACCTTACTGTGCTCATTTGGCACCACTTGAGCAATCCTTTTCATCTGTCATTGACAGGACTATGTCTAGATAAACTTAAAACAAGTTAACATAGATTCAATATTTAAGCTCTGTCAAAGAGAAAGAACACAATAAAGCAAATTATTGCTAGGAAAAATAATGGATAGGAAAGGCCACTCCATGTTACTGGGAGCTGAGAGCTCTGAATGAGAACATTGGGGTATACGGAGTATCATGGCATTATATACCTGTGAGATTTATTGATTGTGTCAGAAATGCATGGATGTCCACAAAGCGTGGCCAAAATTCCCCAAATCTTGTTTCAGTATCTTCATAGCTTAATGATTATTGGCACTAGTGCAAAAGTGTTTACCAGCCTAATGACACACCAGGTGTCCATTGTGTTAGACAAGTACAGGCTGAAAAGCCAGGGCTTATAATCATAGTAAAAGGCAAGAGACAACAGGTGGAGACACAAATACACACTCAAGGAAATAAGATGATAGTATCATCTTTAATTAATTCATTTCAGGCTGGTCACTTGTATAGGTCAGGAAGAATTTTTTTTTTCTCCCTTGCTACATAACATAGTTTCCATTTCCCTATTAAGGAAAAAAAATCCCTCTATTCCAGCAGCTCCCAAACTCTGACAGATTGTGCACCATCAGTTTAAAACATGACAACCTTAAGTAGCACCAGCAAATTTTTGTCATATAAAGTAATTATAATAAATCTGTTAATGTGTACCACTGACAGGTTGTCTGCATACCACTGGTGGTATGTGTACCACAGATTGCGAACTGCTGCTCTAGGCCACATTGGCAGAGATATTTGGGTTTTTTGCCATCCTCAGTAGTGTGGGGCAGGTTCACTTCCCAGCATCATATGGCCATATTTCATCTCACTCATTAGAGTTCAGTACAGTGGCTGTGCTTCCAACCCAGCTGCCACCACTCTCCTTTGGTAGGAGAAGAGTTGGAGGGTGGGGGAAAGAGGGAGAGAAGTGGTGGCTAATATCAGGAGGGAAGAGAGAAAAGGAGGGATAGAGGAAGAGCGTTTCCCCTCCAGTAAACAGCACCTGCCTAGGGAAGGCAAAGGGAAGAGAGCAGGGAAGGTTATGAAGGGGATCAGTGGCATGGCATGGGGCAGGGAATTAGACACACCAAGTTAAGTTGCTTGCCACAGAACCCTGGTGCCACAGGCCAGATTGAGTCACTTTAGGGGCAGGATATGGCCTGCAGGCCACAGATTGAGCACCACTACTCTAATTAATTCCTTGCCATTACAGGGCTCAGAGACACCGGTGGTGCCTTAGTCTGTTTTATTCTCTTCCTGTGGCACATTGTAGGTTTTGAGACTTTTCGTCCTTTATGAAAACTTAAGACCTTCCCTAAAGAGCATAAAAAGGAGTTTTGTACCTTTCAGGGTGTGGGATATTGGGAGACAGAAAACATGTTCATGTGAGCCTTTCTGGTCCTAGTATCTATAACATGTTTATCTGTAATTGCGGGAGACTGGGCTTCAGGATCCATCCTGCTAAATTTTAACATGCCACCTGCTTCACTATGAAGCTTTCATGTAGTTGTCACAGGAAAGAAACATTTTAATGGAGGATTTGAAGAAGGGTAATGAAGAAGCTGTATGGATGTTTGCAGAGAGCTTCTTTTACATTTGAGGGGCAGCATGGGAGAAAGAATGAACACAAACCTTAATTTTGTTCTAAAAAATAAGTAGATTATAAAGACTGTCTTCCTTGAGATGTTGACTTTCCTGCTTCATTCACTCAATAGTGTATGTGAGGCAGAAGGTACTATAGGCATAGGTCATAAGGACCTTGAAAATGAAGGCAGTTTATTCTCTGACATGAGAAAATAGAGGTGTCAGATAAGAGGTGTAAAGAGAGGGGCTATACATTGAAAATGACAACCATGGGGAATTATCCTTGCAGTGACTACATGGATGTATTGATAGTATTTATCAAGGCCAGAAAATAGGATGTTGCAGTAACTAAGAAACGAAATGAGTCTGAGTGATAGTTTTAGCCTTATGCATGGACAGGTAAAGTTACCCTGATATATATTATCATATTTACTAGATTAGTAAACAAGATTTTTCCCCCCCATTTAACGTGGAAAAAAGCCCCTTGCCTTACAAGCGAGTATGGGGGCGGGGGGGGGGGGGGGAGGGCCGGGC
>NW_017729027.1:47570629-47577275 GCF_001723915.1 Gavialis gangeticus | reverse complement strand
GGGGGGGGGGGGGGGGGGGGGGGGGGGGACAGGCCAGGCCAGGCTGTGGAATATAAAGTTTCTGTGTATAGAATCTAATTACTGGGGAGTTGTCTTAAATTTGGGGTCATAGATTCATAGATTATAAGGCTGGAGGGGATCTTGAAAGATCATCAGGTCCAGCCCCCTGCACCAGGCAGGAAAGACAGCTGGGGTCAGGTGAGGTCACCTTGTATTCGGATATAGTATATAGAATCAGTGAAATTTAGACACAGTGAGATTTCAGTTTGTGTAAAGTTGGAGAAGCAGAACTCTGACACATCAGCATAGCAATGATAATTGAATTTGTCTTGTACAGTGTGACAGGGGCAAGCTTTCATGCCCAGTGCGAGCACCGGCCTGCTTCCTGTCTACGGGCCAGTTGCCCACTTCACTCATCTGCCACACCTTGATGTAATAGTATTGAGTTGTTAATTAGGTGTGAGGCTGCCCATTTTGAACCCCGATGTTTAGGGAGGTATTCACAGCTCTGTTCCACCCCTACACTGTGGCCCAAGCCTCGTAGATGGCATCCCCTGCAGCTAAACTCAGCCGTTCCCTTTGCCTATTAGCTGTAGTCCCCTCTCTGGGACCTTCTGAGCCCCCTTAGGCTCTGGTCCCATCTCAGGCTAGTCAGGACCCTGAGCTTCTTTGCTCTGTAGGCATCCCTCGCAGTGGGCCCCTGGCCCTTTTGACCCTTGTCTGGGTCCTGGCCCCAGCATGGACCAGTCGGGTATCTCGGGTCAGTTCTAAGCTGCATGCCTGCTCACAGGGTTCAGAGGTACCCCATTCCTGGCTCAGGTGCTTTACAAAGTGTGCCTGGCCCCACAGGATCACTCACCCCAGCAGGCTCAGGTGGTTCAAGATGCTTACCTGGCCTTCCCTGCATTAAGTAACCCACCTAAAGATGGGGCTGAGGTTAAGGTGCCCCAATCCACCTTACGCTGGGGAGACGATCACTCCTGGCATTTACATGAGCACTGCCATGCCACCAGCAACCCCACCAGGCCTTCCTGCCCTGGCAGGTTGCAGTTTTAGGTCATGTCCAGGACCAATGAGGCCTCCAAGCCAGCCCCATAGCCTCACCCTTATCTCCAAGTGTTCCTGGCAGAGCTCAGAAGAGAGATGTTTCTCTTCTGCTGGCTAATCATGAACTGCCCTCAGCTCAGGGAGCTGGGCCTTAAAATGGCCACTGTGACAGCTGAAAATTATGTCTGTGTGATAAGGTGCTTGCTGAAGGCTGTATGAAGATTAGACCAAGTGTTTTTCTGTCATTTGTTCAAATATTAAGATATATGTTGTAAAAAGTAAGGCCTAGTAAATTTAGCAAAGCCTTGCAGTACGAAGGCCCTGTGGCATAGTTGAAATTAACCTTATCAAAGGAATGCAAGACTTGTACTACTATTGGTTAGTCTAAGGAGAGTTGAAATAAAAAGAATCTGAGAGGCTGTAACTTATCAGCACAGCTCAGAAATTATAAATTGGCTGGCACACACAGAAATCATTCAGAAGGAAAATACAGCTCTGTGAAAAGGATCAATTAGCTGTTGACCTGGATCAGTGGGCCTGTGGATCTCAAGGTGCCCAAAGACTGAATACCAGGTCTTTCCCGGTACCTCTCGGACAGCACTGATCAGGGATGCCTGACTTCGCTGAGCTTTGTGGAAAGAGAAACTTGTCATACATCAGACATCAGAGGCAACTGCCAATCAGTTGCCGACATGAATTATTATTGTTTGGCATTATCTTAGTATACTACGCATACTCGTGTTTTTGTTAAGTCAATAAACCTTTCTTACCTTTCTACCCCACAACCAGACTCTCAATCAACCCCAAACCCCCGCAAGCGGCTGAGAGAGGCCACCCTATTCAGGCAGGCACCTGCCCCTTCCTGGCCCAGTCCTAAAAATGGCAGCACTACCAGTGTCCTGCCACATAGAGGAGATTATCTGTAGTTATACGTGTGTAGGTGAGATTGCATGTAAAACCTAGAAGGGTTTCTTTGGCAGTCACCACTTTACTGTTGCAAAGCTTGGTCACCAGTGGAGAGGGGACATTGCCACAGCCATGCAGCAGGCACAATACATATTTTATGGTGTATTTACAATACAGAATTTGAATCACATCTGATCTGATACATTTGAATGTAAGTTTATGCATTTCTCCCCATTGAGATAATATATATTTTTAAAACCAGTAACCAAATAGATATGAGCCTGGGTCTTTCTGGTGTCTTTTGTAGTAAGGAGATCAAGGTTTTTGGCCATAGACTAGGAGAAAAAAGAGGCATGGAAAATAGGATTTATGACATATTTGTTTGAAAAGGTGCCACACAACAAATCTGCTTTGCTGTGTGACCCATTATGTTTGTGGAAACAGACTATTGCAGGCTATGAAAATATGACTTCAGTTAAATATTTCTTCTGGGATTGTATATCTCCATCTTCAAATCTCTTTGTGGCTTTGGGAGTCATCCAATCAGGGGACAGACAATTAGCATCTGTTTCAGATGACCAATAACATATGACTGAAATAGTTTCACATAAACTATTTAGTAAATGATTTCAGATAAAAATGTGAGTGACCCAGTCTGTTTGTGAACAGTTCCGAGAAAAAAAAGGAGTGGGGGGAGGAATTTGTCAAACAGACTTTTTCAGCAAACAGCACTTCTAGTAATAGCTAAACTATTTCCACCAAAGGAAATGCACTTAGATCCAGAAAAATTACATGACCATAATTCAAATCTTACTATAAGAACTGTCTTTTTCCTTCTTGTTCTGTTATGTATCTCTGAGGTCTCATTACATCTTCAGTGTAAAACACTGTTCACTTTCAAGCTGGGATTTATTATAGAGTTTAAGATTTTTGAAGCTATGAAAACAACATGCCTTATTCTTCAGAATTCTAAAGGATACAGTGTGTTATTGTATCCTGGATCCTCCTTTACAAGTGGTGGCAATATTAACTACCATGGGCTTCTAAGTCTCGGGGTGCAAGTTCATGAACTCTCCACTCTG
The DNA here is from genome assembly GCF_001723915.1 of Gavialis gangeticus. Lineage (NCBI taxonomy): Eukaryota > Metazoa > Chordata > Crocodylia > Gavialidae > Gavialis > Gavialis gangeticus. Next base: position 47,574,240 of record NW_017729027.1, on the reverse strand, counting down.
CCACTGACACACATCTCCAATGGGACTGTGTACACTGGAATTTGATGGTGGACCTCACCCCTGCTTATCCTACCCACAAACTTCCAGAACCTCCTGGAGGCCTATGGACCAGATGATACAGCTTTGTGGGCTAAATATTTGACAGCCCTGTTTTATTTTATTCCACCTGTTGTGCCCCAGAATCATAACCGATCTACATTTTCTGGGAAGATTTACAGGTATTTTTGCATGAAGAACATGAATGCCACCCAAACAATGGAATAGTTACAAGGTGCCACTTTCACCACGGGAAGCAAGTTGTTTCCACATTGCCTATGGCCTGGAATCAAAGAAACATCAGTGTACTGTATTTCCTTTAACCACTGGAATAACCTGTGAGATTTACCTGTCAGTTCAAAAGTCCCTGTGCAAAAGTACAATAGAACAATGAAAATGCCTCAGGTAAAATTTCTGCATGTTATCAAATTTAAAAGAGAAGATAAGTTTAGAAAAGAATGAATGCAGTGTGCCAATCAAATCAAGGCACTTGAAAACAATTCTCCATGGAAACAGAGGAACTGATTTGTAGAGGGCCTGAGCACCGTCAGCTCTGGGTGCATTCAGCATTCAGAATTATTAAATAAAAAGAGCAAAACGTTACAACACATTGTTATAGTGGTGTCAATCTACCAATAATCCTGCAGACACCTCTAGGGCTGGTTTAGATATATATGCAGTAACTCAGAACACAATTTTGCCTTAAATATTTTGTCATAAATATATCTTGTGCAACATTTTCTCCTTTACTTTCTAGAAAAGAGACCATGCTATTTTCATAGCAATATTGGCATGAACGGATGGTTCCCTAGTTTCTAGTGAGCCTCAGTACCTGCACCTGTTAGTTTGAAGGGATACTGTCTTGGAGTATTGCCAGAGTCCCCAGTGAACAAGGAATAAAGCATTTGCCTTTGCTTTAAGAGATATTTTAACACAAATGAAACAACCTTCAGGTTCTCCATTAGCATATTCCATAACTGTAAAGAAGCTTTAAAATTATAAAAAATGTATCTTTAAAAATATGCATCAGTCAGCCTCTTTGTAGGGGCCTACTCATTATGATCAAATTGATGAACTTGAGGAAGAGCTGTGACCTTTTTGGGAAATGCTGAACACACACAGCTCTCAACAACCTTCAACATTTTCACTTGAAACATAAAAAGATACTTCAGTGTCTCTTAATTTCCTGCAGTTTAAAACATTTCAAACTGATTTTAGATCAGTTACTATCTTCATGAACCAAGCTCTATCCATACTAAGTATTACATGGTGCCCATAGAGTAGATGACAGGGCCAAAGAACAAGCAAGGAGTTACTGGAAAAGATCTATCACCCTTGCTTGGCAGCCTGATAGCATCTTCTGCAGATGTCCTCTCATTATGATGATTTGCTGTGGAACAATCCTTCAAAACCAGCTAACATTATTCTTTGGCTTATGCCTTAGGAGGACAGCAGAGATCATAGGCAATGTGTGTGGGGGGGACCCCCCTGAGATTGGCTGCCGCTGAAGTCACCACTGGCTTCTGTGTGCAGTGCCCCCCCGCCCCCAGCAGCACAGCCTGCAGCAGCTGTGGGCGGTCCCTGCTCACCGCCACTCACCACGCCGCACCCCTGCTGCTGACACCACCAGTGGTGGCTGTGGACGGTCCTCCCTCACCACTTGCCGCCACCAACACTGCCAGTGGTGGTGGCAGGTGGCCTCTGCTCGCTGCCACCGACACCGCCAGCGGTGGCTGCAGGCAGTCCCCACTCACCACCATGGTGCCCACCCCAGTTGTGGGAGACACCAGTCATTCATGGCAGAGATCATCCAGTGATTGAGGGGGATGAGTCTAATTAGAGAGAGCTCAGTTGTGGCATGAAGAAGACAGGACACTATACTCGGGGGAGGGAGGGGGAGGAAGCATATTGCTTGGAAGCCTAAGTTTATATCATTTTGAAAAAATGAGTGCAGCATTTTAAAAGAGTTAATCTGCTGTATACAGAAGCAGATTTTTATCTAGTAGCCAGGTTTATGTCATCTGTCTTCTTGGAAAATAGTTTCACAATTAGAAGATAAAATCAAATTTCTTTATAACTGTAGGGAGAATCCCTGGGTGAGGAGACATAAATGTTAGCATTCTAGCCCAGAGTCAGGATTTTATTCAAGAGACAGTAAACTGTGCAGTCATTGCCCCCTTCACAAAGGTTTGAGATCTGCTTCAGGCTCTTAAGTGCGCTCCCTTCCCTGAGTAGAGAATACTGAACTAGTATTACTGCCAGGTGAATACTTCTCTCTTCTGAGGTTCACCCCTATACCGCCCTACAGCAACAAGGACGCTCCATCCTGTTCTGTTAATACAACTTCTCAATCACCAAGTGGATTTCCCACCACCAACAGTATCTACACCATGACACTACATAAGCTTCTTCTGCAGTCAATTGAGAATTTTCCCTCTCCTGTCAGAGGGGCAGGAGCAGCAGTAGTAAGGGTGCGAGGGAAGGGAAACTTCTTTTTTATGCCCTCAAGAGTAGCAGTAGACTTTCAGAATCAGTGCCTTGAGCAATCAGGAATTACCTCTCTTTTACCCTGATAAGACAAGAATGATAGTAAACTTGCAGCTCATGTGAAACAGTCATGGAAGATAGCTTTGGCTACCAACAGTAAGCATCCAGTTGTATCTAGGTATGGGGTATATAACCAAAAAGAGGTAGATCTTCAGTTCAGTTTCAAAATGAGCACAGAATGGAGCATAATCTTATCTGAAACTTTTCTAATTAGACAAATGAATAAGATCTAACTCAGGGTGAGGCAGCCAAGACTCTCCTAGATACTAGATAGTGGGTGCATCTACATGAGACATTTACTATAGAGTAGATTAGCTCCACAGCAAAACCTCGGTGTGTACATATTTACCTCTATTAAAGCTCAGTAAACTGATAAACACTGCAGTAAAATAGTACTTATTAATGCAAGTACTATCTACATTATTTAGCGTGCTGCAATGCACGTGTAGACATTGATAGGGCTCGCTGGGGCACAATGGTGCTTCAGTGTAGGCACTGCCTGCTGACTAGCCCCACCCTAAAGCACCCTTGTGCCCCAGTCAACTCCTCTGCTACATGTTGAACAAGATTGGAGCAGTCCTAGGCTACCAAGCTGAACCCCAGGGCTCCCTGCTAGCCAGGGCTGTCTGCTCTGGCTCAACATGTTGTGGTCCCTGGTGCATATGTAAACATGGCACCTGACAGCAATAAATTCCTGCAGAAACTGTCCTGGAGTTTATTCAATTCCATTAATATCATATGTAAATGTACCCAGTGAGTCTAAAGTTAGCTTGGGTTCTACACTACCCTACGGTCACTTATTCTGACTTAGGAGCATGTCTTTCATTGAGAATTTAGGAAAATTGATGGTTTTGATGATAATTTTAACTATTTAACTGTCATCTGACATTCTTCCAAAACAGGAAAATCACCTAATGTATGACAAAGTAACTACTTTTATATATATGAGTAGTTACTTTGTTGGAGTATATACTATGCGTGTGTGTGTGTGTGTGTGTGTGTATACACACTTGTGAAAGACTTGTGAG
>NW_017729027.1:47565259-47565629 GCF_001723915.1 Gavialis gangeticus | reverse complement strand
CATGTCTTTCATTGAGAATTTAGGAAAATTGATGGTTTTGATGATAATTTTAACTATTTAACTGTCATCTGACATTCTTCCAAAACAGGAAAATCACCTAATGTATGACAAAGTAACTACTTTTATATATATGAGTAGTTACTTTGTTGGAGTATATACTATGCGTGTGTGTGTGTGTGTGTGTGTGTATACACACTTGTGAAAGACTTGTGAGTCTTTCACAAGTCCCATGGGATGCCCCTGCCCATTATGGGACAGGGACGCCTGAGTGAGGGTGGTTCCTTACCTTCCATCAATGCTGATCTCGTGAAGGAACACCTTGAGAGGATGGACAACTTCAAGTCAGTCAGCCCTGACAATTTACACAATT
>NW_017729027.1:47547552-47560259 GCF_001723915.1 Gavialis gangeticus | reverse complement strand
ATCATATAACTGTTGCTTTTGTCTTGTGGGCTGGCAGAATTCCAGCCTGCAAGAGGCTACTTGGTGTGCCCCCCCTATGCCCCTCACACTGGGGCACTGGGGTCTGGAGGTAGGAGCAGTGAGGGACACTGGGTCAGGACTGACCAGCTATGTTTACAAATGGGTCCTGGTACAAGAAAGTTTGAGAACCACTGATCTAGACCGGGGTGGGCAATTATTTGAGGCAGAGTGGAGCAATACAGGGCACAGCCTCCCAGTGGTGAGCAAGATAGGATCAGCTGGTGGGCAGGATACAGCTTGTGGGACATATTTTGCCTACCCCTGATCTAGGCATAGCTATGCCTATGTTGTACTATGGGTACTTCTCATGCTTCTGGGCTTTTCTGGTTGCCCACACCACCACCCTTCCCCTTTCTGCTATATGTGCCAGGGTGTTTTTAAATCTTCCTCAGAGGTACTGGGTGTTGGCTACAGCTGAGGCTAGGGACTTTGACTGGGTGTGCCAATGCTCCTTCTGGGACCAAATCCAGAGGTTTTTGGCTAGAGGGTTATGTCCAGAGGTAGGCAAACCCTTCCATGGGTGCCAGAGCATAGCACACAAAGGCATTTTGCTTGGCACGTGTGCCTTGGGGCAGACTTCAGGGGAAGGGCCAGGGCTGTGCTGCCACAATGAGGATAGAGCCCCTCATGGCTCCCCCACTGTCTGCCACTGGCATGCCAACATTTTACAAGTCAAGGCTGTGGGTGTTTTTGGCACCGCCCAAAAAATGCTGCCGAGCCTTGGTCCTGCCCCTCTGCTCAGGGTCCCACTGATTGCCAAATTTGCGGTCAGGAAGGAATTTTACCCCATGGTCAGATTAGAGCAGGCTATGAAGGTTTTTGCCTTCCTTTGTAATGCTCCAGCACCCGGCTTCTGGGATGTGGGCACAGCTGACTCCCAGGAGGGAAGAGCAGGCTTTGAGGTTACAGCCTCGGCCCCAGGAGATGAGGGTCAGAGCTGAGCCTCCCTCCCCTGTGAAAGGCAGGGACCCCCCCCACACACAGGTGCTAGGAGCCCAGAGTCACCGGTCCGGCCCCAGGGGTGGTTCCATCTTCCTGCCCTGACCCCGGCCTGGCCCTACCTGTGGCGCTCCAGCTGGACAGGAGGCAGCATAGGCAGACAAGGGCGAGCCTGGCCACCACGCTGCCTCCGCGGGTCCACATTGCCATGCCGCACCGGGCTGGAGGGAGCTAGAGCCAGGGCCAGGGCTGGGTGGCACCTTGGGGTGCAGTGAGCGCAGGCTCCACCTGAGCCCAGGACTGCGCCACGCAGCACAGCCAATGCCGACAGCCCAACAGAAGGAGGCATATGCCTGTGCCGCTCCACCTCTGCCTCCGCCAGCGACCCAGGGTCGGGAGGCCAAGCCAGGCTGCTCTTGCCTGAGGGCAGGGAGCAGTGAGTCACTCAGGCTGGGAAGTGGTGGCTTCCCATGTGGTGCTGGGGACAGGAGGAGGCGGGCCAGGTCTGCACTCCTCTTCGAACACGCACCGCGTCAGCAATGTCAAGCTGACGCAGTACGTGTGGGAACCTTGTTCCTTCCCCAGCCCTTCAGCAGCCATTAGGAAGCTGCTGAGGGGCTGGGGGTGGGACAAGGGGTGGGAACAAAAGTAAGCAGTGTTTACTTTCATTTCCCGTTGCAGCATGGTGGGCCACAGAAAATTCCTTGGCAGGCCACATGGTGGCCTGTGGACCATATGTTGGACAAGCCAGTCATGTATCTTTGACTTTAAAAAAGCCTTTGATCTAGTATCCCATGATCACCTCTTGGCAAAACTGGCCAACTGCAGCCTCAGGTCCACCACTATCAGCTGGCTGGGAAATTGGCTCTGTGGTCAGACCCAGAGGATGGTGGTTGACGGAAGTCAATCGTCATGGTGCACTGTGATCAGTGGGGTCCCACAAGGCTCTGTCCTTGGACCTATATTGTTCAACCTCTTCATTAATGATGTGGACATTGGAGTCAGAAGTGGACAGGCCAAGTTTGCCGATGACACCAAACTCTGGGGTAAAGCATCCACGCCTGAGGACAGCAGGGTAATCCAGGCTGACCTTGACAGGCTCAGGAAACGGGTGGATGAGAACCATTTTTTGGTGTTTAGCACCAAAAAATGCAAGGTTCTCCACCTTGACAGGAAAAACCTGTAGCATGTCTATAGGCTCGGCAGTGCTATGCTGACTAGCACTACAGACAAGAGGGACTTGGGGGTCATCATTGACCACAAGATGAACATGAGCCTTCAATGTGATGCTGCGGCTAGTAAAGTGAGCAAAACTCTGGCTTGCATCCATAGATGCTTCTCAAGCAAATCCCAGGACGTCATTCTCCCATTGTACTTGGCCTCGGTGAGACCGCAGCTGGAGTGCTGTGTCCAGTTTTGGGCTCCATAATTCAAAAAGGATGTGGAGAAGCTTGAGAGAGTCCAGAGGAGAGCCATGCACATGATCAGAGGTCAGGAAAACACACCTTGTGATGAGATGCTGAGAGCTCTGAGACTCTTCAGCCTGGAAAAGCGCAGGCTCAGGGGTGATCTGATAGCCACCTATAAGTTTATCAGGGGTGTTCACCAGGATCTGGGGGAACATTTGTTCATCAGAGGACCCCAAGGGATGACAAGGTTGAATAGTTATTAACTCCTGCAAGACTGTTTCAGGCTGGACATAAGGAAGAACTTCTTTACTTTAGTGGCCTAGCCCCCAAAGTCTAGAATAGCCTGCCTTCGGAGGTGGTTCAAGCACCTACTTTGAACGCCTTCAACAGAAATCTGAAACCTTTTTCTTGCTGGGATCCTATAACCCCAGCTGACTTTCTGCCCCTGGGGGCTGGACTCAATGATCTTCCAGGGTCCCTTCCATCCCTAATGTCTATGAAATCTATTAAATATTTTAAATTATGACCCTCTAGCTCCGTGTATTCATGTATTGTAAAACCAACATTCTGAAAGCATACTTCAAAGAGACTTTTTAAAAAATCCATTTTTAGGTTAAATGTTTGTCTTTCCCTGATAGTTAAAAGTAATTAAGTTAGCACTGGAATTTGTGTACTTGCAGAATTAAAGTATTTACTCTTCATTGATTGATACAGATTGGTCTAAAAATTTTCTTTAAAAAAATCTATAAAACATCCTTTAATTCAATATTTTCATAGAGTGTAAGGCCTGAAGGAACCATGATGATCATTTAGTCTGACTCATTGTCTAACAAAGGTCAGAGAATTTTACCAGGTGGTTCCTGCATCAGGCCTATAACTTTTGACTGAGATTAAACAGCATTTCCCAACTGGTGGTTTGCAAGCCAAAGGAGGACAGGCTAAGGAGTGGTTGTCAGGCACTGAAAAAATTGTTATTGTCTAAACAAAGGAAATCTTTCTCCTAAAAAACCATTATTTTTCAAGCTTAAGCATTCTCTGTTAATATTTAATATTTTCATAGATTCCATAGACTTAGATTTCATAGATATTCAGGCTGAAAGGGACCCTGGAGGATTATCGAGCCCAGCCCCCTACCCCAGTGGCAGGAAGTTAGCAGGGATCATAGGATCCCAGCAAGATAAACATCCAAATGTGTCTTGAAGGTGTTCAAAGTGGGTGCTTGAATCACCTCCGGTGGCAGTCTATTCCAAACCTTGGGGGCTTGGACAGTAAAGAAGTTCTTCCTTATGTCCAGCCTGAATCAGTTGTGGTGGAGTTTGTGACCATTCGATCTTGTCACCCCTTGGGGCATTCTGGTGAACAGATCTTCTCCCAAATCCTGGTGAACACCCCTGATAAACTTAAAGGTGGCCACCAGATCACCCCTGAGCCTGCACTCTTCCAGGCTAAAGAGTCCCATGGCTCTCAGTCTCTCATCATAAGGTCTGTTTTCCTGACCTCTGATCATGCACGTGGCTCTCCTCTGCACTCTCTCAAGTTTCTCCACATCCTTTTTGAATTGTGGAGCCCAAGACAGGACACAATACTTCAGCTGCAGCCTCACCAAGGCCGAGTACAACAGGAGAATGATGTCCAGGGGTTTGCTTGAGAAGCATCTATGGATGCAAACCAGCATTTTGTTCGCTTTATTAGCTTCAGCATCACATTGAAGGCTCATATTCATCTTGTGGTCAATCCTGAGCCCCAAGTCCCCTTTCATCTGTAGTGCTAGTCAGCATAGCACTGCGGAGCCTATAAGCATGCTGCAGGTCTTTCCTCCCAAGGTGGAGAACCTTGCATTTTTTGGTGTTAAACACCATCAGGTTCTCGTCCACCCATTTCATGAACCTGTCAAGATCTGCCTGGATCACACTCCTGTCCTCCTGTCCTCTCCTCCTAATATTAACTAAATTAATATTATTATTTACTAATGTTACTAATATTATTTACTAATATTTGCTAAGTTAAACAGGCCTTTTGGTGGACATATTTTTATTTTTAATAAGATGTTGCCTGACAAAAGTTTGAAATATGCTGAGCTAAACTACGTAATTTGGAAAGATGTCTTTCTTTCAAGGCCAGGATGACCCCTACATACATTATTACCATAATATCATGTGATATGGGGCAAGACATTTTGGTTGAAGTTTTCATTCCCATTCCTGTTTTCTAAACCACAGGATAAAAAACTGAAATGTACTGTTGGTGTTTTTTCTTTAAAAAAAATTCCTGTCAATTAACATCACACTGAATCAGGCATGGCTGATGGGGCTAGGGTGGTGTGGGCACTAAGGCCCACAGTTGACAGCCCAGGTGTCACAAATGTGTGCCATAGCTCACAGCATTGCCTGTCAGAGTCCAATGAATCTGCATATGCTGCTAAATACCTTGTTACAAGAATGTGAAAATGTAAAGGAAAGGTTTTGCTGAAGATGTTGTTAAACCCTTTTGGCAATTTCCAGTTTAGATGTTTACTGATGATTGTAGTCTTCAGTAGTTCTCATCTGCTATATTCGTCCAAATAATCCTTCTTCTTAAGTGCTACTTTTCAAATTCTTCATGATTTAAGTTCCCTACCCTCAAAAACACTCATAAAGATAGCATTCAAAAAATCAGTTGCCTTTGGGCTGAGAACTTGTGTATTAAGTCTGAGTCCACAACATATTTTTACAACTACATTTTTTTAGAAGTCAGACTAATAGATTTATTATAGCACCACTGATGGAATGTTCACTATTGCAATGCCAGAAAAGGCTGCTACTATATAATACATATAACATATTCCTCAAATAAATAAATAATTAGCTTCCCACCTGAGATTCTGTGGAGTACAGCTGGAATAAAGTGAACCTCAAACACATTTTTATGCCTGATGCAAAGAAAACTGGAAAATGCAAAAGAAGTGGGAATCAGTAGGATTAGGTTTCAAGAATACTGCAGTGTACTTCTTCTAATCCATCCAAATAAACTGTTAATTCCTCACCTGATTTTAACTAAAGTTTTTCTGCTGTTTGATGCCATTCATCTACAGTTGCACAATGGATCAAGTCCTGGCAATCTTACTCAGATGAACATCCCAAGGAAGTTTAATATTAAGTTCTAATGGATTCTGTAAATGAATGTCTCACTGGCATTAGAGAGTGGTTCACTGGATGAGGTCACATCATTCCTTAAATTCATTTTCTATGTGCCATGGGCAAAATTATATAAAAGAAAATAGAATCCATCCACATCCTGTTGTGAGATCCCATTTTTGCATAAATCAAACAAATCATAAGCAAACAACACAATTCAGCCTTCCCCTTAACAAAGTCCATGCACTCCATCAAGCCTGCCAAAAAGGTAGCACATTGTCAGTCCAGAAACTGAGATAAAAGTAGGTACTTAAACTATACTGCAAATAGTGATCCAGTTCTGGTAACATGAACTGGCTATACACGGTAATGGCTAGAAAAAGATGTTTAGAGGTTCGCTTTTAGGAATTGGCTTGTTGGTAAGGTAGATATGCATTATAGCAGTGGTTCTCAATGTTCTCAATTTTTTTTTCATGGACCACTTGAAAATTGCTGAAGGTCTCAGCAGACCACTTAATACACTTTTTTTTCCTACAAATCAAAGGACACATGTCGTATTTTAATATTAGTAGTCATATCTTACAAGTACAGATATTCTCAATTGTTCCGCAGCCTTTCTGTGGACCACCTGAATGCAGCTCGTGGACCAGTGGTGGTCCACAGACCACAGTTCGAGAACTTCTGCATTAGAACAATGGTCCAGAGGAATGGCAAGGGTTATTGGTTTCTAAAAGCCTAGTTGTAACAAAGTTTCCTTCAGTGCCCACTGTGTCTGGAGCAGGCATAAACAATCTGGGCAATTTGTACAGTGTACCCATAACAGAGATAAGGGACTCTGCAGCATTGGCACCCGTGCACAACTGCAAAGCCCTTGGGATTTCTGATTTTGGTGGACAGACCAAATTAGGAGGCCAGGGCATGCCCAAATTAAGACAATGGTAAATGACTCAGTTAAGATGTGTGCATATGGTGGGATCGTTGGAACAAAGGAATATGCTGACAAAACAAAACATGGATAGTATGACAACTATAGGGAAATCAATCAATGGTACCCAGAGATGAAGAGTCAGTAGAAGAGAGAAAGAATACAAAAGGAGGGATTTCAGAGCATAAAATGGTCCCCAAGGGGGGAACCCAAGGCCACAAGGGGCAGAGGGCACACCACTAGTTCATCTCACCTACCCCTCTGGGGGTGAGATGGGCCTTGGCCCTTGACCTCCAAATTGCTGACTGCTGACATTCAAGAAAGAATGACAGCATAAAGCTTTCATACAGGCCAGATGTACCTTACCTTCATGAACCTTATGACTGGTAGACATAGAATTGGGACGGGGGGCGGTATTTTGTTTGCCTTGTCTGCATTATTCTTATCTGCTATCACTGTGCATCTATAACATTTGCCTATTATCAAATGGTAGAAGTCATGGTTGGTCTGATGGTTTGGGTCCACCCAGAACAAGGTGTCTGGGTCACAAATCATTGCCAACACAAGGGTGTTGGAAACCAGAGTAGGGATGTGAGTTTTAATCACAGGAGGGATGTGAGATTTAAACAGAGTATCAGAAGACTCTCATTTTGGTGAAAGCATTATGGGTAGGCTTGAGTGGTATAATATGAGTATTTGGGAAACCACTGAGGAGATAGTATCCACTGCAACAGATGTACATGGTGTGGAGCATGAATTTGGAAATATAGATAAATAAGAGAAAAAAAAATTGAAGCTACCGTTGTGGAAAAGCCAGAAATGTTTAGCAAAGTTATTGATAAGGAAAAGGAAAGAAAACTTACATAACATGGCAACATATTGTTACCCAAAGAGTTCTTTTCATCACTCAGGAATGTTTAGAAAGAACAAAAGTCTAAGCATAATTTTCCTAAAACTTATTCAAATATTAATTTAATTGAAAAAGGAAAAATTAACTCAATTAGATTAGATTGAGTTGCTGCTTAACATAAAGATCCATTAAGACATCTTCAAGTCTGTGAAAAACAGGGGTGAGCCTTGTGTTCCAAGACTGATTATCCTGGCCAGTAACAAAATAGTTCAGTGAATACATCAGTCAAATATTGGTTGCTATAAAGGAGTGGAGTAATCAACCCCTTAGGGAGGAACTGTGGAATAGGAGTGTATATTAGAGATGATAAATTTATGAAAAATCAACAGGATGGAGGTGGATTATTCAATTCCATTTCTTCAAGTGACTCTCTGAAAGCAACCTCTGTGCTAGCTATGTGACCCGCGGACTTCAGTGGGGCTCTATGTGGGGACAGAGGTATCTGTATGGAGTTAGTTTCAGGATCCAGGTCTAATGGAATAAGTTAATAGGATCATTATTGATTCCATTAGCTGATCATTTCAGCTGGCAAATGTGAATGAATATGTCAAATAGGAAACATTAGATTTGTTTGTCAATAATTGTTTCTTTACACGGTCTCAGGTGCTTAATATGAATTCACAGCTTGGCTTGAATGGCTACTGCAGGCAATTAACAATGAGCAAAATGAAGCTGATCTTTCTGAAATAGCCCTCCCAGGAAGTTCTCAGCAGTGTGAGAGATTTTCATAATGATGAACATTAGTTGGTGTGATTATTCCAGTGCATAGTGTACAATCTTAATAAAATACTGTCATATGATTAATCACTGAGGAGCTGGAAGAAAAGGCCTAACACAATGCCAAGTTCTGTTGTCAGAATAATACAACTATAAATCCAGAACTTCTGTCCTTCAACCAATGAAATAACTCTAAATTCACAGTGATTTAAATGAGAGCAGTGTTTGGCTGAATGGATGCCCAGCTTTGGCTTTGAGTCAGTAATGCCATGTAATAAGAAAACTCCTTGTAATATTCAGCCTAGAAAACTGGATGTTAAAGAGAAAAGCAGATGATTAGACTGAAATACATTTGAAAATTAGGTCCCTTTGTTGGTAAAAAATGATTTACAACTGCAGAAGATCAGACTTGCACAGTGTAATGCACATTTGAAATTCTGACCATCAACTTTGTACTGGGCTTCTTGCTAAGAGAACTGTTTTCGGTATTAAAAAAAAATAGGATGATGCTGGAAAGTTTTCAATTGCCAGAATGCCCAGGACATTTTTTTCCAGCAGTATTGAGGTTCTGGGAAAAAAAGGCTTTGCAAGGCACGAGGGAGGGGGTTCTGATGCTGATGCTTTTGGTTAATGGTCCTAAAACTTACGCCACTGTGGCCATGTCCAGGTGAGTGCGGTGGTATGATATGTGGTGCCGCAGAAATGTCTGTGGCACCACATACCACACATTTAGGTGTTCTCTGTGCTGAAAGGTAGCAGAAGGGTGGAGGAGGCTGTTGACTCTGGGAGATCCCAGGGTCAAAAAAACCCGCACAAAAAGAAGTGGGGCAGCACACACGGGGACAGTGCAACCTGTCCAAAGCCACTTGGAGCCTGCTGGATAGGCTCTTAGTGGCAGGATTGCTACCTTGCTCAAAGCAGGAACATCCTCAGCTAGAACATCGCAGCCAAGGCTTTGTCTAGGTGGGTCTTAAAAACCTCCAGGGATGGAGATCCCACGACCTCTCTGGGTAGCCTGTTCCAGTGCTTTACTACCCTGCTCATGAGAAAGTTCTTCCTAATATCCAATCTAAATTTCACTTGCTGCAACTCGAGAGCATTGCTTCTTGTTCTGTCATCTGCCACCACTGAGAACAGTCTAGCTCCATCCATTTTGGAATCCCCTTTCAGGTAGTTGAAGGCTGCTATTAAATCCCCACCCCCAACCTCTCAGTCTTGTCTTCTCCAGACTAAATAAACATCAGAAGGGCTTGAATTATTTAGTCTGGAGAAAAGGAGGGATTTGATGACAGTCTTCAAATACCTGACAAGTATTTATAAAGAGGACAGTTATAGACCAAGATTCAGCAGCCTATAGCCTATGGACTGCATCTGGTCCACAATGCAGTAGTGTAAGTAGGAGCAGGTATTGAAGCACTGGTGCTGTCCTAGAAGAGGTGTCCCCAGGTCTCCTCCACCTGTGCATCCCCCTTCACTGTCCTACTCTAGTTTTTTCACAGCTCTGCCTGCTGCCGCCCCAGTTCTCCCTGCTCTTTTTCACATGACCCCACCTGCTTATAGCAGCCATGATTTCTCTTGTTGTTGAGTTTACACTGTAAGCATCTGGTGGCAAAGGGAATTGGCAAAGACGTAAGGAGAAGCAGTAGCTGCAGTTTAGGAGTGTAGGAATGCAAGCCTTGGCAGAGAACAAGGAGGGATGAAAAGGCAGCAGGTGGCTTGGAGTGGCTGTGATGGCTGGGTCTCAAGAACTGGCCTGTCTTCAGACCCAGTTGCCTTTTTCTACCTTGCTGCTCCTTGAAATTTGCCAACCCCTGTTATAAAATATTTCCTGTAGCTGCAGGAGACAGGGCAAATAGTAATGGTCTTAAATTACAAGAAAGGAAATTTAGGCTGGGTATTTAGAAGAACTTTTTAATCCTCAGGGTGGTTATGCCTTGGAATAAGGTACCTGGAGAGGTTGTGGAATCTTCATCCTTGAAGATTAAGAACAAGTTAGAATGATATTTGTCTGGACTGGTTTAGATAGGGATGATTCTGCTTTGCACAGGTGGTTGAACTATACCTTATATGGAATATAACAGGGTAGACTAAAAACTGGACCACTTACACCTCTCAAAATGTCATCTCTAATAGCACTTTAGCAGCGAGACAGGCTGTTTTTAGTGGAGTCCTACGCATGCATTTGTTCTTAGTCTAATGCTATTTAAAATTATCTAGATGATAAGAAATCTTTGTTGATATGATATGCAGATAACACAAAAATTGGCAAGGTAGTAAATAATGAGAAGATCTTTCTGCATTGCCTGGTTAAATGGTTACAATTGAACACAGTGTATCTGAATGCAGCCACATGCAAGATCTGTGATTCAAGAATGCAGGTTATATCTATAGATGAGAGCTGAGATTCAGAGGACTGAGTCTGTAAACAGACATTGACTTTGTGCAGCCATTTTGTCACAGCAGCAAACCTAGTAATAATTTCTGATGCCTTTTAAATGTGGATATCTGCTTCTTTAGGGCAAGAGAGTGCAAAGAGCCTGTGACTGCCCTCAATCTCCAGCCACCCCAGGCAAGAACTCCCTCAGCTTCCAAGGCTCAGTCTTCGGGAAGAAGGGCCCCAGGTGCTAAAACCTGACTTAGGGCACCTGCTTCCAACCAGAGGAAACTTCCATTTGCAGGTGCATCCCCCATGTTGAGGCACAGGGGCATCTGCAAGTGCAGAAGGAGCTTCCAAAAGGGTTCTCCCCTCTGTGCCTGCAAACTGGGCATACCAGGGGAATTCCTCTGCAGGAGCTTCAAGTGTGGAGGGTTGAATTCCCTCTTGTGCTTGCACACAACACTGGCACCTGGGGCATGGCAGCAAGAGAAGTCCACCAGGTCCCAGCATGCCTATCATACTTCCATGTCCCAGGTCAGGGCCCAATGTGCAAGTGAGGAGTGGGGGAACCCCTATGAGAGTCTGTACCTCTGTGCTTGAATCCCCTGTAGAAAGATTTCCCTGATATGCCCAGACTGCAAGCCCAGAGGAAGGGATCCTTTTTGGGAGTTTGCTCTCTGCTTTGGTAGATGCATGGAGGGAGATGCCCCAATGCCCTGACATAGGGTACATGTCTACAAGTGAGGGTTTCCCCAGGCTCTTTTCCCGCAGGACTGGGCTCCTGAAGACCCAGGAGGGGCAGGGGCTAGCTCAGCAGTATTTCAGCCTCGGCAGCACCTGTAGATGTCAGTGAAGCAGACCAGCTGGGCTGTGACTTACCACAGTCCAGCTGATAAGGCCTCAAAGAGGACTTCTGTTTCTAGCCTGAGTGGCCAATCAAGTAGCATTGGTAACATCACCACTTAGGCACTATGTTCAGTTCTGGTTTATGAGCTTCAAGAATGATATGAAATACTGGAAAGAGTTCAAAGGAAACCCCACAAATATATTTTGGGACCACAATAAAATTAATCTGAGAGGGGGCTTTGCAAATCTTTGTTTATCAAAGAGAAGATTGAAATTTCCCGTCAGATCTGATTGGCAGGGAGCCTGGAATAAAGTGCTCATGGTTTCTCCCCAGGGCCATTGCTCAGAAATCCTTGTGTCTCTTGCTGCTTCATGGTGCCGAGAGGACAGTTACCATGCAGGTGTGTAACTGAAATCAGCCACTAATGAGCCCCTTCACTTCTCTTGGATTTTGTAGATCACTTAAGAGGATTTAGTGAAGGCCTATGTGAGAGGTTTGATCATTAATTAGCACGAACATTTTTTATTTGTTTTCTCAATAAATTGCCAAGTCTGAGCTGCTCTCCAAGAAACATCATTTGTCAAATATTAGTTTAGCAGTGACCTAGATCAATAAGAATGACTATTTATCATCTGCAATGTTTAGAACATGAGAGCTTTTAAAGAGGAATTGCTTGAGTCCACGAAGTAAAGGAAAAAATCATCCAGTCCTTCCCCATGGGTTCTGGGGTTTGAGAAAAAAAACACGAAGTCGGATTTCAGATGTTGTTAACTCCACAGCAAGTATAAATTAAAGATTGCTGGTGCATCACTCAAGACCAAAATTCAAAACAAAGATGAAGGCTTAAAAACACATGGACCAAAAATTAACCTGCTCAAAGTCATTAAAACACATTTGAGTCCAGACTGAGGGTTTGTGAAACTGTGGTTCCTGGTATGTGTATTAGTTTTGTCCTTGTGTCCTATCTAAAGCAAACTCATAAAGCTAAACATGGATTTATATTGAATTAGAAAATATTCTGCTCTCTACCTTACTTATCTTTGAAATTGCATATACTTATAAATCGATGGATGTTAAACAAAAGGTAAAGTTATATAAAAAGCCATCTAGGAGACAGACAGTTAAAATAATTGTACTTTTTGTAAAACAGATTAGAGACCTTCCTCAGGCCCCGGGGGATGCACACCTGGGCCAAGGGTTAGCAAGGATTTAGTTAGGGAGCTTCTGGAGGGGCTGGATGTTTTCAAGTCAGCTGGTCCAGATGATCTCCACCCTAGAGTTCTAAAGGAACTGGCTGAGGTCATTGCAAGTCCCCTGGCAAGGCTTTACGAGCACTCGTGGTGCTCTGGAGAGGTACCAGAGGACTGGAAGAGGGCCAACGTGGTTCCCATCTTCAAAAAAGGGAGGAAG
>NW_017729027.1:47542726-47547010 GCF_001723915.1 Gavialis gangeticus | reverse complement strand
CCAGGAGTGACCAGGAATAATGGTCACAAGCTGGCAGAGGGTAGGTTAGGTTAGACATCAGGAGGCGCTATTTCACAGTCAGGGTGGCTAGGGTCTGGAACCAACTTCCAAGAGAGGTGGTGCAGGCTCCTACCCTGGGGGTTTTTAAGAGGAGGTTAGATGAACACCTTGCTGGGGTCGTTTGACCCCAGTACTCTTTCCTGCCATGGCAGGGGGTCGGACTAGATGATCTGCTAAGGTCCCTTCCAACCCTAGAAACTATGAAACTATGAAACCTTATAATTTATCTTCAGAGCCAAATGGAGTGACATTTTCATGACCCTCAAGGTTGAAAGCAAATGGGAAAAAAATATTGTTCTAAGCAATATCCTCTCCTTAAACATTAACTGTCACTTCACCAAGGCCAGAGAAACTAGCAGTAAGAGACAAAAGAGAGAAAAATTCAAGACAGATTAAAATTTGATTATCACAAATTAATGAAGGGTTTTATAGTTTTCTTTTCAAAGTTTTACCATCACTGATTCAGTAGTTTCATAGTTGTCAGGGATTGGAAAGGACCTTACAGATCATAAGGTCCAGCCCTCCTGCACTTGGGCAGGAAAGACCGTTGGGGTCATATGACCCCAGCAAGATGGGCTTCAAGTAATTAAGCTGAAAATCTTGAATGTTGGCCTACTTTGTCTGTTTAGTTTGAAACACCTAGAGCATGATGCTGACTACTAGAAGAGAATGTAAAATTTTTAAAAGAGGGGTATCAATGCTGGATTTCACCTCTCGGTGCTGGAGAACTCACTGCACATGCTATGCAATCAAAGAGAGGTGCAGCTGCAAAACTGCACTCCCACTGAATCTGCCCCTGCTGTTTTCCATAAACTAAAATCAGAAGAACTTAAGGTGTCTCCAGTTGGGCAACTCCCAATTGAATACCTGACATTAGTGGGCAGTTTAAAAAATGTTGGTTCAAAGATCTGATCTTGCCAAGTTCTTTAAGTGTCATTAACTTAAAATGCAAGGTGCCTTGATTTTTTACTGTTTTGACCCTCCTAGAGACCTCTAGCTTTGTGCAAAGTGATGCAACATGGAAAAAAGGATGACCAGCTCAGTATATTAGCATTTAACACCTATTTTACATTGATACAATGGTTTCACAAAATGCAAAAGAATGAAGGATCATGCCTTCAGACTTCAGACTTCAGTCATTATTTTAATCTAGGGTGGGCAAAGCTTTGGATAAAGCCTTGAGTTGGTTATCTCCTAATCCCTGAAACATTTACTACTTGAAATAATACTTCTCATGTGCATAACTTCTGTTTTGTTTTGTTTTGTTGGTAGCTTTGAAGAATTAAGGTGGGAGAGAGTTTAGCATCAACCAAAAGTTGGGGGGCGGGGAGGAAGCTGTTTGGGGCAGACCAAAATATTTAATTAAATTTGAGCTTTTAAAAATTAAATGTAATAATTTTGAATAATGAAATCTTTAAGTAAAAACCTGAAATATTATTTTAAACTGGCAAAATTAATCCTTCCCCCCCCCGAAACAAATTTACCAACAACAATTTGGAAAATTCAACACATTCACAAGACATTTTGTTCAACCTGAATCTGCATCATGAGTGACTGGTGCTTCCTGAATCTGGGGGGGCAACCGCAGAAGCCAACGTCAGCAGCGGCCCTGGCAGGGGTGGGGCACCAGCCCTACCGACAGCATCTGTGTCGGCCATCGGGGGGCACTATGCCCTTCGGGGGGGGGCACGTGCCCCCACCCATACACCTGCTACTAGTCACCTATGATTTTCATTTTTTGACCAAAAAAGTCACCCATTTCTAATAATCAGTGTCAGTATCAGGTTTAATTTTGTATTGATTAAGGAACCTATATGAATGTTAGATTCTCAGATGATAATCCAGTAAGAACTTCTACTGATATAGGCTGGATTTTTTCATTGACTTAATGGAATAAAACATTTATATGGGATGAAATCTTGATATACAGTGATACAATTAGACCAAAATATCAGATAGTATTTATTCATAGTTTTGAAGGTAGACTATTGTTATTTGTGAAACTTCTAAGTTTCATCAGCTATTTTGTCTGGTGTGAAAGAACAAGCATGGATGCAGTGAAAAGACCTGGTGAATGCCGCTTCCGGAGCTAATACTGTATTAGGGTAGAAGCTCTAAGACTGGAGTGAAGGGAAGAACTGGGTGCTTCAGTGAAAAAAGGAGCTGACAAAAAGTGAAAAAAAGGAAGAAAGAGGATCCCTAAGGGATCAGAAACTTACTTTAAGACTCCTCATAGCACTGAGGAAAAATGAAGCTCTGAGGGTGGGGGCAGATCCCCGAGGAGATAAACTGCGGGACGTGACAGATGCTGAGAACCTACAAAAGTAAACAAAGAAAAGATGTTTAATCTCTTAGCCTGGGAGACAGTGCCCAGTTGTACTCCAGGGGAATTCAAGACACCAGTCAAGTCTAAGGTAAAAAGTATGCTCATTTATCATCTTGGCAAAGAGAGTGTGAATAGCAGGGTTTGAGGATAGAAGCCTGGAAAAAAAAAAGTTTTTTTGAAAACGGACAGACAAGAAAGAAGGAGACTTTGCTCATTAACACTAGATTCTGTTTAGCTTAGTTGGTAGTTATTGCATAAGGACTTTATATAAGTAGAATTACCAGAGTTGTTATTAGAGGTAAGATTAAAGGAAAAAAGAAAAAAAAGAATGTGAAAGACTATTTTTGCCTGAAAGTAAAGAAAATTGTACAGAGTGTTAAAAGGTAAAAATAAAGACAAGTTTGATCTGAATCCGACTATATCTTCGAGCGTGTGCAAATATCCAGAGAAGTGAGTGAGATAATTTACCCATAGTGTTCATGAACCCCTAATAGAGACATAATTCGAATGAATGACTTGACAAAAAAAAAAAGATACGACATAGAAACCCTCCTGACTAGTGACATCAAAAAAAAAAATCTGAATATAATTATAACATCCAAGACATGGCAGGTGGGAAATGTCGGGACACCAGTGGTCCATTAGGTGATTATATAGAGGTATGAGGTGACATACTAAGCATGGCCACCACATCTAGCTATCAGAATATTTCTTTTGCACCTAAAGGCCTCATTACACATTCATTTCGGGTGGCTCCTAGAGCTATTAACCTCTGGATTTTCCACATATTAATACCTGAAACTAGTTTTAAGCACATTTTAGGTGGCTTACAATTATATCACTCCGGGGCAGGTTGATCTTTGATCCATGTTACTGAGATTGTACTCCATTAATATGTGGCCATTTCCCACAGATGAGCTGCACAAGCTGCACTCCCCCAGAATCCCAGGATGCAGTGTACCCTCCTCTACCCTTCTGTTCTGTGTGGACAAATTTTCCGCCCTCTGAACTGTACTGGCCGGAGTGGTTCTAGCACCAAGCCAACTCCCCCTTCTGCTCCTGGGGGTATGAATGTCCCACTCCCCAGGGTGCAACCCTATGTAAACAGCCTGCAGAGAACATGCAAGATAGCAAGGTTGCAGGGCATGAAGGGGTTCAGAAGTGGAGTCTCAGGGAAGTGTGTGGGGGGAGTGGAACAAAGAAGGGACTGGGTCAGGTCCCCATGAGCTTGGGGTCCTTTCCTGGGCCATGTGCAGTAGCTCCCACAAAAGCATCTTCCCTCACCACTTCCATGTACCAGCCACCTTAGGAAGCATGACCAGCAACCCCCACTCTCCAATCCTAAATCCCAATTTATTACAACATGAGACCTTATTTCATAGTTTCATAGTTGGTAGGGTTGGAAGGGACCTGAACAGTTTATCAAGTCTGAGCCCCTGCCATGGGCAGGAAAAAGTACTGGGGTCAAACGACCCCAGAAAGGTGATCATCTAGCCTCCTCTTAAAGACACCCAGGGTAGGAGCCAGCATCATTTCGCTTGGAAGTAGGTTCCAGATCCTAGCCACCCTGACAGTGAAGTACCACCTCCTGATGTCTAGTCTGAACCCACCCTCTGCCTGCTTGTGACCGTTATTTCTAGTCACTCCTGGTAGTGCTCAGGGGAACAGGAACTCCCTCAGTGCCTGCTGGTCCCCTCTGACTAGTCTGTAACAGGCCACTAGATCCTTCCTCAGCCTTCTCTTGTGGAGGCTGAACAGGTTCAGGTCCCTTAGCCTCTCTGCACAAGGTCTGGCTTCCTGCCCCCGATCATGTGAGTGGCCCTCCTCTGGACCTTCTCCATGTTGTCCATATCCCTCTTGAAGTGCAGTGCCCAGAACTGGATGCAGTACTCCAACTG
>NW_017729027.1:47542176-47542482 GCF_001723915.1 Gavialis gangeticus | reverse complement strand
AAAAAGTCCTTTTTCAAGTATATAGGTAGCAAGAAGAAGTCTCGGGGTAACATTGGACCCCTACGAAGCAGGGCAGGGCAGTTGGTGACATACGCGTGAGAGAAGGCAGAACTCTTCAACAAGTTCTTTGCCTCTGAGTTCCTGTCCGCTGACAATGGGGTGCTCTCGGGTGACAGCATAGAGAGGCCCGGGAAGAATGTGAGTCCCCCAACAGTTAGCTCAGACCTAGTTAAGGATTACCTGGAGGACTTAGATGTTTCCAAGTCAGCAGGCCCAGATGACCTTCATCCACAGGTGCTGAGGAAA
>NW_017729027.1:47536926-47537176 GCF_001723915.1 Gavialis gangeticus | reverse complement strand
AAGGTGTGGTTGGCCTTCTTGACCATGTCCCCACACTGCCAGCCCATGTTCATTTTGGCATCAATAATGACTCCAAGATCCTTTTCTGCCTCTGTACTGACAAGAAGGGTAGGTATGTAGGTATGCTGCTGGTTCTTCCTGCCCAGGTGCAGTACTTTGCACTTGGCAGTGTTGAAACCATCCTGTTCTCATCCGCCCACCCCTGTAACTGGTCTAGGTCCGATTGTAGCCTATTACTTCCTTCTAGCAT
>NW_017729027.1:47536645-47536915 GCF_001723915.1 Gavialis gangeticus | reverse complement strand
TTCCTGGATTAGATCTTCACTGACCCTAGTCCTGGGTGCACCTCCCCTGGTGCCTGAGGGGATCCTAATTGGGGGGGGGGCTGATCAGGAAAATGGAGGCAAAAAAATTGTTAAATACATTAGCTTTGTCATCTGATGTGACGACCAGATTTCCTAGCATGTCTTGCAGAGGCTCCACATTACCCGGTACCTTCTTTTCCCCCCTATGTATTTTAAAAAGGACTTCTTGTTGTCTTTGATCTGGGTAGCTAGTCCCAGTTCCATCTCTGC
>NW_017729027.1:47529445-47531645 GCF_001723915.1 Gavialis gangeticus | reverse complement strand
CTGTAGTAGAACCCCACCATTAAGTCCGTTTCCCCTCAACTTCCTTGTTTTCTAACCCAGAGTACTTCAGTGTGCCCCTCCTCTGACCTTGTGCTACTTGATGAGGATGTGTATTCCTCCTTGATGTAGAGAGCCACACCCCCACCTTTCCTCTGTCCTGTCCCTCCTGTACAGCTTATAGCCTTTGATATTCACCACCCAGTCATGCATTGGGTCCCACTACGTTTCTGTGAACCCCACTATGTCTGGCTTGGTGTCAGCTAGCAGAGGGTAAGTTCCTCCTCCTTGTTCCCCATACTATGAGCATTTGTGTAGAGGCATTTGAGGCCTCCTGAGGATGTGTGCACTGGCTCCCTAATCTCAGTACTTCCTGGGCCCCTGTTGCTTACCTGGGTATTTGTTCTGCTCATCATTGGTCTAGGCTGGGCTGTTCTTGTGGGTGCCACTTGGTTTAGTGGTCCAAAGCTTCCTCCGCCCTCATCTTCTCATCCCCACAATTAGCCTAGTTTAAAGCCTGCTGGAGGAGATCCACCAACCTAGAAGAGAACACACGCTTACCTTTGGGGGAAAGGTGAAGCCTATCCCACCCAAGCATGTCTCTCATCGTGATATGTGGGTCTTTGTCTAGGAAGCCGGAACCTGCCTTGAGACACCGTTCCCGAAGCTGCCAGTTGGTCTATCTGATTCAAGTCTCATGTCGTCTTCCATGTCCACTCACTGGTAGGACAGAAGAGAATACCTCCTGTGCTCCTATCTCCCTCAGCACACCCCCCAGAGCGTGGTAGTCCACCTTCAGGTGATCAGGGCTTCTTCTGGCTGCATCATTAGTACCCACATGTATGAGGACCATGGGTTAGTAATCAGTGGGCTGGATCATGGCCTGGATCATCCCCATCACATCTTGAATGTTTGCTCCAGGCAGGCAGTAGACCTCGTGTGTTGAGGGGTCCTGGCAACAGATGGGACACTCCATATGTCTCAGGATGGAGTCGCCTATGATGATCACTCGACGTTTTCTCCTCCGGGTCTGCTTAGCTCCTTTGGCCTGTTTGGAGCATGGAGAGTGTGGAGTTGCCTTTTCTCTGGAGGTTTCCTCCTCTCCTTCCTTCTCCTGCAGTGTCACCAGGGCCTTGTACCTGTTCTCCAGCCAGACTGGAGGAACTGGTACTGCTTTGCTGCGAGGAGCCCTGGTTCTGGATATGACCGTCTACCACTCTGCAGTGGAGAGCACCTCCCAGGGTGCTTCTTCATTGGGTGCATGGCCCTGCAGGGAATGGAAATAACCATCAATTTTATCCTCCACCTCTCTGATTCCCCTTAGCCTGTTTTTTCAGTAAATTTAATTTACTTCATTTTAATTTCTTTTAATTTTTTTTTACTTCTTTTTACTTTATCTTTCAGTGGCTGAATTCTTTACTTCTGTACTTTGACCACCCTTCCCACATCCCCATTTCCTCTCCACCTTCCATTTCATTACCTCCCCTCATACCATTAACTCTGCCTCCTGGTTTCATGCCCCACGTCACTCCCCATGCAACCCATGTCTCACACACACCTACTGAAAGAAAGGATAGAAGCTTGTTCTAGCTCACTAGCCCTGTAGTGGCGGCTGTAGCTTTCCATCCAGCCTCTGCTTGCTAGCCCCCTAGCAGCAAGTAACAGTTGTGCAGGTGGAGGACAGTCAGAGTGTAGCATAAACTAAACTAATGTAGCTGATGTTAACATAGAGTGTAATAATAGTAAAATATAACTATGTTAGTCTTGTCCTGTAAGAAACTTGAAAACTCCATTTTTTATCCTTTTGCTTGACATAAGTGAATGAACTCTGCATAGCCTTTATGTAGTGTGTGTAAAAGGGTGAATGGTAAGAGACTGGCATAGAGATGGGAAAAGAAGATTTAACTGTTTATGTAAGCAATAAGGTATCAAATGTAAGTTACCAGTGAATTTAATGAATGGCTGAAAAATCCCTTTTAGGCTTAGGGCACAAAGAAGATAACAAGGAGAAGGAATGCACCCATCCTGCCAGATGGGCAGCAAGAACACTCAAAGGCTGAGATAAGCTGAAGACAAAAGAAGAACAACTGCAGAAACAGAAGCTGGGTATGGAAAAAACCCAAAGCACTGAAACAAAGGATGCCAATCCCTATAAAAGAACACTTTGAAAATGCCAAGTTGGGTGAGTCTCTTTCTCTACTGC
>NW_017729027.1:47520373-47524445 GCF_001723915.1 Gavialis gangeticus | reverse complement strand
CGTCTATTCACCCCAGTCCAGATGTTACCTACAAATCTGCTATCTTCAAATCATCATCTTCTACTCAACAAGCCCAGGTTGGCCACCCTGGGCTGATATTGAGCAACTATTGCTGGTAACTATATCTGGTGTATGTGTGGATGAAATGGTTGTTTTGTGTATGTGTATGCCTGTGTGTAATGATGTGTATGATGATTTGTGCATGTTGCTTTAAATATAAACGGTATGCCCGAACCTCTATGTCTAACTTATGTGATCAATAAACATGGCACCTTGCCTTATCTCCCTTTATAAAGTCTTGCTCATGATTTGAGCAATTGGCAATTTGAGTAACAAGAGGTTTGTAACCATAAGGTGCGACTGCTCCAAACTCAACCTAGTACTAACACCAATCAACATTAGAGCAGCTTGAAGTGCAACATGCAGCAAGGCCCTAAGAATATATTCACTTAGAATATCTTTGAAATTTTATTAAACATAATATTAAAAAGCCTCAGCTGTTGGGAACAATTCTGCATTTGCAGCAAAATGGAAAAAGTCATTCAACAGATCCTTTTCAGCTGACTCCTCTGATTCTATGAATGTACAATTATACTGACACCAGATGTAGTCAGTCAGAACTGAGCTATGGGAACAGCAGTTTTATGCTTTTCTAGGTAACTTTTCTCTTCCCATAAGTGCAATAGCAAACCTTTGAGACTTCTGCTCAAAGTGTATTAAAATGGAATTTGGATATTTCATAACCAAAATCTTGGCTTTGCCACATTGATGATTTTTTCATATTTTGACCCTTTGAACCAGAACAATTATTCGTTTAGGAAAAATCTTTCAAACCAAGTACCTGTCCATTTTTGCTGTGAGAAAGCAAATTGATTTTTGCTTGCTCTAAATATTCCAACTGATTAGTGATTCTCTTGTGAGAACAGTCTCAGCTTCCATTCCATCAAGCTTATGCATAACTGGTTTAACAACCTATCCACAAAACCAGTTTTCATTTGCTATTCCAATTCTTAGTTGGATAAGATATGTCTTCCATCACAGTCACACAAAGATGAAATAAGCCATAAGTCACTATTTGTTGCAGTTTAGGGTACCCAACAGGCACCTGTACTGTTTTGCAGACAAGGTACCTGAAAACTTAACCCTTTTACTTCCTGCAAAGACCTTTATGTGCTATTTCTTTTCTAGGACAGAATGTATTGAACACCTGTTCTTTGTTTTTTCTTTGGCAGGGATGCATTAAAAATGGAAACAATTAAGCCAAATACTAATGTATTTGGGACATCTTCAACACAAAGTTTGTTAGAAGACAAATTTATAACTATCAGTACCTATATTTTTAGTGACTTATCTTGACCATTCATAGTATAGTGTAATTTCCCCTTCATTCAGTTACTGCAAGTGTTCTGTTCCCAATGTCCTGCTGCTATAAACCTTTCAAGTGATCAGTGAGTTTGACCTGAATTGATTCATAATAAAATAGTACAAATTCTAGGCATTTCGTTTGCTATGAAACTATTTTTGTCGTATTTTACTCCTCCCCCTTCCAACAATCAGATTAAATATCAAAAAGTGTTCTTTATCTCTTATTAGTTCATACTTACAACTTGAATTTAGTACTTTATTATGCATTTCTAATAAAAAAAATCTTTTTTTACTTTAGTAGTGTTCACTGAAGGACTGGCCCTTATTCAGATAGATAGGTTTCAAATAGTAGGCAGTCACAAGAGAGCAGAGAGTAATTTCTAACAATGTCTTTCACATATGATAATAAATCATAGTCTTATTAAAAAACATCTGGATTTTTTTGGCTTTAGTCTTAAGCAATATATCACAGACTTCCTTGAAAATTTTACAGTTCCGATTCACATCAAAAGACAAAATCAGCTTATCCTATTACATAAACAGAAAGAACATGGAGAATACATTGTCGATAAATGATGAGTGTCTGTGGCAACACTTCCTTCCTTCTCTAGAAGAAAGTTACTGTTAAAATATCAGAACAGATTATGAACAATTGGAAGAAAAGATCTTCAGAGTTTCTATAGTCACCATTTTTGTTCCCCCCACCCCTCTTCCAGATTTTTGTGACAAGAATAAAACTGAGCAAAATAGCAAAAGGAAGATACTTTGAATGGCTGATTCTTATTAGAGATAGATGTGACCTAAGGGTGATACTCAAATATTTTTCACTTTTTGTATAAGAAAGAGTTGAAACAAGCCAGTAAAGCTTTGTTGATTAACATAATATTTTACAGGTGACATTTAGAAGAGGAGTTATCTCTCTTGAAAAACATGAGGTGGTCTGTACTGAGTAGTCTATTCAAAGCCAAACAAACTGAGCCAGATGGAACTCCATAGTTTTTCACTTGTTCACACTTCAGTAAACTTAGAGTTATACTTTACTTTGTATGTGTATCTTTTTTTTTTTATTTAGACCATTTCCTTCATAGAATACATGCATTGTTACCTACTGTTCAGTCATAGAGGAATAACATTGGAAGGAACCTCCAGAGGTCATCTAGTCCAACAACCTGCCTGAGGCAGGATCATACCTATCAACTATAATATGAACTCTACATAAGATTACCAACAACCCTGACACAACATAGACCTGACCTCCTAACCTGCTACTGGTATAATGGCAACCATTGACCCTTCCAGATCATGGTGTATGCGTGAGAAGTCACCTAGACCTTCAATGCATATGCCTAGGCAGGAGTTTTTTCTGGGGGAATGGAGGCTGCCCAGACCTTCCATCCCTGCTTTAGGAAATAGAATCCAAAAGTCAGACTGGGTCCAGACATTTGGTACCTCCACGGCTGTATTTGTATAATCATCAGGGAATTAAACTCAGGTTTCCTGTGTAGCAGACAAGGAGTCTACCACTGAACAACAGGGGATTCCATGCCACAGCTAAAGCAAGGAAATCATAGCATCCAATGTCCTGCTTCTATGAAATGTTGTCAGTATATATTCAAGAGGTCATGGGTAAAGGGCTGCAGCCCCCCACTACAGAGGATGGCAAAAATTCCCATAGTCCATGCCAATTTGGCTTTGGAGTAAAATTCCTTCCTTACCCCAAATATGGCAAGCAACCTGGACCTGAGTGGAGGGGCAAGACCCTCTAATAGGAATCTCCAGTTTTAGGTCCCAACCAGAGCACTGACCCAGTCAAAATCCCCAGGCTTGACTGCAGCCAACACCCAATGTCTCTGAGGAAGGCTTAAGAAAATCTTTAAAAACAATACTGCAGGACATAGTCCACCCAGCTCTTAGAATGTGTTATAGAACAACTTTTTTTGTGTCAGAAGATAGAAGAAATCACCATGGCAACTGTTATTTTAATTTTGATTCTGACTAATACTATGGAATTGATTGGTGGGTGATAATTTGGAATAAAATGACTCTGAAATGAGAGAAAATTCAGTTTTCCAAGTAAAGAAAGGAGTGGGAGTAGTTGAATAGTGATTATTTAGTTAAAGCAGATGATAATCTTAGTGAACTGGTGAGCAGGGTGTCATGTGAGGATAATCGAAAGGAATGAAGAGCTTGCAGTAACTGAAAGAGACTATATTAAATTTACAATGGTAAACAATATCAGTGCAAAGAAAGGCAGAAAAAAAGTAAGAGACCATTATGGCTGCATTAGGAACCTTTCACTTTCCTGAAAAAGAAAAAATAAGAATCAGACAAAAGAAGAAACAAGGGCACATGATTAAGAATCAGTATGGAGAAGAAGTCTCTAATATGTAGAGACAGTAGTCTCAAGTATGTAGAGACAAAATCAGAAAGATTGGCTGAGGAAAGGGGGAACAAATTTAAAACAAGGATCATAAAAAACAACAAATAATTTGAGGACAAAAATGGAGGTATAGATCTATTACAGAACTGAAAAGGAGAAATGATGTAGACAAGGATGACATATTCAATACCTTCCTTGTTCAGTCTTCTCAAAAACAAGAGACAGAAAAGGTAAGCTCTGACCTAATGACATTACTTTTAACATGAAGGTGGAGATATGCAGAGTTAGAGATATATAGCAATGTAGATATATAATGATGGAGATATT
>NW_017729027.1:47518766-47520085 GCF_001723915.1 Gavialis gangeticus | reverse complement strand
AACAATTATAATATGATAAATATATAATATTTATAATAGATAATTGTATTCAAGTAAACAGGACCTGATCAAATTCACTCTAGAGTGCTTGAGGAACTAGTGAAGTTGTCTATGAACCTTTTAAAAGCCATGAAGGAGAGCGGAGGTCCAAAAGGATTAGAAAAAGGGAAACATGACCTTCAAAAAGGAGGAAAAAAGACTCAGGGAATTATCAGCCAGTTATCCTAACTTTCAGCCCTAGAAAGGCACTTGAGCAAATTAACCAATTAATAAATACATAAAGGTTTTAGGGAAATAAAACTTCTCTGTATCAAAAACAGGCAATGCCAAACCAAACCAGTCTACTTTCCTTCTTTGACAGGGTAATTCCTCTAGTAAATAAAAGGAAAGCAATTGATGTGATGCACTTTGACTTTAGTAAGATTTTTGATACTGTCCCAATTGACATTCTCATTCATAAGCTTAAATAAGTGCACAGTTACTTGGAGAGGGGGGGGGGGGGACACAAAACACATTCAGAAGTAGTTATGATCAGGAATCCAGGTTTCCCATTCCCCATGGAAAAATCGGATTTCCCTCTTTACCTGAGGAAAACACAGATTTTTTTAATTTTAACAGAGCAACACACAGAGTTTGCACTTTTGCAAAGAACTCTCTGCAGGCTGGGAGAGTTCTAGCCTGCAAGGGGCTGTGGGAAAGTGGGAAGAGGGCAGTCAGGCAGGGGGCACCATGTGCACATATATGCATGTATATGACCACCAGGCAGCCTGGAGAGCAGCTCCTGCTAGTAAGTCTGAGTGGAGGGGGACTTGAGGCCCCCATAGAGAGGGAGGGATGGAGTTGGGCAGGGTGGGGGCTGGAGTTGCTGCCCATCAGGGGTGGGAGGTGTAGGGCTTGAATGCGTGGCTGCAGGGTCCTGGCAGGGAGAAGGATGGGACTGCATGCAGCTCATGTGAGGGGCAGGGTGTGGCACTAGCTCCCTATTCCTGCATGCACTTCCTAGGGCAGCAGGGGGAACCCATGCCCCCCAGATCTGTGTGAAGGGTGGTGGGGCAGGATGCCCACTGTGGACTCAGGATCCCTGCCCTGCTGCTCTCCCCCAGGGCAACTGCAGCCCAGCAGGTGTAACTTGGCACTACAGGGCAGAGTGGGGCTCTGCAGGGAAGCTCCTTGTCACTGTTGCTGTCTGGAGTCTCTGGGCTTCCCCTCCCTCCGCTAGCTTCTGCTTCATGCCCTCTTGTGTGTGTGGACAAGGAGAAGTAGGGCAGTTCACCCAGGGAATCTGTGGCTGGAGGCCTCAGTGGGGAACTCAGGGTCTC
>NW_017729027.1:47504631-47518607 GCF_001723915.1 Gavialis gangeticus | reverse complement strand
ATGCTGCCCTGGCAAGGCACCCTGTGTCCACACAGCAGCAGCGAGGCACCAGGGCAGTGTGGAGCTCACAGCAGCAAGGAGCTTTCCCATGCAGGCCCGCTCGGCCCTGCAGTGCCAGGGCACACCCACTAAGCTGCAAAGGCCCCAGGGGAGGGTAGCAGGCTGGGGAGCTTGAACTCACAGCAGGCAGACAGCAGGCAATGGAGAGAGGGAGCCAGGCTTCATACTCCACTCTGCTGCAGCTAGTAGAGGCACATAGGGGGCGCACAGGAATGGACATGCACCTCCTGAGAGTGCTGGTGCACCCCCTGACAGGCAGCATTCCCCACTTAGATAGCGAGCAGGGGGGGCAGGCGAGAGCACTGGTGCCCCCCCTGAGAGCACCAGCCAGTGGGTGGGCTGCTAGGAGAAGCACCACTCTGGCACTTTATCCCTGATCTTTCCAGGTGCACTGCTGGCACTTCTGGGTTGGCGTGCACAACTGACGGGGGTAACCTCCCCCCCGGTCAGCAAAATTGACCATGGGGGAACTCTCCCCGGTCACTGACTGACCACTGGGGGAGGCAAGTGCTCCCCCTGACTCAGGAGGCACCAGTCACCCATGGCTGCAGCAGCTGCCACTTCCTGCAGGCAGCAGCCAGGGATTGGGAGCTGCTGAGGGGGGCAGGGGGCTGCGGACCCAGGTCCCTGGTCCTGTAGCCCTGGCATCTGGGAGCCTTCTCTGGCAAGGCTGGTGGGGGCAGGGAGCTGTGGCAGGGAGTGAGGGGCAGCAGCAGGGTCAGAGGGCTATGGGGGAGAGTGAGGGGCAGAGGGGCACTGGCAGGGCCAGGGGGCTGTGTGGGATGAGTGAAGAGTGCCAGCAGGGCTGAGGGGCTGTGGCTTGGGAGTGAGGGGCCTGGACCTGTATCCTGTGTGCTAAGGGGGCAGGGGGAGCTTTGATTTTCCATGATAAAAAAACCCAAAATCAAATACCAACATTTATAGGTATTTAAAATGCATTTTATTATACTGATTGAGGCACTGGTTGGCTTCTAAATTGGCTTAAAATTGTAAGTATATTTTAAAAATTGTGTTTAACTGATACCTATATATATAGTGGCATTTCATTCTAATCACAGATTTGGGGTTTTTAATCACAGAATTTATGATTTTTGATTAGGAAATACCAGGATCCCTGGTTATCAGTGATTTCCTATCAAACTAGGAGGGTGTCTCAAGAAGTGTCCTCCAGGGATCTGTTGTAGGCCCAGTTCTATCTAATGTTTTTGTTAATGTTTTTTCTTAGAGAGCACACTTATAACATTTGTGTATGCCAAGAAGCTGGGGGCAGAGAAATTACAGGTACTTTGGAGGATGAACATTCAAAATAATCTTGACAAAATTGGGAAAAGGACCAGAAATTGGCAAGATTATTTTAGATAAAAGATGAGTACAAAGCACTAGAGTTAACAAAGAGAAGCCAATGGCACAAGTACAAAATGGAGAATATCTGCCAATCTAGCAGAAAAGGTTAGGGGCAGAAAAGAATTAAGGGCTCAGAGAGAATCACAAACTAAACCTTATGATGGTTTTCAAGAATAAAAATGAAAACATCCAAGGATGAGATTGGCCAGCAGTGTTGTATGGGAGACACAGGAAGTAACTATTCAATTCTGTTCACTGATAGCAATCCTTTGTCAGGTATTAGAGGGAGGGAGAAGAAAAGAAAAACCCATGAAAAAGCATATCTTTCTGCTGGAGTAGCAGGAATTGGAATAGGTTACTTAAAAGGTTATGGAACTTTCTGGCATTTGTTCACATATTTTTATCTGCTCTGACATGCCAGAGATCCAGTGCGTTGTAGCAACCTCAGTTAATCAAGTCTGCTCTGCACATGAGCTGATGCGCGCGGCGCTGCATCGCATACACTTGTGTATGCAGCGAAATGTGCATCAGCACGCAGAAAATGGTGGTGGTATGGTTTTGAACTAAAACATCTTCAATGTGTTTTAGTTCAAAAGCATACCACCACCATTTTCTCAGTGCTAATATGCATTTTGCCATTTATACAAATGTATGCGCCACAGCGCTGGGCGCTTTTGAGACCACCTGTTGCTGTGGCACAAGCATGTGAACAAATGCCCTTGATCATTGGAGCTTCATAATAAACATCTGTTGAGAATAATATTTCTGATCCTGCTTGAGTGCAGAGGGTTGACACTTTTATTTTCTTTATGTCCTTTCTAATCCTACATTTCTATGAAATAGGAAGAAAAAACACATTTTTGGTATACACTTTCACGTAATCAGACGTTATTTTTTGACAAAGTTGTTTTTCTGTATTAAAGTACAGTAATACATTTATATATGGGTCCCATAATCTTTAAATGGTTATTTTTGTGTTTTTAATCTACAGTCAAGGCAGGAGAACATGAATGCATACAATTTACTGTGATATAAAATCTAATAATAGCATGATAATATTAACTTTATGCTTAAAATAAAAAATAATTACCCTACTGCATAATGGAAAAAACAAAAGCTGCTGACTAATCTCAACTATATACACAGTATTTAAAAGTATTTTTGGTCATTCAGTCACATATGGAATAAAGGAAAAGCAATATATTAGTATATCAAGTCATGAAATTTCCTACTATTGTGTTAGATTATGTTCTATGTCAGCTCTGAAATATCAAATAGTATTACATAATACTTTAAGTACTTTTCAATAAACACAACTTATGCAAGTCCAGATTCAATAAAAAAATCGGTTTGGTCTCACACAAGGTCATTTAAGCTTCCAAAAATTGATTTCAGTATAACTCAGACAGTTTTTATTGAATTTGGCTCTTAGCAATATAGCTAACGTTGTTAAAGCAATAGCCATGACTCAGTGTAGCCTGCAGAAGATCTATGGATAAAGGGAAGTTCTATTAGTGACAGATGAGGTGTGTCTACATGAGACGCTTTACCAAGCAATACAACAGTTTACTGTGCAGTATGCATGTGCATCTACATGTGCACATACTTACCACACAGTAAACTGTTCTACTCATGAGTAAAATTTGCTACCTGCAAATGGAAGTAGCAAATTTCCTTGCAACAAGTTACTGCACAGTACCTCATGTGTAGATGCCAACTGGGAGGAAATTGTCTCCCAGTCAGCCCTACCATTAGGAGGCCAGCCTCTGGCTAGCTTTAGGGTCCCAGGGCTGGGAGCCTCTACTGGCCCAGGGCTGGGCCAGCTCCATGGCAGCCCCAGCCGCAGGCCCTTAAAAGCCTACAGACGCTGTGAGTCCTGGGGCAAGTGCAGGCAGCTTGTGGCCACACCTGGCCACTGTATGCCCCTGCACAGGCTGCAGACTGGCTCTGGCAGCCTGTCTGCACCCTGGCACTTCTCCCTGGCACCACAGTGCCATACAACTGCCAGGACCATGCTGTCCAGCCCCACAGGGTGCTGCAGGCACCTGCCAGGCCTGCAAGCACCCCGGCCCAGCTTCAGCCAGCTTGTGGCCACCAGGGCCAGCTCCAGATGGCTGCAAGCAACTCTAGCAGCCTGCCCAGACCCTGCAGGTGCTGCGTGGCACCACCTCACTGAGTGGCTGCTAGTCTTGTGCCATGCCTCTGCACAACCATTGGTTGGGGACTGCCCACAAGTACATGCCTTTCATGCAGCAATGGACACCATTTTCATGTACCTGGATGGTACCCCTGAGGAATGCATCAATTTTGGGGGTGATGTCCTCCTCAGCTGCCGGGGGCAGGGACATGTAGCTCAGCCACAGATAGCCCAACAGGCAGCATCAGTGTTTGTGGAGCAGAGGGGGCTTTCCCACCACACCATTGAAGCTTGGGATCCCATACCAGGTGCACAGGTATGCCTGAAACAGCACCGCCATCAGCAGCAGTAGGACATATTGGGTAGGGCGCCCCTTGGTCTGTGCAAACAGCTCCTTGCACTGCACCCAAGACATGTGCAGCAGGGGCAAGCTTGGGAGCCTGGGGTGGGGGCTGGCCCTGGGATTCATCCCCAGAGAGGCCCTCTGTGGGGACGGTGAGGGCATGGTTAGCTCTGCATCCCAGTTTTCCAGGAGCCCCATAACCCACAAACCTGGGTCCCATGGGCTTGGCAGCAGCACAAGAGACCAGCCAGTATGCAGGAGGAGATGGAGGGCAGTGGGGTCTGAAGCCATGGCAGCAGGTGCAGCCAGAAGCCTGGCCTGTCCCTCCCTAGGAATAGGGCAGGGGAGGCAGGCTGCCTGCAGCCAGCACCCAGCAGCCACTGACCCCTGGAAGCAAGCAGGGATAGGAGGGCTCAGCCAGCAGCTGGTTGTGTCAGGGCCTGCCTAGCTAACTTACCTTGGTCTGTGCTCACCCATGCATGCACTACCCCCAATCTGTGGCTGGGCAGTACAGGACCCCTGGTACAGAGCATTTTATCTGAGAAAATTTGCAAGCTGTCACAAACAGCTTCTTTCTCATGGCCCTGCAGGTTTTGCAGCTGTATGCAGGGGAGAGGCTGCAGTTGGCAGCTGGGATGCACTGTCAGGGTCACTGCCACCCTTGGCTGGGGCCCTGCAGATGTGCCAGCTCTTCAGAAGGAGGACTCAGAACCAGACACTCCTCCTGGACCAGCTGGTGACATCCTTGGAGGACCAGCTGGTGTATGAACAGACATGGTGGGCAGAGGATGTCACCCAGCAAGACGTGAGGCAAGAAGAGGATGCTGCCCATTAGGAAGCTCATGACTTGTGCAAAGAGGTATGTGATTGGTGGACTGGGAGTTTAGGGTGCAGCTCCTGGAGGAGCAGCACATGTGGTGGCACTGGTAGAGGGCCCACAGTCAAAGATTCCCAGCATTGAAGCTGCACATCCATGGGTGAGATCCAAAGGTTCATCAAGCAGTAAATTGCTGATCCCTGTTCTAGTCCAATAGTTTAATGATAAAGGCACTTGGCCAGGGAGTGAGACTCAGTTGTATGCTCATCTACATCCTGAGAGACTTTGAACAGACATCCCTAATTTTCCAGTTCAGTGTCCTACTCACCAGGCTGTTGGTCAGGCAGAGCCAAAAGCATCCTCCACTCTTTCCTGTTGAAGCTGATCTATTGGGCTTGCCAGAGTGAGAAAATTAGAGGTCAAAAGAAAAGCAAAAAAGGTTAACTCTATGGTCCAGTGGAGGAATTATGGCCCTGAAAGGAGCCCCAGGTCCTGCCCCATACCCCTTTGCCCAGATAGCAAGCAAAGTGGAGCAGGACCCTATGCGGTTGGGGTTAGACCATACAGACTGAAAAAGAGGGCCTAGAATCTAGTTCCTTCTGGCACTAAAAACATGCTTGTTTTGGTGTTAAATAGTTGTTGTGCGTTGTCCTTTCTCTCTTGTGCCCTCTGGAAATTACTTGGAATTCATGTACTCTCACATGAACAACAGGATCAGAAGACAGTGAAAGTGGTATTAGTCATGTTGCTGTGCAGAAGAGCAAGTCTGCTAAGGGAACTGCTGAGGACTTCTCAGGCTAAAACAGACATGCCTAAAACAGACATGCTTCTTAGATTTCAAATACAATTCAGAGACCTTAATAGGATAGGCATTATAATCTCATTATAAGAGGAGGTTTGGTAAAACAAACCCTACCACACACACCAATGGCACTTAAGGTGCTAAAGGTCTGATATTCAGAGGCCTTATGACACCTGAAATTCTGAAAATTCCATTAGGTAATTCCCAGAATCTAACTCTTATTCAAGCATTTAAAATCCTTTAAAACTCAGACTTGTAGAACACAAATCACCTTTAAAACTGGGATTTTCATGCTATTGAAAATGTTTCATAATATCATGGTTTCACAGTTGGTAGGGTTAGAAAGGACCTAAGCAGATCATCAAGTCTGACCCCCTGCCATGGGCAGGAAAGAGTACTGGGGTCAAACAACCCTGGCAAAGTGATTATCTAGCCTCCTTTTGAAGATCCCCAGGGTAGGACTGAGTACCACTTCCCTTGGAAGTTGGTTCCAGCTCCTAGCTGCCTTGACTGTGATGTAGTGCTTCCTGATGTCTAGCCTGGATCTACTCTCAGTCAGCTTATGGCTATTATTCCTTGTTACTCCCGGTAGTGCTCAGGGAAACAGGGACTCTCCTATTGCCTGCTGGTCACCCTTGGCAAGTTTATAGATGGCCACCAGATCCCCTCTCAGCCTTCTCTTGTGGAGGCTGAACAGATTCAGGTCCCATAGCCTCTCCAGGTTTCTATAAGTATTTTATTGTAGTCTTTTATATTTTATTATCTTTTATTATAATCATTTCTCTTTCTGTAACTTTCAGAATTTCTCCTATAGGTCCTATGTAGCTTTGTTTATAGTGATATTTTTCTCATGACTGAATACAAGATAGATAACAAATTTTTACTTCACACTCTATAAATATACATTCATTTTGGAGTGAATATGTAGAAAGTTTTAACATATCTATACCTGAGAACTGTTAGAAAAGTGAAAACATATTTTCACAGAAAAAAAATTGATTTCCTGTATGCCCCTGTTTTTGTGATTAATGGAAAAATTCCAACCTGATCAACTAAATACACAAGATCTCATTCACCATCTAATTCCTTCCACATTTGCCCAAAGGATGTAAAATGCAACTGTACTGATCTGGTAGTGTTTTGCAACCACTTTCCCCTTGCACTTATGCCTATGCAGAAAGGTAAGCTGATTAATGGACACACATGGCAGTTTTGAAAGAATCCCATTTTGAAGAAATCATGTCAAATTCTGAGATAGCCCCAGAAACCCAGGAAATCATTGGTGCATAATGGTAACATAACCTGTCGAAGACCAGTGCATGGCTGCACAGATGGTGTCACCAGCAGGGCTTTGGCTTCTTTGACTATAGGATGTTGTTCTAAGAAGAAGGATTACTAGGAAAAGATGGGACCCACCTGACAAAGGGAGGGAAGAGCATCTTCACAGACAGGCTCACTAACCTTGTGAGGAGGGCTTTAAACTGGGTTCACTGGGGAATGAAGACCAAAACCCTCAGGTAAGTGAGGAAGTGGGAGACCTAGAGAAAGAGTAAGCAGGAAGTAGCAACAGGGGAGGGGTTCTCATACTTTCTGAGAAGTCAGGGCACTCAACTAGTTACCTCAGGTGCCTGTGCATGCATGCACGGAGCCTGGAAAATAAGCAGGAAGAACTGGAAATCTTTGCACAGTCATGGAACTGTGATGGGATTGAAATAGCAGACTTGCTGGGATAGATAACAGGACTGGAGCACTATCATGGATGGGTATAAACTGTTCAGGAAGGACAGGCAGAAGAGAAGAGGAGAAGGAGTTGAGACTTCTGTAAAAGCTGTATGATTGCTCGGAGCTCCGGTATGAACCTGGAGAAAGGCCTGTTGAAAGTCTCTGAGTTAGGGTCAGAAGGGAGTGCACCAAGGGCGATGTCTTGGTGGGCATGTGTTATAGACAACCAGACTAGGATGAGGCAGATGAGGCTTTCTTCAAACAGCTAGTAGAAGTTTCCTGATCACAGGTCCAGTTTCTCATGGGGGACTTCAATCACTCTGACATCTGCTGGGAGAGCAATACAGCAGTCCACAGGCAATCCAGGAAGTTTATGGAGAGTGTTGGGGACAACTTCCTGGTGCAAGTGTTGGAGAAACCAACTAGGGGATGTGCTCTTCCTGACCTGCTGCTCACAAACAAGGAAGAATTAGTGGGGAACGTAGTAGTGGATGGCAGTTTGGGCAGTGTAACAGGGAGATGTTGATCCTGTTTACAGAGAGACCTGGGAAGAGAGCCTGTTGGTTTAGAACTTGTGGCTTGGCAAAGGAACCGGGATACAGACCGGTTAATTGCCAATTAAGGACTCTCACTTCATGTCGGGGAACCACTGTGAAGTGCTAACTGCTTGTTAGAGACATTGTATAAATGACTGACAGATTGAGTGAAGAGATCCCCTAGAAGGGGAACCAGATCAGAGATGTTAGGCACCAGAGCGATGAGCAGTTTCCCTGCATGGAGGCACAGGCTGGAAGAGAAAGCCAGAAGAGAAGTCTTTCCCTAGGATGGCAAGCGATGGAGTTACTGGCATGCCAGTTGCACTTTGGCCTTCCTGACTTCATGCCTACATGCTTGAGGTGTTTTCTAGAAGTCTGTTTTTCTAAAGTCCAGGGTTCTTACCTTGCTTCTCTCCTTCCTTCCTTTCCTCAGTATCCTGAACTCAATCATATTGTGCTTATTGTTGCCTGTGAGCAGGTTTCTGCTTTGAGCACAAACGAGGTGTTAAGTCCTGCTTCCCCTTGTCCCGATGTCTATCTCACCTGCGACAACTTGATGGGAGTAAAAATAGGTGACACCAAATAGGAGGAAGTCTTGCTGGTTTTAATGAAGACTATCGATAGGAATGTTGCCAGCAGTTCAATGGAAGTGATTATTCCCCTCTCTTCAGCACTGATGAGGCTACATCTGGAGTCCTATGTTCAGTTCTGGGACCCCACTACAGAAAGGATGTGGACAAATTGGAATGAGTCCAGCAGAAGGCAACAAAAATCGTTAGGGGGACACGTGATTTCTGAGGATAGGGTGAGGAAACTGGGCTTATTTAGTCTGCAGGGCTAGGGACAGACATTACACATAAACTGGCTTAAGTTGTCAGAAACTGGTTTAAACCTGTCACAAACAGATGTTCAGTTCACATAAGCAAGTTTGAAAATGTCTGAAACCAGTCTGAAATAAACCTGGTTGAATGTAGTATCAGACTTAACTGATTTGGCTTAAGCCAGTTTATGCAATGTCTGTCCCAGATCCCTTGCTGGTTTAAGATAAACCTGACACCCCCAGCATCCTGGCATGCTCTCTGAGCTGGGTGGGGCTCTCTGTTCCACAGCAGGGCTGGCCCCTCCCCTCTGCTTCTTGGCTGCAGCTGGAGCAGTTTGTAGGTTGCTTCCCCTCTCTGCTCACCACACCCTGCTAAGCAGGAATTCGCCGCCTCCCCTCTACCTTGCAGAGAAGTATATTGGCTAGCAGGTCACATGCTGGCTACAGTCCTTGCTGAATCAACAGGTAGAAACAACAGGCAGAATCAATAGGTAGCTGGTAATGTCCCTCTGTTGTTTTATTAATGGGGTGATAACCACTGTTATCAATTCCCTGCTGAGCTAATCAGAGTGTCCTGCAGGGTCTGGCCAATGTCAGTTCAGGCTCAGGCTTTTTGAATATCTGTTCCTAGCCCAGAAGAGAAGACGGAAGTGGGATTTAATAGCAGCCTTCAACTACTTGAAGGTGGGTTCTAAAGCGGGTGGAATTAGACTGTTCTCGGTGGTGGCAGATGACAGAACAAGGAGCAATGGTTTCAAGGTGTAGCAAGGGAAGTTTAGGTTAGATATAAGAAAGATCTTTCTCATGAAGAGGGTCATAAAGCACTGGAACAGGCTACCCAGAGAGGTTGTGGAGTCTCCATCCTTGGAGGTTTTTAGGACCTGGTTAGGCAGAGTTTTGGTTGGGATGTTCTAGTTGGGGCTGGCCCTGCTTTGAGCATGGGGTTGGACTAGATGACGTCCTGAAGTCCCTTCCAACCCTAATTTTCTATGATTCTAAGATTTTAACTCACTCTAAGAGTTGAGAGAGGGGAAATAGTGCATCTTGGTATTTTGTAAGCACTGAAGGGAGTAGAAATTCTTTTAGAAGTTTTCCCCAAATATGTGTGTCCCAAAATCTTAATTTCTCTTATTATTATATCAAGATGCAATACATTTTCTGTTCCCTGGATGGATTATGAAACATATTATAGGTTTGGGAAATGTTTCTTTACTTGGCATGTATTTGTTTTGAAGTACAATAGGCATTCACTAGTGCTCTGAAAACACACACACACACACACACACACACACACACACACACACACACGCACGCACCAGAGACAAATGTAAATTTATCCAGCAGATACAAGACAAAATAAAACAAAAGATGGGCCTCACAGCATGCCCAGAAGGTTAACAATTCCAGGCTGCAGTAGTCAGGAAGGTAAGAATGGGAAAATACTTTTTCCAGAGGGGACAGTGCCAACTGGCTTATCTCATTTATACTGATGGAACACCAGGCCATGTACATTTGCCGATATCAACTCCTGCTGAGGAAGGGGCAATCTCTTACTTTACTTGCTCTCAAACCTTTTAGGGTTCATGAGTTAAAGCCAATACCATGAATTTTACACAACGATTTATTGGAGAAAGGGCAAATTGTGGACCTTTGTTCTATGGCTTATATCCACTTAATAAACAACTACAGCATTTAATAATTGTATTAGCTTCCAGATGGTCACAAGGTGTAGCCCCATAAAGAACATATTTCAGCCTTCTAATCTCGAAGTGACAAAGGCATAGATTTTTGTAAAAAGGTCCATATCAGACATCTCATCTTCTGAAATGTAGATAGAAGAATATGTTTTAGGCCACAACCAAGAAAGCTGACAACCTGATTGGTTGCTTTTAAAAACTATTACAAGATTTCTAATGGGATTAAATGGTCAAAGGATTTCTTCTAAAACACAATGCGTCCAGCAACACAAGGTCCTATAACACCACTTATGGCATTGCTTCAATAGATGTAAGGGCCAAGTCTGAGAGGTGCTTAGCACCTGTAACATTGGCATCGATGGGACTTGTATGTGCTATTCACCTCCATGGAACAGAACTTTAGAGGGAAGAGTACTGATCACTCAATGCATCTCTTGGGTGATTTTTGTCCACCCAGAGATGTTGCTGACAATAGAATCACAGTACACAGCATCAGCTTCAGGGAGAGCTTTTAATTATATCCAATTACTGTACTGAATTACAGTAAGTTTTGGATAATCCCTTGAAAAGTAACCCCTTCTAATGAAGACAGCATATATATGGAATAATCTTCTTATGAGTAACAGATGCATGCTAGAATATTGAACCAAACTGTGATTTCATTTATATCAGTGTAAACCCAGGGTAGCAGTTTCATCCAGTTGTACCTTGAAATTATAATTATATTGGTGCAAATGAGATCAGAAATCTAATTTATTTCCACATTTTATTATTATAGCCTGGAACAGAAGCCTAGAACAAAAATGGCTTTTTTTTTTTACCATATACCAACATAGTTTAATACACACTGCCAACCTAGAAAGAAGTGCTTGCTTGACTGATTCCTTTCAGCTCATGTACCAATTACCACAGTAAATTTATAGCTGTAATTTCTTATGTATCTGTTACTTGTTTGGTCAGAGATTAGAGTTTTGAGGAAGTACTCTGTCAGTCATTGTTGATTAATAACATGTTCAGTCATACTTCTTCAGGTCATAGTATTTACTGAGTAAACAAGTACTGACTAACAATCTGACCTGAAGCAATACTTTCCTAGTGAGAAAGCTGGTTAAAAACTTGACTCATCTTTGGTGCCTGTTATACCTCAAAGCCAGGCATAGGGTTGGCCACTTTTTCAAAGATAAATTCAGACAAACAGGATTTTACAGAATCAGTAAGTAGCACATCAGTTTTTTAAACATATTGTTCTGCTCCAAGTTCAGACAAATGCAAAATGGATTCATGTTCAGGAAATAAATCTGTATGAAACACAGATTTGAGTGCTTTGTATACAGCTTCTCTCTCTTTTTCCACAGCTTTTTTTTAAATATGTGTAACTGAAGAATTCTGGACAAGTTTCTTCCTTGGACACCACCTCTTAAAATTAAGAGGGCATACAGGGAGTTGTAGCAGACCTGTTCAGCTTCCCTTTCTATACCACCATTACCAGTCTGGCAGTTTGTTCATACCTCTAGCCCTCTTACTAAGTCTCATACCCTCTCTTCCCTCTTGAGGTGGCACAAACACATCTATCTCAATCTCTTTGCTAGAGATAAAGAAGAGAACCCAGATCCACCCAGTCCTTTGGGCATAAAGCAGTTACCGCCGTAGTCTACCATTCCTTGCTACTTTCCAGTAGCTACTTCCAGCCTTATCTGTTTCCAGGAGTTACTATCTCTTTTCTAACACTCGTGCACTTTGTCCAGTGCAAAGGCAGCCTTCCTGGAGTCTGTTTCCATAGAAACCTTCTCTGAAAGACACCTCTGACTTTATGAATCTAGGCATAAAGTCAGGCCACCTTCTCTGCAGGTGGCCAGCTGGAACATTTTCTCCTGTTCTTTCACCAAATATTTGTGGCATTTAATTAATCCAACAGGCCAAGGTTCCTGCCATGGACTTCTGACAGGCAGTAAACTGCAGATCATTCCTCAT
This sequence comes from Gavialis gangeticus, assembly GCF_001723915.1. Lineage (NCBI taxonomy): Eukaryota > Metazoa > Chordata > Crocodylia > Gavialidae > Gavialis > Gavialis gangeticus. Next base: position 47,506,358 of record NW_017729027.1, on the reverse strand, counting down.
CTGCCAGATTTCTCATTTTACATAGATATAATTTAACTGTTCTCTCAACTGCTGGATTTCCTTCCTTTTAAGTCTAACATTCACCAGGTATAACAGCAGGGCTAATTGAACAGCTCCAGGGCAGCTGGCCCTGAAAGAGGCAGGCCAGCTTGTTTTATACACATATTGATAAAATCTGGTGCTCTATGAGAGCTTTGAGACCACTGCGAATTTTAGCTTCTGGGAGATGGATGAGTGAAGTGGTTGTTTCTGTCCAAGAGTGTTTATTAGTTCAACATGTTGATCTGAAATTGGGTTGAAAACATCTAGATGGAAAGGGCTGCCAGTTGGAAAATATTGGGTAGATAAAAATTTGAAGCAGTGAGAATTAAACATTTCAACAGGCAGTTTGCTCAAATAAATCTAAGTAAAAATAACAAAAAGCATCACATGGAGCCAATTAAAGAAAGAGAAGGCATTTCAGTACAAAAAGGGCAAACATGAAGAGCTGATTTAAAAATGAATCTTAAAATATAAATTTAGGAAAATTACGTACTCCTTTGCCTTCATCTGAAGAGTGATCTGTATGGTTTCTTGAGTAAGTTAAATTTAATTTAAATGAGTAAATCATTTATTGAATAAAAAACTGAGTACTTGATTGCTTGCATTATGCTCATTCTGGTTCTTCACTTATTGAAGTGTTTGCTAGATAGTCTTTTATTTGGGTCTCAGTGGATAAACTAAAGTGTGTGGCTTTTATTGAATACCATTGGTCAATAAGATTTGGATGAAAAACTGGTAGCATCCTCTTGGAAAATGCTGTTTCATTAAATTACGAATGCAATGAAAATGTTTGAAAATGAAAATTGGAAATGTTTTATGGGAACAAGTCAATTTTGAAAAGATTTTCTTTGGATTAAAGTTTGAAAAATGATTTCCATTTTCTAGTTTTAAATGAGATGTTTCAGTTTGACTCTGTAATTTATAGTTTCATAGTTTCTAGGGTCGGAAGGGACCTGAGCAGATCATCTGGTCCGACCCCCTGCCATGGCAGGAAAGAGTACTGGGGTCAAACGACCCCAGCAAGGTGTTCATCTAACCTCCTCTTAAAACCCCCCAGGGTAGGGGCCAGCACCACCTCTCTTGGAAGTTGGTTCCAGATCCTAGCCGCCCTGACCGTGAAATAGCGCCTCCTGATGTCCAACCTAAACCTAACCTCTGCTACCTTGTGACTGTTATTCCTGGTCACTCCTGGTAGTGCTCGGGGGAACAGTGACTCCCCCAATGCCTGCTGATCCCCCCTGACTAGTTTATAACAGGCCACAAGATCCCCCCCCAGCCTTCTCTTTTGGAGGCTGAACAGGTTCAGGTCCCGTAGCCTCTCCTCATAGGGCCTGCCCTGCTGTCCCCTGATCACGCGAGTGGCCCTTCTCTGGACCCTCTCGATGCTGTCCACATCCCTCTTGAAGTGCGGCGTCCAGAACTGGACACAGTACTCCAACTGCAGCCTGACCAGTGCTGCATAGAGGGGTAGGATCACTTCTTTTGACCTGCTTGAAATGCATCTGTGGATGCATGACAGGGTACAGTTGGCCTTCCTAACTGCCTCCCCACACTGCCGACCCATGTTCATCTTGGAGTCAATGATGACTCCAAGATCCTTTTCTGCCTCCGTGCTGACAAGAGGGGAGTTCCCCAACCTGTAGGTATGGTGCCGGTTGTTCCTCCCCAGGTGCATCACCTTGCAC
>NW_017729027.1:47498535-47499631 GCF_001723915.1 Gavialis gangeticus | reverse complement strand
GGTTCCATTTCCAATTTGTTTGTCATTATATTCAAATATCAGTTTTGGCATTATAGGTAATAATATAGATAATGTTTTACACTGAACTTATGCAGACAATTTTGTTGAAGCACTGAATCATAAGTCTTAAGAAATCTTCATTCCATGGAAAATTTGGAAAGTTTTTTTTTCTGTTTCAATTAGAAACAAAAACTTGAAAAGGCAGAATTTTTTGCAGCAGGCAAATTCCATTTTTCTACTAGTACTTAGTCCTCCTCTTATTGCCTGCAGCCTCTCAACTCAAGAAAAAATTGTTACTTTTGCAATTTTATGGTCAGTATTATGATATTTAGTATTTTTTAAGATCCAGCCCCTTCAGTGTGAAAATCTGAGTTTTCATTTTAAAAAAAGGTGTGGGTTTTATGTTTCCTCTGCAAAATGTTTTCAGAGAAAGTTTGAATCCATGACCTAAATGTCCCCTGAAAGTTCAGAAATCAGAATGAAAATGTAATTTTCAAAAATGTAATTTTCAAAAATTGCATGATTGTAAATCAATCTCATGTATGAAGAGGCTTCACCCATAAATAGGCACTTACCAAAAGTGAGGAGGCAAGCTGGCTAATTTTGCAGGCTAATCATGGGCCAGCCACCGTTTTCATGGGCTTATTGTAGAGGGCCCTACCCATTCCTCTAATTGGCTGAGGGGCCTCGTGGCTCCACCCCTCATTGCTGATTGGTCAAGAGGGCTGTCCATCATGATCCCTGCCTACCACCACTGATTGGCAAAGCCAGCATTTTATTATATATATATTTTACAGATTTCACAGACATTGCCTAATTTTGTGGACAATGTCTGATTTCATGATTTCCATGAAATCCACAAAATCGCGAATTTAGTTGGTCTCTACTCATGATTTCGGAATGCTCGGAGGGCACTTTGTCACTTTGGTATTTCATGTTATGTTTCATAGTTTCTAGGGTTGGAAGGGACCTGAGCAGATCATCTAGTCCGACCCCCTGCCATGGCAGGAAGAGCACTGCGGTCAAATGAACCCAGTAAGGTGGTCATCCAACCTCCTCTTAAAACCCCCCAGGGTGGGAGCCTGCACCACCTCAC
>NW_017729027.1:47488628-47498351 GCF_001723915.1 Gavialis gangeticus | reverse complement strand
CTTCTCCCCTGACTCTTTACTAATTAGCGAGGACGTGTAGTCCTCCTTGATGTAGAGTGCCACTCCTCCCCCTCTCTTTCCTATCCTGTCCCTCCTCTACAGCCTATAGCCCTCAACATTCACCACCCAATGATGCATGGAGTCCCACCAAGTCTCCGTAATCCCCACAATGTCCGGGCTGGTGTCAGCCCTTTGGAACTTCTTAAACTTTGGCATTAATATATTCAGTCCTGTGAAGCTGAAGACACATGAAAAATCTCCTTGTCAAGTACTTTTTTAAAAAGCAGATTTCAGAATCTATGCTGCAATCCAAACAAACAAAGGCATACGTTGGAGGTCTAGCAATATACACGGGAGCCCTAATTGCAAGCTGACACATGTACAGCTGAAATGCTCTAGGGCAACCAGACTGTCACTTGTTTCAGTTACATAGGGTTCACAATTAGAATGGAGACTGCTCCCGGGGCCGTCTGAAAATGATTCACAGTCTTTCATTGGTTAGCAAACCATAGTTTCAGAACTGCTGACCTAAACTATGCATTGCAGTTAGTTTTTCAAATAATGGAGAGGGGGCTGAAACTAAACCAACTGCATGCATGTATCTTAATTAGAAAACAGAAAACTTAAGTAATGGTCTTAGAGAGTATAGAAAGCACGGAAGATAGAAAACATAGCAATATGGATGCAGCAATATGCTATACAAATAACAGTACACAAATGGTATTTGTCTAAGCAGCTGAGGAATAATTTATACAGCAGTAGCATTTTAACTTTTCCCATGACATTCAGCACTATACAAAGCCTGACTAAAAGACTAACATCTCTGTACAACTCACAGTAAAGTCGATCAGCTATACAAAGGATGGAACAACAAGAACAACAACACAGAGCTACAGCAATTTGCCTCAGGTCACAATTGTAGACTTGGGACAGGAACCCAGTCTCTTTGGGTTAGTCAAATGACTAATCTAGTAGACCACAAGGTCTCTCTAATGCAGGTCCAAGGTCTACCCAAGCCTAGTGGCCCATAGGGTCAGCAAGTTAAGGCATACCAGTTTCTGTAACCAGCAGCACACAAGGGAGCAATGTGTCTCACGCGATACTTGCATGTCTTTGATTCCTATCTTGTTTTCTCTGGCCACAATAGTCAGGTACCTATTTTCACATGGGTTCTCTGGAAAGGACTTTGTCATGAGTCAAGAGTGCAGCTCCTCCTCCTGTCTTTTAAGCTGTGACAAGTTATCTTAGTTGCTTTGCCACCATGTCCCACTTCCTCAGTGAAAGAGAGTAATAAATCATCTCTGTAGCTGCTTCTCACTTTCTAACAAGTACCATGTTAAATGTACATGCCAAATATAGAAGTGGTGGGAAATGTCCACATTGATAAAAACTAAAAAGAATTGTAATGAAAAAGCATCCACATTGGTATCTGCTGCCATGGCATTCTATACAGATACATCCTTAAATGCTTGAATTATAGCTGTTATATATAAACTGCTGGTGGAGATTTTTATAAAAGGTGGCACTCTATGTATAAATGAGAAAGTGACTGTTCTATGGATCCAGCACATTTTAGGTTTGATGTGATTGTTAATATTTTATTCACTTATGCTCCAGCTTCCTTCCTGTCTCAAGTGGATACAAGTGGCTGTGTTCTAGGCAAACCACTAGATGTAGTTACAGTGTCACTGTAACTAGTCCAGGATTAAGTGATATTTGTCTCCACGAGAAAATTACCCTTTAGTGCCCTGAGAGGCAGCTTGTATTTTTTCACCAGTATTTACAAAGCTCCCCAGGGCTGTAATGACCTAGGGATTCATAATGATGTCAACAAGAAATTAGGTGATTAGGTCTTCTACTTATTTATTATTTGTTCTCTCTGTTTATCTTATTTTTTTAAAAATCCCCTCTGCTGTGTCATGCTGTGGACTAGCCTTTGCTGAGCAATCCCAACATCATACTGAGGTGGCCCTGTCTGTCCTTCCTCCCTTCAATCTTCCTCCCTTCCTCGTTGCATCTTCTATGAGACTCATTTATACACTTCATAGGTTCCTGTGTAGGCACTTGGTATGCTTGTGGATGGTGCTAAAATACTAATAAACAGTAAGTAAATAATGGTGCACCAGCAATGTAATACCACTTTTCTGAATGCAGAAAATGAATTCATCAAAGGGAAGGGGTTATTGCAAACTCCTGCATGTTTATATCATCTAAATCATGCACAAGAGAGGCTGCCTGGTTATACTTCCCTTCAGGCAATGAGCCAGATCTTCAACTGGTACAAATTTAATGAAGCTACAGCTATTTGCATCAGGTGCAAATCTAATGCAATATGTCTAGTTGCATGGAGCTGAATGATCATGAAAACTGCAATTTAGAAAAACTTTTCCTTTCTTGGTGATCTAGATGAAATGACTAGAAGTTATCATTAAGGTTTTGTTTGACCCTAATGCAGCTCTCAAACTCATTCTTTCTCCCTCAGTGCAGGGACTCACTACTCAGCCTATTTACTTTATTGCTCAGGGAAAAGTTCATACTACAGAGTTACCCTGAAACCTCCCTTTAAAGAAACAGTTTAGGGGAGAACACTGTAAGTGGGATAATTTCCCAAAGCAAAGCGTCTTAAAAGCTAGGGACAGACATTAAAAAAGCTGGAGCCTGAATTGATTCAATCTTCACAGGTTAGTCTAACCTGTGAAGATTGAACTGATTTGCAAGTGAATAGATGTGTTTATTTCTGGAAATGTAAGCACACGCCTGCACCCCTGGGTGCTGCACAGGACAGGGGCTGTGGCTGTGGCTGCTAGGCTCTGGGCCCGTTGGTGCCTCTGAGCTGGCTTGCAAAGCCTGCCCCACAGTCAGCCCCTGCCCATGCTGCTGGGCCAGGCTGTCACACAGCCACAGTGAGCTGGGAAGGGCCCTGTCGGCATGGGCTGGCCTTGTAGGGCCCTTCCTAGCCAGCTGGGACTCCATGACATGCCCGCCCAACTTAAGCATGAGAAGCCATGCAGACCCCATGACCCCAGCCTCAGCTGCAGCCTGATGGAAAGGGCCTGGCCCCAGTAACCCAGCCTGGGCTGGCCCCTCTGCCTCAGCCCTCAGAAGTACTCACAGGCTGGCTTGGCTCAGCTGGGATGCTGGAAGACTCTGGTTTAACTTAAACCAGGAAGGGATCTGGGACAGAAATTGTATAAACCAGTTTCACCCAAATTAGTTAAGTCTGGTTTCAACCTGGTTTATCTTAAGCCATTTTGAAACTGGTTTATGCGTACTGAACTTACATTATGTTACAGATTTAAACTAGTTTTTGATCACTTGAACTGGTTTATGTGTAACTTCTGGCCCTAGCCAAAGAATCAACAAGGAATACAGACTGCCTGCAGACTGACTGACACTTAAAATAAATGAAACATTCAGGTGACTCTTAATGAAGAAAATGTGTTAGTTTTCAAAGATAAGGGGCAGATTTATGAAATAATAACAATGGATCAGACCATATCAATAGAATTAAAATGTAACCAGACAATTAATTACTGAAGGCCATGCTGTCATCCTTCTAGCTGTGATGAACAGCACTTTAATCCAAAAGCAGCTCTTCTGTATTGAAAATAAAAAATAATTGCGCTTTGTACTGTTCACGATGACTAAGTGAAAGTATTTCAAAGAAACATAATATGTTAATTGTTGTGCTACCAATACTCAGACAGAAATAAAACAAAACAAAAAGTAAATAAAGTTACATGTATATAACATACCATAGAACGAATGAAAAGCCAAGAGGAGTTTGACAAGAATGAAAAAAATCTTTCTGTTTTAGACATGTTTCATCATGTTGAGCTCACCTCATTTGGCTGGACTAGTAGCAATAAATTCAAGAAATGGAAAAAATGCTTTCAACTCCAATTAGAAAAACACAGTACATAGCATAAAAATTACCTTTTTATTGAAATTGTAGATGGCATTTTGTCGGAGTGAGAGATGGATGAAATTTGCTAAACAAAATGTTTTGTCAGAAAAGGTTTTTTTCATGTTAGTTAAGTTGTTGACGTTTTCCTTTTTGTGAAAATACCATCTTTCTGGCTTTTTCAATATACAAAATTATATCAAAGTGACTACAAATATTTTCACTTGCCAAAAACTTACTCTTTGATACATGAAAAAACGTCATTTTGTTAACATCTTCAATGATAATTTTAAAGAAAAAGTATAATTTATTAAAGAAACAAAGAAGTTGATCAACATTTAACCATTTGAAATGAAAGTTCTGACATTTTTCATCAATTAGATTTTCATAATTCAACCAGGTCAGTTTGACCATATGGATAAGGTTTCTACACAAGCTTAGAGACTGGATCTGAAGATTCTAATCTCTTTCAAGCAAGAGTGTATTTTTACAGGTTTGTAAATTATATGCATAATTCAGAACATTTATTAGAACCTGATACTAATATTGATAATATTAAAAATAATGATAATATTGAAAATATTGAGTAAGAAAAGAGGAGGAAAATCAATCTTCTAACTGGGCATGAAATAATTTTTACTCTCAGAGAAGGAGAGTGAAAGAGAGGAGTGATTGCAAAATGTAGCCTACCCTTTCATCCAGCTGTTTCAGATATCTATAGCAATGAAGACATGGTATAGTGGCTTCAGCATGGCTGTAGAAGCCCAACCAGGACTCTTGAGGCTTATTAAGGGGGATAACCCCTCCATGTCTTCAGTGCTCCTGCTGTGAGCTTGCTATTTTTCTGTGTGGGCAGCAGTCACTCCTCTACTTGCAGGTTGACATCACCATAGTAAAAAACTGTTCTGAAGACTAAAGGTATGCATGCACAGCAGAATGCAGGACCATGCAGAGCTACTAAAGCTGGTTCTAAAAGAGTTTGCTCTAGTGTCTCTGCAGAACAGGATAGTGCTTTACAAAAGGTTCAGAAGATCAGTGGCAGAGCCAATACCAGAACCCAGGATTTTAGAGCTCCAGTCTTGTCTACTGAACCATATGGCCTTCCACAGGTGTGAAGGTAGTTGAGTAGGGCACCCACCACAAATGATAAGTGAACAATTTCCTGCTTTGCAAGTGAAAAAATCAGATACTAAAAAAACCTATCAATAGTTTCATGATACATGTTAACAGCCCTACTCTGTTCATAACCATATTCTCTGGTATGGTTCCAGGGTATTGTTCAGTGTGTAACAAGAAAGTCCTGATGTTGCTGATAATTTGGCAATTTGGCAAGCATTACTGTTTCTCATCCAGTATTCCTAGGAAAAAGCTTCCAAAGGGAAATAGATTTATGCATGATTTTCATTGTCCAGGGTTATTCAATAGCATCATTCAGTAGACCTTAGAACCTGGCACTGCTATAAGATGTTACCAGAGAGGACCTGGCTCTAATGGTGAATTGGTGAGAGCTAGCAATGTGTCTGATTTCACTTTGTGGAGTGAAGTTTACAGAACTGAGCTTAAAAGGTGAAGATTATCATTTTTTTGCCGAAACTAATAAGAGAAAGGGGGATAAAATGCATCCCATAGTGAAAAATAGTGAAAAAAACCCACCAGAGATGAGCTTGGAGCCATGGCCTTAAAAATGTTTACAGTCAGTAGGTGTGTTTACACAAGACACTATCACCATAGCGATGAGCGTAGCTCAGAGTTATGGCAACGTAGCATTGGTAAGCACAAACTGTGATGACGACGCTACTGCACAGTCGGTGTAGTGATGAACTATACAGCTGTAACTCATCACTTTCCATAGTCTGGAGGCAGAATTGTATCTCCATTTCTTACCTCAAGGATCCTTGTTGCTCCAAGTGGGGCCCCAAAGCTTAGTTAAGGGAGTGGAGAAGGACTTTGTTCCTACTGGGAGCTTCTACACATGGCCCTGACTGCACAGTTGTTACTGGGGAGGAGGAGAAGGAGGCTGGGGAGGAGGCTCTTCTCAGCCACACTGGGTGACCTGCTCAACTGGGCTTTAAACTAAGCCCACCAGGGGTGGATGGATAACTGCTACTGCAAGCCCACTAGGCAAATTACTGCATAGCCAGCAGGTTAGGGAACCCAAGGGAATCCACACCTACCTCAGTTTGGAACAGTATCTGCCTGGGATGGCAAGGAAACCTAGGGCTTCCAATGGGACACTTATGTGCCTATACATCAATGCCAGGAGCTTGGAGAATAAACAGGAGGAACTGGTCCTCCTGCTAAGCGACAAAGACTACAATCTCATAGGGATAATGGAGACCTGCTGGGACTCCACCTATGAGTGGGCCACAGGTATAGATGGCTATAGCCTGTACAAGGGAGATTGTGCAGATAAAAGGGTAGCTTTCTTTGTCAAGGATGGCTACACATCCCTGCAAATTGACACTGGCACCCAGGGAAGACAACTGGAGTCCCTCTGGGTTAAAATACATGGGGAATGTAGCACAGGGGACATCATGGTAGGAGTCTGCTACAGATCTCCTAACCAGAAACAAGAGCTGAACCAGGAATTCACCAGGGAGCTGGCTGAGGCTGCATGCTCTTGGTGCAAGGTTGTCATGGGAGACTAACTACCCAGACATTTCATGGGAAGAGCACTTGCCAAATCTGATCAGTCACAAAGCTTCCTCATGTGTGGATGAGCTCTACCTGATTCACGATGTCTATGAGCTGACAAGAGGTAAAGCATTGCTGGATGTGGTACTGCCAAAGAGGATGACCTAGTCAGTGACCTAAGAATCGATGGAAAGCTGGGTGATAGTGACCATGAGCTGATCACCTTTACTATCCATCACAAAGCTGGCAAGTCAGTCAGCCATGCAGAAGTCCTTGACCTTAGGAAAGCTGACTTTGACAAGCTCAGGAGGCTTGCTGTTGAGGCCCTAAGGAACCATGACTCAACAGGAAGAGGAGTCAAAGAAGAGTGGTTGCTCCTCAAGGGAGTGATTCTGACAGCACAAGGGTTGAACATCCCATCTCAGAGGAAGGGTAGCAAAAGGACACAGCAACCCCCTTGGCTCAGCAGGGAACTTGAGGACCTCCTACGCCTAAAAAGAGAGAGACTTATAAAGGATAGAAGGCTGGAATAACCACCAAGGAGGAGCACTCAGTACTGGTCTATGCCTGCAGGGAATGGACTAGAAAAGCCAAGGATGCAACTGAACTCCATCTGGGTTCACATATCAAGGATAATAAAAAGTCTTTTTAGAGATATGTAGGAAGTTGGAAAAAAAGCAAAGGTAACATTGGACCCCTGCTGAACCAAATGGGACAACTGATAACTGACACCGAGGAAAAAGCCAACCTGCTTAATGGGTACTTTGCGTCGGTGTTTCATCAGCCCAAAGGGACAGCCCTAGCATGATGCAGAACAGCAAGGGTGAGGGTGCATTTATACCCAGCATTGGAGTGGACCTTGTAAAGGAACACCTTGAGAGGCTGGATATCTTCAAGTCAGCTGGTCCTGACAGATTACACCCTAGAGTACTCAAGGAGCTGGCAGCTGCCAACCATTGGCAAAAATATGTGAAAATTCATGGTGCTCAGGTGAAGTACCTGAAGACTGGAAGAAGGCCAATGTGGCACCCATGTTCAAGAAAGGGCAAAAAGTAGATCCCAGGAATTACAGGCCAATCAGCTTGACCTCAATCCCTGGTAAGGTTCTGGAGAAAATTATCAAAGAGACCCTTCTTGATAAGCTAGCTGATGGCAACATCCTGAGGAACAGCCAACACAGGTTTGTCATGGGTAGATCTTCCCTGAGCAATCTCATCTCCTTCTATGACCAGGTGATATATCACCTGGACAAGGGAAAAGAGATTGACACCATATATCTGGACTTTTAAAAAGCCAGATTTGGTGTCCCATGATCTCCTGATGGAAAAATTACCCAACAGTGGCCTCAGCTACACCACAGTCTGATGGCTTGGAAATTGGCTCTGAGGTTGGATCCAAAGTAGTAGTAGATGGAAGCAAATCACTATGGCACTCCATGACCAGTGGTGTTCCCCAAGGCTTTGTCCTTGGACCAGTTCTGTTTAACATCTTTATCAATGATGTAGACATTGGTGTTAGAAGCGTGTTGCCCTGAGGGATCAGGTCAACAGTCAGGATCTCAATACTACACTGTTAGACAGGAGTGCATGGTATACAATTGCACATATACAAACACACAAATCAATTAGGTGCATATACACACATACTACCAGCTCAGGCACATACATATTCAAATCAGCCTAGGCACATGCATACCTATTACCAATTCAAGCACATACTATACACCCCAAAAGTTAAACACAGATCATTAATTTGTATATCATGTACACAATGCCATAGACACACACACACACACACTAGCAACTCAGATACACACAAGTTCAAAATAACTAGTCTAGGTTCATGCACACCTATCACCAGTTTAAGCCCATACACACTACACACATGAAGTTTAGACAGAATCAGTTACCAGTTACCAACACCTACACATTCAATACACATACGTGGATTACTAATTTATATACCACACACACACACAATGATATCTATATATGTACATATATATGTATTCACTAATTTACACACATACCACCCACCTATACATACACACAAGTGAGTTCCTAAGTTGCGTGTTGTGATGTGTATGTATGTACGTGCTTGGCGTACTTGGGATACCTGGGGAAAGGTTAAGGTAAGAAAGTAGAAGTGTAGGGAGTTAAAGTTACCAGGACCGGGATTAGAACCAGTAGACTACAGGTGCCTGGGCTGAAGAACTGAGGCTCGGGGGTAACTTTAGGTTAATTGATCTTAATTGATTAAAAGACAATGCCCAAAGCCTGCAGAACAGGGAAGCGATACCGGCACAGAGGCTGAGGCTGGGACTGGAGCCAGATCTATGGGGGAGCTGAAAAGGTCAGTGGGGAGAGGGAAAAGGGGACTAAAGGAAAGTGTGGGTTTTAAAGAGGGGCTCTGGATGTGGGGAGCCAGAGGATCGCTCCAGGGCAGCTAGAGAAGTTGCAGGGAGCAGCAGTAGGTGCTGGGAGCTGGAGAAAGGTTCCAGCTGCTGGAGAAAACTGCAGGACAGCCAAGAGGAGCTGGGAAGCTGAAAGGGGGGAAGGACTACAGAAGGTGTGGGGAAAGCCTGAAAACAGAGGGACAGTCAGCAGCAAATCACAGGCAAAGCAGCAGGAGAGACTAAAAGGTGGCAGGGGCAGCAGGAATGCAGAAAAAGGCAGCAGAAAGTCACAGGGAAAGGCAGTAGGAGCATGGGAAGTAGGGGGACAGCAGAAAATCACAGGAAAAGTGGCAGGAGAGATAGAAAGGCAGCAGGGACAACAGAAAAGCAGAGAAAGCCAGCAGAAAGTCACAGGGAAAAGGCAGTAGGAATTGAAAGGAGATTGGGAAACTAGTGAAGAGGGCTGGGGGCTAGAGCTGAGAGACAGAGAGAGAGAGAATGAGGCTGGAATTTAAGATAAGAAAGGGACTGGGATTTAGTAAAACATGACCCAACTTGGGGTTGCAAATGACAATGGTTTTATTGAACAGGGGAGATAGTGACAATGTCTTATTGGTTCCTTTGTGTGCGTGCACGCACACACACACACACACACACACACACACACAATGGCAGCAGTGGTTAGAGAGGCTTGGTGTAGGGGCTGAAGTCCACTGAAGTCCAGGAGGAGAGAGAGAGACAGAGAGAGTCCAAATGGTAGGAGGAGGTGTGCAGGTAATATCTACCTATC
>NW_017729027.1:47485846-47487878 GCF_001723915.1 Gavialis gangeticus | reverse complement strand
GGGAAGGGGAGGGAATGCATTTTAAAATAAATTAAAAAAAAAGAAAAACTGGGGGTTTTGCTACAAGCGCACTGGCTAGGTTTGCTGATGACATTAAACTTTGGGGCATAGCATCCACACCTGAGGATAGGCTAGTGATCCAGGCTGACTTGGATAAGCTTAGTAAGTGTGCAGATTTAAACCTGATGATGTTCAATACCAAAAAATGCAAGGTACTTCACCTCAGGGGAAAAAAACCCCACAGCACATGTATAGGCTCAGCAGTGCTACACTTGCTAGTGCCACAGCTAAAAGAGACTTGGGGGTCATGATTGACCGCAAGATGAACGTAAGCCACCAATGTGATGTTGCAGCTGGTAAAGCAAACACAACTCTACTTGCGTCCATAGATGTTTCTCAAGTAAATCTCAGGATGTCATTCTCCAGCTGTACTCAGCCTGGGTGAGGCCGCGGCTGGAGTACTGCATCCAATTCTGAGCTCCACAATTCAATAAGGATGTTGAGAAGCTTGAGAGAGTCCAGAGGAGAGCCACGTGGATGATCAAAGTTCAAGAAAATAGGCTTTATGATGAGAGGCTGAGAGCCATGGGACTCTTCATCCTAGAAAAGCATAGGCTCAGGGGTGACCTCGTGGCTGCCTATAATATGTAAGGGGTGTACATCAGCATCTGGGGGAACACCTGTTCACCAGAGAGCCTCAAGGGATAACAAGGACCAATGGTCATAAACTCCTCCATGACCATTTTAGGCTGGACATAAGGAAAAACTTCTTTACTGTCCAAGCCCCCAAGGCCTGGAATAGACTCCCTTCAGAAGTGGTGCAGGCACCTACTCTGGACTCATTCAAGAAATGTTTGGATGCTTATCTTGCTGGGACCCTTTGACCCTAACTGACTTTCTGCCCATGGGGCAGGGGGCTGGACTTGATGATCTCTTGAGGTCCCTTCCAGCCCTAAAGTCTATGACATTTATTAAATTTAGTACTTGCTAAATGCAACTAGCTTGCTGCTACTGTGCAGTAGGGTCAGAAACAACCCATGCATCACCAGGACTGTGCAGTAACGGCAGTTAAATGGGCAATGGGCATATCCAGACAGTTGCTAAAGCAAGTACTAAATGATTGTGCCGTAACAACTGCAAAGTTGGGGGCACATGTAGACAATTCTTCCTTCAGACTATGAAGCAGAAGTAGAACTGCTTTACTGGCACAACCTCAGCCTTTCATCTACAATATCCACCATTTCTATTGCTCCTCAACACATTCATAGATTCATAGACATTAGGGCTGGAAGGGACCTTGCAAGATCATTGGGTCCAGCTCCCTGCCCAGGGGGCAGGAAGTCATCTGAGGTCAGATCACCCCAGCAAGATAAGCATCCAAGCATTTCTTAAAGGTATCCAGAGTAGGTGCTTGCATCACTTCTGTGGGGAGTCTATTCCAGACTCTGGAGACTCAGATGGTAAAGAAGTTTTTCCTTATGACCAGTCTAAAATGGTTTTCCAGAAGTTTGTGACCGTTAGATCTTGGGGTCCCCTAGTGAACAGATGTTCTCCCAGTTCCTGATGCACCCCCCCTTATATACTTATAGGCTGTCACCAAGTCAGCCTTGAACCTCAGCTTCTCCAGGCTGAAGAGTCCCATGCCTCTCAGCCTTTCCTCATAAGGTCTGTTCTCTTGACCTCTAATCATGCACATGGCTCTCCTCTGGACTCTCGCAAACTTCTCCACATCCTTTCTGAAGTGTGGATCTCAAAATTGGGTGCAGTACTCCAGCTGTGGCCTCACCAAGACCGAGTAAAAAGAGAGAATGACTTCTTGGGTCTTGCTTGAGATGTATTGGTAGATGCAAGCCAGAGTTTTATTTGCTTTGCTGGCTGTGGCATTGCATTGGTGGCTCATGTTCATCTTGTGTTCAATCATGACCCTCAAGTCTCTTTCAGTCCTACTGCTAGTGAGTGTAGCACTGCCGAGCCTAGAGGTATGATGTGGGTTTTTTCTCCCACAGTAGAGCACCTTGCATTTCTCCATGTT
>NW_017729027.1:47479468-47480846 GCF_001723915.1 Gavialis gangeticus | reverse complement strand
ACCCTCAAGTCTCTTTCAGTCCTACTGCTAGTGAGTGTAGCACTGCCGAGCCTAGAGGTATGATGTGGGTTTTTTCTCCCACAGTAGAGCACCTTGCATTTCTCCATGTTGAATGTCATCAGGTTTTGATCCCCCCACCTTGTGAGCCTGTCCAGGTCTGCCTGAATTGCCAGCCCATCCTCTAGAGTGACTGAATTTCCCCATAATTTGGTGTTGTCCATGAACTTAGCTAGTCCACTTCTGACATATGAATCCAGATCATTTGTGAATATTTTAAAGAGTACTGATCCAAGTACTGAGACCTGGGGGATGCCACTGGTCACCAGGCACCATGTTGACTCGGTTCCATTGACTATCACTCTCTGGGTCTGACCGCAGAGTCAGTTCCCCAGCTATCAGACCATAAGGCTTTCAAGGCCTCAGTTCCCCAATTTTACTATAAGGACTTCATGGGAGACCAAGTCCAAGGCTTTTTTGAAATCTAAATATATGACATCAACATTTTATCCTTTGTCCAGGTAATCCATTACCTGATAATAGAAGGAAATGAGATTGGTCAGACAAGATCTACCTGCAACAAAGCCATTTTGGCTACATCTCAAAATGTTGCCTTCTGTTAGCCTGTTGTTGATGGTTTCTTTGGTGACTTTTCCCAATTCTTTCCAGGGATTAAGTTCAAACTGATTGGCTTGTAGTTCCCTGAATTTTTCTTCCTTCCTTTCTTGAAGATAGGCACCACATTGGCCCTCTTCCAATCTTCAGGCACTTCTCCCGAGTGCCATGAATTCTCAAATATCCTCACCATTGAGTCATTACATTACATGTGCATTCACATTCATTGAGAAATCTCCCAAATCTTGTTTCCTACTGTAGAGGAACAACAGCAGTTCTTCTGTAGGCAGGAACCTCTATGGCTGTAAAGAAGGGTTCAGATTCATGTGCAAGAAACTGGATTAAAAAGAAAATTAGATCAGCTTCTATATCTGATGTTATGGTGCATGCTTTTTTGTGGTCTGTCTGAATCCCAAAATAAGGTGCATTTCTCTTTTAGCTTTACTATCAGTTCTCCAGCACCCCTTTAAATATTGTAAAGTGCCTCTTTACCCTTTATGTCCAATAGTCATGCTTCATATTTTAGATGCAAAATCTTTAATTCTGTTTTTCCCCCAATAATATTGCAGGCTTCCATCCCAGGACCTTCAAGTTGACAGCTGATGTCAGATTAATTTGCTTATGTATTTCTCTGTTCAGCCAGGTTAAAGGAACATCTTGTCTTTTTCCGAAATGTCACAGTGCTGTCCTCTACGCAGGTTCCTTTTAGAAAGCATTAGGACTGGATTACAGTTTCATAGTTTCATAGTTTCTAGGGTCGGAAGGG
>NW_017729027.1:47477352-47479457 GCF_001723915.1 Gavialis gangeticus | reverse complement strand
CGACGCTTCCTCCTCCTGGTCGGCTTGACTCTGTCAGCTATAGCCACTTCAAGCTGCCATTTTTAAAAAGATTTTAATTATCCTATTTGTCCTAACTCTAAATATTGGTAATATTTACCTTGGAATCTTTTTAATAGTACGTCCAGCATACAGCTGAAAATAAGTGTCTGTCCATCTCCTCAGAGGTTTTACATGGGAGAAGGCTGCTATATGTCACCTACCTCTCCAAAAAGCAGGAAAAAAATACTGGAATTGGTGGCTTCACAGGGAGTATCAGAGTGAAAGAAAAATGTTTTACTGATATTCCAGATATACTGTATCTTGCACAAAATATCATAGAATCATAGAAAATGAGGTGTGGAAAGGACCTCAGGAGGTCATCTAGTCCAACCCTACACTAAAAGCAGGACCATCCCCAGCTAGATGACCCCAGCCAAGGCTCTGTCTACCCAGGTCTTAAAAATCTCTTTGGATGGATATTTCATAACTTCTCTGGGTAACCTGTTCCAATGCTTTGCTACCCCCCTAGTGAGACAGTTTTTCCTAATGTCTAACCTAAAATTCCCTTGAGTGCAACTCAAGACTATTGTTCTTTGTCCTGTTATCTGCCACCACTGAAAACTAGATTTGTCCTCTTTTGGTGTCTTTAGACATTCAGGGATGCTGCTCCAATGAGCTATAAATGAGTGCATTGGAGAAGATTTGATTAATCAAGCCTGCTGGAACATGTTAATTAGCACTCTCCAGCAGCCTCCATGTCTCATGTATTCAGTGTCCTCACACTTCAAAATGGTGTGGGGATGCTTTAACTAAAGTTCATCAAATTAAGTTTAGTTAAAATGCCCTCACTGCCATTTTGAAGCATCGGGCATTGAATATATGAAAGTTTGCAGGTGCTTTACTTAGAGTGGGTCTTGAAGCTGGTCTAATTAAAATGCTTCCCCCCCCAACCCCTGGAGCATATGTAAAAATGCCCTTCATGACTACCCTCCAAGTAGTTGAATGCTGTTTTTAAATCCCCCACCATTCTTCTCTTCTTCAGATTAAATATAAACTCTTTTAGGAATTTTAAGCCTAACACTGAAGAGAATGTGCTTCTACCTTCCATTTATCAGCAATCCATGCACAGAAAGACCTATAATCACAATCACCTCCTGCCATTTACAATACAGCAACCAGTACTCTGAGCATTACTGGGGTACATGACAAAAGTTTCCCTTTTCCATTGCCCCCTTAATCCATCTCCTATGATGTTTTCCATTCCTTTTGCCCCTCCACATCAGTACTATTTGCAATTATGCCTACTCCTTGATTAAGGCTCTACTCCTTTTGCTGGCCATTATTCCTGATTGCTAGTGCATTTGGCTCATTGAAAAATAGGATTAAGGACAGGAAAGTTACTGAAAACACAGGAAAGCTGCTGTGAATAAATTCAGCTGCCAGAGATCCAGTGAAATGCCCATTCACCCTACTGAATGGCTACAAACCATAGAGTTTTACAAACTGCCTTTCTTATCCCGTTCCAAGCTTTTAGCAAGAATCTGGGAACCAAAGTGAAGATAGCATTTTCAATCGTCTGGGATAATGCTGATTCTGTTCATGGCTGAAAGTCTCATCTTATGTCTGGATATGCCCATTGCAAGAAATAAAAGAGTAAAGAGTGCTAACTATTCATATCATTGAGTAAATAAATAATCAGTTAGACTGATTGTTATAACAATGACAACAAAAAAGAAACCAAGCAAATCTAAGTGGATGGTTTTGCTCAGAAGGGTTGAGAATGTGCTGGTGGATATCAAAGGGAAAAAATGGTAAACATCCTCTTTCACTCTTTGGCTAAGAAATCTGTCTTATACATAATGTGTTTTCCCTTTGGATGAATGGGATCATAGGTTTCCATGAAATGTACTTGTAAAAATGAGAACGTAATATTTATATAAGAGATATAAGGTATATCATAGATATAATGTCTTGTATCATAGAGCTAAGGTAGTCTATGTTCCCTATATATTTAATGTTTACTTACCCGCTCTGGGTCAATGAAAATAGCTTTTGCTATTGTTAATGTTTTTAATACAAATAATTTTTTTTTTTTTTTTTTTTTT
>NW_017729027.1:47465520-47472352 GCF_001723915.1 Gavialis gangeticus | reverse complement strand
AGATATAAGGTATATCATAGATATAATGTCTTGTATCATAGAGCTAAGGTAGTCTATGTTCCCTATATATTTAATGTTTACTTACCCGCTCTGGGTCAATGAAAATAGCTTTTGCTATTGTTAATGTTTTTAATACAAATAATTTTTTTTTTTTTTTTTTTACAGTACTTGGTTTTTTTTCTCTCTCTTTTTTGACAAAACTTGGTATTGATAACAAAATTGCAGCCTACAGACCCAGTCCTAGAAAGGCTTGTTAGAAGCAACTAACTTATATTCAGGTAAACAGTACCTATTTCCTATTACCTTGGGTTAAACTACTGAAATAAGATATATTAATCATGCTTGCAGGGTTTGGTTTTTTTTGTGGGAATGGACCCTAGTTTTGCTTTTCAGACCATTTGTTCTCTATTTTGCTATCTTTCATGTCTGATTCTTTTCTTGAAGTAGGAAACATTGGTTAAAATGTCTCTGACATCTATAAATCTCCTAAGCCAGACTAGGCTTTTATGATGGTTGTAATAGCATCAGGAGCAACATAAAGCAAAGGGCAACTGTGGTTTTCTCTCAACTGCCACTTACTGTTATATAGTAGTTCACATTAGAAGCTGGCCAGGGGTTTTACAAGTGTCAGTAATGTTTACAATTCCATGTTCTGGGGGTGAACTCCCAATCCAATTGAAATCCATATTAAAACTCACACTTGATTTCCAAGGGTCTGTATATATTTTTCTAACTTGACATTCACATTATTCTGCAGCATCTGGGGTATAAAACAACCCAACCTAAATAAATCTTTGTGATCCTTGTTTTCCCTGAAGCAAAGTATGAACAAACTATGTTAGTTACCAAGGCAAAATTGATCCCCTTGATCCCCCTAGAACTATATTCATATCACAATCACAAATAATCTCACTGTTTAAACTGTAGGTCCTACAAGACCTGATAGAGGACAGCTTTAGAAAGGAAAATTTTCCACTCTAACAACCTTACATTTTAGGAGAAAAATTATGTTTGTTTGCAGACTATACCTATTTTTGGAAGTCCTACCAGCTCTACCCTAGTTTAATTCCAGGCTCCATTATTATTAATAATGTATGTTGTGCTTGAGTCTTAGGCTATGTCTATGTGGCCTCTGAAACAAGTCTACAGGTGCCACCCAGACATAAACCCTGCCTTTTTGTCACCCTCCATGAATTCAAACTTACAAATGAGGCAGTACAGATAGCTCAGAAGGAGGACCAAGAAGCCTAGAGCAGTCTTCACTGCACATCTCAGTTCCATACAGAGGCTTTACTGAGAGAGAAAAAGAGCACACACTCAGACCACCCCAATTGCAGTGCAGCCTTATAACAAACTCCCATAGGACTGAGAGAAAAGTTTGTGAAGTGAGGGTGATTACTGTGACCTTAAACAGACATGCAGTTTCTCCTGGCAGTGTCACTGCCCTCCTAGGAGAAACCATGAGTGTACAAATGCTCAGGCTTTTTATCCTAGGGTAAAAATGGCCACTCCAGGAGAAAAATAACCTGGGAACAACCAGGGTAAATCACTCCAAGAAAAATTTCTCCTGGCACAGCAAATGTCTGTACATGCTATGGCTTCTGTCAAAAGACAGCATAGTCCTCCCGCTTCTCCCTCACAGAGACAGTATGTCACTCACTGGACTCTGCTGCTCTAGAACACTCCCGCTTCACAATCCCCACATTGTGCTATAGGGAGAAACAGGCTGACCATGGGTAATCTGGGTCAGCCAATCAGGGCTGCCCTATGCACTGCTGTGATCTGTCAGCAAGAGGACTAAAGAAGTCTGCCAAGAATGCTGAGATGTGTGCACACCCCTCCACGCCCCCTCGCCCCAGCCCCAGCTGCACAGTGGTAAGGTGTTAGTACTGCAAACTCTCCACTCTTCTGTGCCTCAGCAGATGAATGTTGGTACACACAGCTCTGGGTAAGTTTCTCTACCCAGAGAGCAAACCTGGGAGAATCTCCCAGATTACTTGAATGCATGTATGCAGTCTGTAATAGAGTTAGTCAATCTGTGGCAATATCCTAAAATAAACCACTTCCTGCTGGTGAGATTGTTAAAAGCAAAGGTTTGTCATAAAGAGTGTTTGTTATTATGAGGTTATACCACATACCAAATTATATTGTAGAATTCCCTGAGTTAAGCACAGCAGAAACACGTAACTAATGGCAAGTCCCTGTGTGCAGGAATTTACAATCTAAGAATCTGGAGAGATGAAAAAGATCTGGACCTTTTACAATCTAAGGGCCAGAAGAGATGAAGACATGCTGATGCCTGTCTAGTTGACCTTCACCTTAATATAAAAGAAATGAACTAATTATATAAGCTCTGGGGGGACACCTCTCAATTTGGTGCAAAATTATCTTTGAATGAATCATAGATAGAACTAGAACAATTTAACTTTTACCAGTGTACATATAGATAAGCCCAGCTTATGCTGGGGTAGACAAATAGGCTATTTATTACCTACCCACCCACCCCCAACCTAGAAGTGAGGGACTATAAGGAGCTTCTATTGAATGCAACCACCTTGGGATAGCTGCAGGTCTGTTCACCTCATATCCCTATGTAATTTACCTTGTCATGCAAAACCTACGCAAGTTTCACCGGTGAATATTGGTTTTCTTTCCAGGCTTTAAGTTACTTAGCTCTGATTTCCATTATTGCAGGAAATGTTAAAATCAGGTTCATTATTTTATATCTGGGTCAATCCCATGGTCCTTTAACTGATATCCGATCATGATTTTTGTAGGTCCTTGTGCCAAAGCTGTATCTGCATTCCCTCAAAATTGATTTCAAGACAAATGCCACACACAAGATTCTAATGCCTGGAATTATACCAAAATTTGATATTCTCAATAAGAAGCACATGTTTGTGAAGAAGAAAACAATGTAAGAACAAAGGAAAAGGTATTTCACATACTTATGTATTACTCATTTGTAGCATAAATAAAATGTGGGTACAAACCACATTTCCTGTAAACATTTCTGAATGCAGCAGTTCAATCCCCAATAGCAAATCTAATTCATAATCTAATAGCTGTAAAGCAGCTAATCCTCAAGGAGAAGATCTGAGTCATAGTAGAAATAAGACCTTCTTTTTCAAACTAAAAACTTGTTTATTTGATATCATCTTCCTGAGAGAAGAAAGAATGGTGAAATTATCCTAGACAAACAGTAGGATTAGTTACTGGAGACATCATGTCAAATACATATAGACAAATGCCTTGCTGCAGCAAAGGAAACCACATGGAAAGCACTCCATCCCAAAACCTCCTGAAGACCCTGTGGGATCATACTTTCAGTAGTCTGTCCTAGAGGATAGAAACCCCAGCACAAATTTCCCAGAGGCTGGCCTAGAGCCAGGGAAGACTGTTTTCCAGTAGAAATACACATCAGCCAAGCGGTGCTAATTTCCTTCAATATTTGGTAAAGATTCTGTTACTTGAGAAAGAGTCTGTGGAAAGAGTTGTAACTCTGTGACATGAATCAGCAGATGTAGTAGCACCTTTCTGATGTAGCATAAGCAAATTAAAAAAAAAAAATCTAAGCCCATGTTTTTAATGTGAGACTGGATCTAGGTCTTGCAGCTGTCACAAAAAGGGTTCACACTCCAGTCTTTCTGTCCTTACCTTGATTATTACCCTTCTTAGGCCTGTAGTAGACCAATGGGAAATGCAGTTGCACCATGACCAAGCATGGAGTGAATTAGTAGAGTTCTTTTTTTTGGAACTGCAGATGAGCAGCCAATTCTATTAAAGGACCCATCAGTGCTGCTAATATGACCATTTTGGGTAGTTTTGAGTTTATCTAAACATGTAGTCCTTGGAGCCCTGCTAAATTTAAGTGCTGAGGAGAATGTTTGAGAAGTAAACCTATACCTACAATTCCAAGCCAAAACAAGATCCAGATAAGCAGTGCCATTTAAAGCAGAAACTATGCCAATTGAAGTAATAAATTTTCTACTTCAAGATTTCCTATGTTACTTTATTTTAATGAGAGCATAGTTTAGTGAACATAACAGTTGAGGATTTTTCTGGTATTTTCTTTCATATTAATATTACTGATACTTTATTGTTAGCTTTCATGGGACTTGTAACTTGTGTGGCTGAAAGAAACCACCTATTTACTAGCATTAGCAATTTGATGTCACGTAGTACCCTCCACAATGTCCATACTCATAAGAGAGAGAAGAGCATACCAAAAGATGGAGAAGTGGTAAAATACAGAAAGCTGCCTTTCACCCTAGTCACTATGGGTAAGCAGGTTTCCTGTAGTTATTGTGGAAGGAATGGGAGTGTAAGATGATATGGGCAATATGGGCTAATTAAAGGGTCATTCCAAGTATAAGGAACTGCATGAAGGATGTAGTGAAGATAAATGAAGGGAGACTATGAAAGGAAAACAACAATTTCGTCAGTGGTTAAAGGCACCGGTGTGCTTGTAGGAATTTGCCCTTGTTGAACCATGCAGTGCCTTATTTGGCTCAGTAGTGTTCTAGCAGTGATACCCCATTATTAGGGACCTACTGAAAATGAGATTTCATGGATTTTTGAGGAAATTGCAAAATCCAGCACTGTCCACAAAAGTCAGTAATACCTGCAAAATCCAAAAAAAGAGAAAACTTACTGAAAATAAAGGGAGCCAGCAGTCCTCACTGCACTGTGACCCGGCTGTGCAGCCCACTGAGGGGAAGGTGGGGCTGCCTGCACAAAGGGAAGTCTAAGATGGCTGCTGCCCCTACCCCTAACTGCTGATTGGCTGAGAGGATTGCCTGTCATGTGGCCCTGTTCCTCTCCACCAATTGGCAGCAAGGGGTAGGGCCACATGATGCACAGCCCTCACAACCAATCTGTGGTGAGGGGCAGGACAATATGACAGCCCTCACACCCTATCAGCAGTGAGAAGCAGGGCCACCAGGGCCCTGGCCAATCAGAGGCACAGGGGCCCCACAACATGATCAGCACATGAATAGAGTCGTCAGCCCCATGATCTCCCTGAAAAATTGGGAAGCCATCTCCTCAAGTTAGGTAGACCCCTAACTCTACCCCTACCCACCCAGTTCTGGTTTAAAGTTCCTGCTGTAACGAACTTAGAGTTAAAGTTAAGGTACTGTGTTAATCTTACTCTGTATTAACACTGGGTCTTTGACCAAAGGTGGAGCCACTAGCTGTTAGAATAATATATGGAATAAATGCTGTTATTAAACAGATTCTCCAAACATTAATTAATCCCACATAAAATGGAATATGTTTCCTCTGGCTACTCACTCCTTCCCCTGATATTCTTATTCCCTTACTTCATGAGATTACCTGAAGGGCAATCAGATTTACTGTGTATGTGAACAGAACAAGGCCTCTGTAACACTAATTGCACTATGGATCTATTCTCTGCTTTTTTTCTTTGAAGTAGAACGGAAGACCACTGACATAAATCACCTGAGTCATTCTGCGTTTGAACAAACAATATTGGAAAGCCTACTTCCTGTCCTATCATTTGTATTTAAGTCATATTTTAATAACCTAAGAAAACACAACTGAATACAGCCCGGAAAGTCACAATACAGACTGGTTAGGGATGGCTTGTATTGTGAAATCCTGTCAAAAATTCACATACGCTTAGTAACATTAAGAGCTTGCCTAACCTGAAAAAGAGCATGTAAACACAGCACTGTTCCCTCTGGGGATGTAAGATGCAAAAGCTGCCAGAACACATTGCTTTTGTCATGAAACACAAAAAGCCAGTCAAGACTTTTTTCTTTCTTTGTAGTTTATTTATTTAAGGTAGTAAAATGGATATTCCACGCATTTTGCAATAATATCCTGCCTGTTACAGCTAAATTGATTACAATACAACAAAGCAAGATAAGGCAATTATATTTCAGACAAATAGAAAATTGATTCTGAACCCCCAACTTAACCCCAACGTTCTCTCCATCACTCCTCCTCCTTCCTTTCCTGCTCTATTTCCTCTAAACCCTAACTTACCACCCAATGCAGCCAGCCCTGGTTCCTGAAATCCTTCCTATGGCTTTTGATTTTCTCTCCTTTAAATCCTTGTTGCTTCTGAATTGGGGCTCCATTGAGTGCCTGGTGTAGAACTGTTAAAGTCCAAGATATCATTGGAGTCAAAACTTGGCTCTTCTGTGATTTAGCCAGTGGTGGGCTTACGCATATGGTAAAATATATTCACAAAGACTAACAGCTGATACTGTTGATTGGCTTGACTCAGCCCAGTAGGATGATCTTCTCAATCACTTTTCTATTTCTTTTCCTTAAAGGTTTTTGGTTTTAACTGAATAGTGGCCATCATGTATAAAATAATGCATTAATTTAAGTGGAGGCTGAAAGGAATGAGTATTGTATTCTATGTGTAGGAGTGAAAAGCAGAGGGGGGCTTTCCCGTCTTCTCTTTTTGAGTTGGTGTCTATTTAACTGCCATCCGGCAAGGATATGCCAAGAATTTCCCCTCCTGTTTCAGTTTGCTTTACCCAGAGTGTCTAAGGGTAAAGCAGAGCTGACTTCGGCCTTTGTCTAGAGCCCCTGGTTCCTACCTTTCCTTACTGGTCTAATCCTTATAGCAGACAGCCTGTGACCTGGTCCCTTAACTTCATGCTGCATTGACTACCCAGTTCTGACAGACAACAAGTGAGGCAGAATAACTAAATCTCTGCTACCCCTCATCTTTAGAAAGAGTCATACAACTTTAGACTTGTGTTTTCCAAGCATTAAGGAACAGTTCCAAGTTTGCAGTTTTGGTAACAATCAGTAGCTCAGAAAACTGATGACACCAAGAAAGCTGGTGTTC
>NW_017729027.1:47451033-47460520 GCF_001723915.1 Gavialis gangeticus | reverse complement strand
CCCCATCCATGCTCACTCTCCTGCCACCCACATACCAGTAACTGATGACATGCACCAATTCAGCCTATTGAAGTCCTGGGCAGTCGCCCTCAATGTTCACCCCTGAAACCAGTTCTAAGAATACTATAGAGCTAACCTTGCTCGAGGGGACATTGTCTATGGGTATTCTACAGATACCTTACCAGACACAAGGCACCTAAGCCAAGCAAGTCATCATGTTCTTATCATTCCTCAAACTGCGGATGCTGGAAGACTGTATTACAGAAAGGATTTCGGTGGATTACAAATTTTGCAAAAGTTGATTGCCAAATTGGCATCATCCTAAACTATGTTTGCAAAATACTTCATATACTCCCAGATGCTTTTAGGTACTCAAGAATGTGGATCTGGGTCAAGAATAGAGCTGGCCATATTATTTGTAGTGAATATGTTATTTGATTAATTTAATTTCTTTTCCTGTTTGTGAATTGTTCTCAACCCACTGCTGACTTCTACCAATGTATTTGTTGGTTGGACTGTCTGCCAAATAATGTATTCAAACTTGTTTACAAAATGTCCACTCAGCCCAGCTATCAACATTACGTAATGTTATTGCTCTCTGACTGGAAGCCTCTTAAACAAGAAAAGAGGAATAGTACATAGTAAAATGACAGTCATTTAGGTAACAAACAATGGATAGTATCCCATATACAACAGTAGAGTTGATTTGCCTAGACTAGAAAGGATTTGCCTACACTAGAAAGGGTTTGCTAGGATAAACAATTTGAGTGCCAGCTGCATCTGCAAGAGTGCTTTTTATCAGTGTAATAGGCAGGCATGGTTCTTTGAGCAGATGTGATATCTTTTATTAGACCAACTGAGTTGAGACCAGCTGAGTTTGTGAATATACCAGATATTCACTAGAAGTTGAGACTCGGTTGGTCTACTCAAAGAACCTTGCCTGCCTATGTCCTTAGACCAACATGGCTACAACCAAAAACCCTTTATCAGTATAAGCCACAGTGGCAAAATTATATTTTTGCCAGTATAACTGCATCTATCTTTAGACATTTGACACTATTAAAAATTTTATAAAAAAGTATCAAACCTAAGTAACATTACCAAATAAATGAAAACTTCTAGTGAATATCAGGTATATTCACAAACAAGTTCCCTAACTTCCATTTTGGTCTTTGGCCAGCTTAGGCAGAACACTTCAGCAAAGAGATGACAAGATAATGAAAAAAAAAAATAGAGAGCTGAAGGATAAGTGCTAAGAGGAATTTTTGTGATGCTGGGCTAATGGAATGTATGAGTAGAAAGAAGGCTTTTTGTGATAAATGGATTCAATCTGAACACAACTGATGCAGTTGTTAGGAAGAACATTAAATTAACAAATGGGGAGAGACTCATGTAATTTGCACACCTGGTTTTAAAACAACTGGAAGGTAAAACCAGGTAAATGAGGGTAATAAAGGAACATCAGAGAACAGACAGCAAGGAGAAAAAAAATGCTACCACGTTCTACTTTTACATGTTTCTGTGAAGATCAACTGAAAATTGAGCTTTATAGTGTGATTTGGAGGTCCCATTTATAGGTAGACCCTATATATAAAACCTATGTGGCTTATTTGGCTTTATGAGGAGAAAAAGTCTTCATTAACAATCAGAACAATATTGACAAATACAGATGAACCTGAGAACTAATGATAATTAATAGGAACGAGGGTATGAAAATGGGAATTACCACATCTGTGATGGAAACAAAACTCAAAGTCATGGTCCCTGCAGCAAAGAGTCTGGAATCTAAATCTAAGACAAGAAGTGTCAGATGGATGCACACAAATGCATAAGTAAAAAAACCTGTTAGACAATATTGCTCAGTATGTCAAGCAGTAGTCTTAGTATCTAATAAGCTTTTTATTGGCATCAAATCCAGGGAGCATTCTAAGCAGGAAATAGGAAAACAATAAGGTTCTCCTAAGTGTGAGAGGCAGCGTGGGATAAAGCACAAAAGTGCATTTGAAAATTTAACAAGCAGCTAAGGAAGGCTGATGTTATAGATCATGCATAGGCAGGGGGAAATATCCTGATACAGCTTGAGAGTTCATAGGCAGAAAGAGAATATTTCAGAAGGAGTCTTAAAAGTGAAGGAAGAAGCTAGCATGTGATGTGATAGGGAGAAAAGTTTACAAGCTGTTGTAAAGAGAGGGACAATATGATCAAAGTGATGGGCTAGGAAAATGAACTTTGCAGCAGCATTCTAGCAGAATAAAGGTCGGACAAAAGTACATCAGTCAAAGCCAGAGAAGGAATGATGCAATTACCAAGATTTCAGACAAGAAAAAACCATTTGATTTAAAGAATCTGGACTGCTGTGAAGCATTTGATACAACTCCCCTCCAGCCATATGAAAAGTTATTAGATAAGCTGGACAAGATGAAGATTAGTATAAGATTTGTGAAGTTGCTAAGAAACCAGTTCAGGGTGGGGGAAAAACAACAAACAGGTGGCGCTGAAAGAGGTACTACTGGACTGGAAGGAGTTTACTAGTAGTGTTCCTGAAAGATCAGTTTTGGACAACACTTACTTAATACTGCCATTCATTATCTTGTATACTAATGAATTTCCTGAGAATGTCAACCCAGGAGGCATTAATCAATGCAAAGGAGGATTGGATTATTTTACGTGAAAAACTGAATTACGTCAATGACTAGAGTATTAAAATGGGATGAAACTTAATAGCAAAAATGCATGGCCTCATAAGGCACATCTAAATGTCACCCTACGATGATGTCGTTACTACACTGTGTTTTAGGACTTCCTTTTGAAAGTACTAAAGCATGGGTCAGTAACTCCCTGTACTGTGCCATGCACACAGCACATGGTTAGTTTTTGCTGCTACTTCATGTAGCAGTGAGGTAAAATGGGGGAGCACGTCACTATGGTGAACTAGCTGCCAGTCACATGTAGACCCATGTCACTCTATGTTGCTGTAGCGACATGCTACAGTGAAGTAGCATGTCGCTATGGCAATGTAGGGTGATGTGTAGATGCGCCAATGTTTAAGTATTAATAACCAGAACTTCTGCTGGAGGCTTATAAATTGGAAACAACAGAGAACAAGGAAGAGTGGGTATTAATAAATCACAGGGTAACTTTGACAGATGTACTTTTGTGCTGTAGTTATCTGAAAGGCAGATGCCATCCTATGTTGTATGAGGCCAGGTACTTTCAGTGTAAATAGAGAAGTAGTGTACAAGAAAGTCAGATTCAGTGGTCCAGAAGCAGCAAATGGTTACTAAGATGAGCAGAGGAATGGAGGCCCTACCTTATGAGAGGGAAATAAAAGAGTTTTTCCTGTTTAGCCTAGCAAAACAGGGGCTCAGAGGGAATACAACTGCTCTCTGTGAATATTTTACATCATCTGTTCCAAGTAGTAGGATGAGAGAAGACCCATTGAAGCTAAAATACAATTTTGGCACAGGAGCAAATATGTATAACCTGGACATGTAATTAAAAGAAGGTTCATAATCATCAAAGGAGAGTTCTTGGAACAACTTTCTGAGAGCAATAGTGGGGACAACCAGTTTTAAGATGGAACTTGATAACTTAAAACACAGTTACCAGCAATACCTGGGGAGTGGAGTCAGTGACCCAAGAAGTCTCTTCCACTTTTATGTTCTCATGTGGCAATGAATCAGTCAGTGGCAGTCCCTCAAAGTCAAGAATGATGTCTGTCAGGCTTGATGGGTCCTCAGATGACTGAGGAGTCTGATTCAGCAATTGAGGCATGTTGTTGCACAGGGGAGTAGGATTTGCAGCCCCAGGTTAGTTTCTTTCTTCTTCCTCCATCGCTGCTGTTTCACCTCAGTAATCGAGTCATTGAGTCTCAAAGTGGTACGCATCTTGGTGGACTAGGTGGTGCCACACTGAATTGGCAGCAGCTTGCTCTGCCCAGCCATTGGTGTTGATGCCTGCATGCTTGAGGGTGACCTTGAGCATGTCTTTGTACTGTTTCCTTTGGCTGCCTTTTGAGCATTAGCCAATGGAGAGCTGGGAATGAGAATCTGGTGAGTGAGTTGGTTCTTGGACATCCGGATGCAGTGGCCCATCCATCAGAGTTGATTTCTCAAGAGCAAGGCTTCAATGCTGGTGGATGCAGCTTCATGGAGAATACTCACGGTAGTCCAGCGGTTCTCCCATTTGATCCCCAGGATTTGACGTAAGCAGCGCTGGTGAAAGCTCTCAAGGAACTTAATGTGGTGTTGGTAGATGGTCCAGGTTTCACTGCAGCAGAGAAGGGTGGTCAGCACAACAGCCTTGTAAACCAGGACCTTCATTGACTTCCGATGGTCTCTATTTTCAAAGACACGTTGTCACTGCTTGAAGAAGGCGGCACTGATGCAGTTGATCTGGTGATGGTCTTCTTCATTGATGGTAGCCTGTTGAGAGAGGTGGCTGTCGAGATACAGAAAGTGCTTCATGTACTTCCAGAGCCTCCCCAACTATGTAGATAGTGTGAGGGATGTTCAGCTGGCCTGGGGAGGTTTGGTGGAGAACCTTTGTCTCGGTGATGTTCAAGGACCTTGTTTGCATACTCCATGCAGAGTGAGCCATCATGCAGCAATCATTTGCAAACTGAAGGTCATGGATGTCCTTGGTGGTTTTGTTTTTGCCCAGAACTGCCCAAGATTAAAAAGCTTCCCATCCAGTCAATACTGGATACTGATGCCAGATGGTAGTTCATGTCAGATGAGGTGGATGATGCTGGTCAGGTTGATGGTGAACAGGGTGGGGGCGATCATGCAACCTTGTTTGACCCCGATCCAGTTGCAGAAGGCATCGGTTTCAGATCTTCCACTCAGGACAGTGGTGGTCATATCATCGTTCAGGAGCTGCAGGATGGTGACAAACTTTAGCAGGCAGCCAAGGCATCGGAGGATGGTCCACAGAGTTTCAAGATTTAAGGAATGGAATGCCTTGGTCAGGTCAATAAAGGCAAGGAACAGTTCTTGATTTTGCTCCTGACATTTTTCTTGGCTCTTCATGGCAATGCAAATCATGTCCACAGTGCCCTGGTATGGTCAGAAGCCACACTGGGTTTCTGGAAGGATCTCTTCAGCAACAGGACAAAGGTGATTCGGGAGGATGCGGGCCAGGATCTTACCTGCAATGGAAATCCCCCTGTACATCCCACAGTCAGATTTGTCCCCCTTCTTGTAGATGGTCATGATGGTCGCATTCTTGAGATCCCTGGGGATGTCCTCTTCATCCCAAAGGAGGAGGATAAGCTGGAGTCGTGGTGTGAGCTGGAAGCCACCAGCATGGTAGACCTCTGAGAATACCATCTGGCCTGCACGTTTTGTTGGTTTTCAACTGTTGGATGGCCCATTTCAGCTCTCCTATGGTTGGTGGATCACCAAGGGAATCCACCACATGGTGTTGCAGGATGGCTTGGAGGGTCTCCTCTGATACGGTGGACTCCCAGTTAAGGAGGAGTTTGAAATGCTCCTTCCAATGCAGTAAGATGGCATCATCGTCCTTGAGGAGCCGGGAGCTATTCTGTGATTGGAGGGGATTTTGTCCAATGGAGCAGGGTCCGTAGGTTGTCTTGGTAGCCTGGAAGAAGTTACACATGTCATGCTGGTCAGTGTAGCCCTGGATCACGTGCACCTTCTCCACCCACCAGTTGTTCTTCATGTCACAGATGCGTCATTGGACCTCAGCCTTCAGTTGATGGTACACTGATCTTTCACCAAGTTTGTGGATGGCTTTGCCAGGCGATAAAGGCTGCACACTTCCGCTTGAGGAGATCACAAATCTGAGTTTCATTGGCATTGAACCAGTCCTGGTTTTATCGCAATGTGAACCCAATAGTCTGGGCACAGGCATCTTGTACAGTGGACTTGAGTTGCTACCAGTGTGCCTGGATGGAGATGTCATCAGCAGTAGGGACTTGCTCCAGTGTACTATACAACTGGGCCTGGAACTCATCCCACTCTCCAGGGTCCTTCAGAGCTGTGATGTTCAGCTGTCTCCAGGTAGCCTTCTGGGTCTTCCGGTATCCTGGAGCCAGGAGGAGGTTCATCACTGAACACACAAGTCAGTGGTCTGTCCAGTCGGTGGTCTTCAGATCCCTTCATGGCCCTCATGACAAACACATCCCTCAGGTCTCTACCTTGGATGATGATGTAGTCCAAGAGGTGCCAGTTCTCTGACTTCACATGCCTCCATGTGGTCTTGACCCAGTCTTTCTGGCAGAAGACAGTGTTCGTCATGATCAGGCCCTGTTGGGTGCATTTGGTCAGGAGCAGGATACCGTTGGCATTGGCCTTCCCTACACCATTCTTGCTGATAGTTCCACTCCAGTTTTCATGGTCACGTCCAACCCAGGTATTGAAGTTGCCCAGAAAAATGACCTTGTCGTCCCTGGGGTTGGAGGCAAGAGCATTGTTGAGATCAAAGTAGAATCTTCCCTTGACTTCCTCATCAGAATCCAAAGTTGGAGTGTATGTGCTAATGGTAACGGCGTGTTGGTTTTGGCTGAGGTGCAGGCAAAGGGTCATCAGCCTTTCATTGACACCCAAAGGAAGTTCAGGGAGCACATCAGTAATCTTGTTCCTGGCGGCGAAACTGACTCCGTGGATACAGGGTGTCCCCGACGGGCCTTCTCGTCTCGCTTCTGGGAGCTCTGCCCTCCTGGCCGTTGGCTACTCCCCGTCTGGACCTGTTTGTTACTGTGGTTGTTCGTCCTGCTGCGTCGCCAGCCCTGCTCTCGCCTGCCACGACTTGTTGTTCCCCCAGTGGGGTGGGGCTAGTTCACGGGTCCCTCGGTGGCCCGGGCTTGGTCCGCCGGTTGCACACGGGGCTCTGCCACCCCTACACCCCGGCCTCATGCCACCTATAAGATCCACTTCCCTGTGCCCGCTCAGTGTTGCTTCTGCAGGCTTCTAACACGGCTCTCGTCTTCGATCCCCAAAATCCGTGGGATACTCCTACCCTAATGTTGACCACTTCACACCGGCCTGCACTGGTGCCTCAGCCGCAACCTCTATAGGCCCCACACCACAAGCCCTTCACCCTGTGCACCCTGTGCGACACTCCCCCACTTGGAGGTTCTGACATCCTAACTACCTCACTGACCCTCCACCAGATCCCTATTAGCATGGACGGGGGGGAGGGGCTCCCCTCGGTCGCTTTCTAGTTGCCCCGCTCACATTCCTTAATCGACGTCCGCTGGTCTTGGCGGCGATCCCGCCCTGATCGCCCTCCAGCCAGGTGGCCCTCGGTCTTTCACCCCTCTTTGGCGTAGCCTGCACCCACCGTCTCAGCACTTACTTCGGGGTCCTCTGAATCCTCCTCGTTGCCCATCCCGTGGAGCCCACACCGTCGCTGGCCCTGACAGCAGTCTGGCCTCCGGGCTATCCACCCCCTCCGGAGCGGTGTCTGCCATTTTTAAATCCACCGGCCGGCATCTGACGCCGCCATCAGCGACTGGCTGCAGCTGTACGAAAAGACGGCTAATGAGCCGCGCTGGTTCTCCCTCCGGCTCTGCATCTCTCCTGTCCTGGGCTTCAAGTAAGCGTCCCTTGTTATCTCGGCCCCTGGGACACAGGGGTCACAGTCACAGATGGGACAGCCTATTTTGGGGGCATCTTGTCTAGCCCTCTCCCCATCCGGGTGAACAGAGGGTATCCTAAAAAGGACTGCTAAGTTGTGGGTGCAGCTGCCAAAGGACACCCCTGCCCCAACACAGGTGCCCGATGACCTTTGCACATCTGCCACCTGTGTGCAGATTCTTGTCTGGGGGCCTCCAGGTATCACAGCCCTGCCCCTGTCACCAATCCTCCATCACCACAGGGCTTTTGAACCTGATGGAAGCCTGCACATGGCATGTTTAGCGTGGGGACTCCAGTCCGCAGTCGGGTCCACATGGTTTTGGCGGCTAGTGGTTGGGTTCAGTGGCATGGCAAAACACAATGACTGGGGCCACTTCTCCGTTGCAACCTTCTTCTGCCTTCACAGCTGTTGGGGCCACAGTCTTCCTCTGCCTGCTCCACTGTTGAGGACTTCTTGGATCATTCTTTGTCTGGAACCTCCCCCTTGACCTTGCCACCATCAGTGGCCCTACCAGGAGTGTGAGCTCCAGACGACATCACTCCCGGGGTCATTGAAACATGCAAGCCTCTCCACCACAACAAGGTGACAATCCTCAGAGAGGGTGGCAATGAATACTGAGACCTGGGTATGGCAGAGCAGACTCAATGTGCTGTAGAGGGGCTGGCTGGGGCATGAGGGTGCTACAGTGTGAGACTAGCCAGCCCCACTTGTGCCCCAGCCAGCCCCAGTGAACATCTACATGTACAATGCAGTCGAGTAAGTAACTCTACCATAGGATAGTACTTGTGGCAGGTAATTAATTTACTCTGGCCTAAGGCATGTGTAGATGGAACAGGGATTTACTTCACCCTAAATTGAAGTGGTGGGTTTTTAAAAATACCGCTTCAATTTAGGGCAAAGTAAACCCCATGTCGTGTACACCCATGTCTTACCTGCCTCTCCAGGGGCAGGGAGGGGAGGGTGAGCTGCTGGTGTGTGGAGCGGTCCCTGGTCTGCAGGGGTGGGGCTTCCCTCCACAGCAGTGGTGGTCCCCTCTTCAGGCAGCACCCACCCACAGGGACCCAGTTCAGGTGGTACTAGGGGGCACTGCAGCCATCCAGGGAACGACTGAGTCCCTGCACAGCTCATGCAGGCAGGCAGGCTCCAGAGAAGGGAAAAAAAAAAGATCAGACTCACCCTTTTTGTTTTTGTTCAGTGGAGCCTGGCTTCCTGGGCTGCTGCTGGGCTGCCTGCATAGGCTGCTTGCACAGCCCCTGAGCAGCACAGAGCCTGGTGCTTTGCTTTGTGGCTGTAGGGTAGCAAACTAAAACTCCTCAGAGGTGTTTTAGTTTGCTGCACCCCAAAGTCATTTAAGGCATATTACACTGCTGAATGTGCTACCGTGGCTGAAATTAATGCGCAATACGCCACTGACACATGCAAACACCAACACCATGAAAGCAGTGCAAAAGCATTTAACCCACTTTAATGTGTCGTGGATGCATGCCCTTTTTTTCATCTACACAGAACCTGATGCTTTACTGTGGAGTTAATTAGTTAGCTGTATTTAAATAGGAATATGAACTTTACATCATTTATAGGGAAGTGTATTTTGGAATGTAACCTTACATCTGTCACTATTAGGACTTTCTAGAATTCCTATTATTGTGTGTCTAAGTCTTTCCCTGGGAAACTAGATCTCATGTGCCCAATAACCTAGTGCCTAATAAACTAGTGCCTTACCAGCACTGAGTAAAGCAGACTAATTACTTCCTGTGTGTCCCTTAACACAGTTATATTAATATACTCCAGAAAGACTGTCTTTTTCCAGCAGTATGACGTTGTACACCCATATGTAGTTTATAAACTCCAGATCCTTTAACACCATGATGCCATCTATCCAGAA
>NW_017729027.1:47428424-47446033 GCF_001723915.1 Gavialis gangeticus | reverse complement strand
TATCACTCCTTTAACACCATGATGCCATCTATCCAGAAATTCCTCATTTTACATTTGCGCATTTGATTCCTCCTTTCTAAATAAAGCAATTTATAATTGTACTTACTGAATTTTATCTTGTTGATTTCAGATCATTTATCCAATTTATCAAGATTATTGTGAATTCCAATCCTGACCTGCAAAATGCTTGCAAACCCTTCCTGCTTGGTGCCATCCATGAATTTTATAAAGGTACTTTCTCTTCTATCATCCTTGTTGTTAATGTAGATATTTAATAGAACCAGGTCTAAAACAGGCCCCTTTTAGGACCTGCTTGAGAGATCCTACTCATTTGACAGGGAACCATTTTTAACTATTTTTGAGAATTTTTTTTCAACAGATTATGTACTACCCATTGGTGATTAATTCAAAGCTATAGTTCCTTGCCTTGTCTATAAGAGACAGTGGGTGTGTCTGCACAAGATGCTATGTTTCTGTAGTGACAAGCAGCTTATTGCTACAGTGACACAGCATCAGCAGGCACATACCATGACACTCCTACTGCAACTGTCCCTGGGTGAGCCTGGTTCCCTGCTTAGCCTAGCTGGAATGGGAAGAAGTGGCTCTGGAGCTTCCTCCACCCCTGGAGCAGCTGGGGACAGTGACAGCATGAGCTGCGGGGATGGGGGTGGAATTTGAGGGCAACTGAGGGGATTTGCTGCTGAGCACAGGAGAGGAGGGCACAGAGAGGGGAAGTTAAGGGGGTGGGGGTCTGTTCGCTTATGTTCCTTCATTATACTCATTTACCTAGTTTTACTTCCCAGTTGTTTTAAAACCAGGTGTGCAGGTTCTCACTTGATTGAGGGAATTAAAAAAGGGCCTAGGTGCTGTTCCCAAGGTGAGGTCTGCCAACCACAGTGATGGGGAGAAGTAAGGGGCAGGGGTGCTCTCCTCCAGTACCAGTTGCAGCAACCAGACCCCTTTTACAAACTTTTGGAGTCACCTATGCTTGGAACAGTGAAAATGCTAATATCTTTAGAAAGAAGGGCCATAGATGTGCTAATCAAGAAGGAAGAATGGGAGCATGATGCCAGCTGGCATACAGGATATTATCATTGGGAAATCCAGACCAAATGGGAAAAGAAAGTTTCATTGTTGGGTAGAAAAAGTAAGACAAAACTGTGCAAAGTTTCCAGCTAGAATGAAATGAGAAATCTCAGGATATAAAATTAAACAAGAAAAAAAGTTTCATTGGTAGTGTGAACTGATCTGCTGGAGCCAGCCAGTATAGGACAGCTCAATTCTCCCTCATTTGCCTTGTTGTAACTATTCTGATCAAATGCTTGTAACTAATAACAGTCTGGGTGCAGTCATTAACAGCCATTGTAATATTTCTATCTAGTGCATACTTAGTATCTTGTTATAATATTTTAGAACGTTCCTGTACAAAGTGGCTAGGGAAATGTGATTTTTCTGGCCAGTTTCCTACTGGGCCAGACCCTGATTGCAAAACTGAAAAGCCACAGAAACCAGCTTGCAGGGACCACCTCTAACAATGCCTTCCAACTCTTTCACTTCTTGGTCTGGGCATGCATCACATTCAAGTTTGGATACTTCATTTGCAAAAAAAATGTGGACCAGATTGTGTCAAGCTGGGCCATCAAGGGGACACACTGCAAGGTGGAAAATGGACAGCTAGTCCTAAAAGTGTAACCCCATGAAGGGCTTTGGAGGTAGAGGGCGGTTTCAATGGTGACAGTAATGTTTTTGTCCTGACAAGTCTTTCATGCATGGCTCCTGGAAGGGCTACATACTTTGTGCTTTCACCATTTTTTTGTAATATTTTTAAAATATTAAAAAGTTTAAAAAGTAAAAAAAAGTCTTCTTCTCCTCTCCTCCTTTTTCTTCTCCTTCTTCCCCTTTTCCCTTTTCTAACGATGGACTGTGCTTGCCCTTCTTTTTTTCCTGCCCTTCTTTTCCTCTGGGAGCTCCTCTGTTCCAGGTCAGAGACAGGCACACCAGTGTAGACAACAAACCTGGAAAACCCACAAGGAAACCAAGAACTAGGTACAACATTGAGGTCGAGCCTACTTAATGGTTCTGCTAAGTATCACACTTGTTCCTTCCAAGGTCTTTTCTGATTTTTGGGCTATTGTACTGCTCTGGCTTTCCTATGTCAAGAAGATCTTCACTTTTTGAAATTACAGGTTTCTGTTCCTCATTCAATACTGCCCTTGACATTACCAAACAAAAAATATTATTAATTCTAGCAGTTATTTACCTACATCATGATGATACAATACATAGCCCTCAATTTCCTACATTTTTACTTACTGTTCACTGATTTATATGCATTTGGAACATAAAATTACTTACAAGGTGTATGACTAATTGGGTGTGGAGCTGCAACATACTTACATGAATGTTTCATTAATTCCTTTCCAGTATATTCAGATAAATGGCATCTCAAAACCTTAATTCTTTATCAGCTATCCAGGGCCAGAGCTAAAATTTTACTTAAATTTTAAGTAGAAGTTTCTGAATTTACAAACTCCATTCTTTTTCAAGAGGAAACAATTTTTTAAATGATCATTTCTTGGTAATGAAACAGTTCTTAATCATATACTCTTTCCACTTGCAAATAGCACTAAAGATGTAGTTGGATAGGCTCATTGTGCTAATAAAGGCCTATCATAGAATGTGAAACATTAAATATTAAAGTAAAATATTAATTACACTGCAATTAGTTACTAAGATGAGACAGTATGCCTACAGGTGCATGTAGGTCTTGATTTATGATTAAACTCATGTTAAGATTTAAAGAGAATACATCCAGCTAGACAAGGAAACGTACTAAGAAAATGCAAAAGTTAAAGGAAAAAGATGGGATGATTAGAAGGCTTATCTGTCATTAAGCTAAAAAGATGAAAATCCCTTCTTCAGACTGCATCATAGAGGGCTGCCTTTTTGGTTTGCATCACCCTAAAGACATGTGGATCCATTCCAAGGTTCCCCTTCCCTTTCTCCAGCCCCCCTAACAGTCCCACAGTTTCTTTGATTCAACAAGGTCTAGTCCCTGCTGCCAGGACTATTTATACCTTTTAAAGTAGAAAGTTAAAAACCAGAAATAACTCAAAACAGGAGAGAAGCCAGGTGTGTATTTCCCTGCTCCAAGAATACAAAACCATAGCCTCCCCCTCTCAACAGAGTGCTATAACTACCAAGTTATGAGCTAGGCTGGCCAGAGGAAGGGGATACTTGATCCTTCTGTCAAAGCTGACCCACTGAGCAGCCAAGAACATAAGATCCATGGGACTAAAAAGAGAGCTAGCAAAAGGGAGTGTGACTTAGCAGCCTAGTGGTTTTGACACTCCTCTGGGAGGGCGGAGTTCTTGGTTCTGTCCCTGCTGACAAAATTATGGTTTTTAACTAATGACTTTCTCATTAAAATATATATTATACCGGGAAGGGACACCCCATCAAGCCCATAGCTCTCTGCTGAGGGCTCTCTAGTGAGAAATGGGAGATGTGGGTTTGAATTCCACGGAGCAACGGCTGTGGAAAAATCCCACACTTGTCACAGACAGCACCAGCATGTGGGAAGAGACCCAGCTCC
Organism: Gavialis gangeticus; assembly: GCF_001723915.1. NCBI lineage: Eukaryota > Metazoa > Chordata > Crocodylia > Gavialidae > Gavialis > Gavialis gangeticus. The sequence goes on along the minus strand of NW_017729027.1, from coordinate 47,442,438 downwards.
AAGAAGAGCAGGAAAAAGTACAGAGGACGGCGGACGCTCCCCACACCAGAAGCTTACAGACCAGATCTTGGGGAGAGAATTAACCCAGAGAGAGAGGTATGAAAAGCTCTCATCCAGCAGAGAATGGAGCAGCACTTGGGGACACAGCAGGGCACAGGCTGTAGGACAGAGCCACTATAATTAGGCATTTCTTTCTTTTTTTGCATATCTGCCTTTTTTTTCTTTCTTTCTTTCCCTGGCGTCATCCCTTTTTGTTTCCTTCTGACCTGTGCCCATTCCTCAGTTGCCTCCAGTTTTATTTTGTTATTTTATTTTGCTTGCTTGAGCCCCTTCATTGAGGGATTTGGGTGATGGCCATACAACAAAGGACCACCCACAAGAAGCAACAGACAACCAGCAGAGAGCAAGAGAGACTCACAGGAGAGGGGAACATCCATTGGACCCAGGGCCCATTAGGAAGAGAAGGAGTAGACCAGATACCTGAGATTGAGCGACAGGTAAGAGTCATCAAGACCTGAGGGCCGACCCCATCAAAATCAGGTGGCCTGTGGGAGGCTGGCCTATGGAAAGGGTGTAGGGGAGGTAGAGCCCTGCAAATATCCATCAGGAGGAACAACCAACTTCAAGGGACTGCCAGTGGGAGACCCCAGCACTGAAGAAACACTCAAAGTTGTGGCAGGCGAGTTCTGGGGCTTTCCCCAGGGTGATTGGGGCCCTTGTTAGAGGTTGCACAAAGCTTTCCCACGTCCACCACCAGGCACCTGCACCAAGGCAGTGCGTGAATGGATACTCGAAGCAAGATGGGCACACAGGCCTTTTCCAGGAATCTTCAGCTGAGCTGATCCAGGCTCCCTCTCAGGAAGGAGTCATGCCAATCTTTAAGTATTAATAACCAATATTAATAACCAATAGGCCTGTGGTCGTGGGAAGGTTCCATCAGAACATTGCTTCTGGTCCATAGGCCCCTTTCCAAGCTGACCACATGGAGTTCTTTTATAGCTCAGTCCCTTTTCCTAGTGGACTTTGCTGTAGTCTGAAGTTTCATGATCTATAAGGATACCAGAACACAAGATGTTCTCTGAGCTCCTTGTAAAGGCCCAGCTTAGCTGTGACAGGCCTCTAACTAGGAGGCCTGATTTCAAAAGCTTAGGAACATGATTTTATTGGGTGATGCGGGAGATCAACATAACAGCTCTTGAAACATGGCCATTTATTCAGGTTCCTTAAGACACTATCTATCTTCATGTACTCGTGTGTGTGTTGATTTTCATGGTGGGAAACAACACAGCTGATACAGAATTACTAGACAGGTGTCTTCCCCACTCAACCAGTGAGTTGCTGCATGACCTTAAGTAAGTCCTTTGTCCTATTTGAGATATTAAAGTTTCTAAATGTGTATAAATTGCCTACTTTATGTGATTTAACACCCTCTATATAAGTCATTTGAATGAGTAAATAGAGATGTTATCATTAACAAAGACTACAACTTAATTTACATGACTACCACATTTTGGCTGCTTGCAGACATTAAAAAAAGCAAACAAACCTGCACTTTACCAGAAGAAGCAATGCATTACTTTGACCCAGCTCCACAGCATCTGCATACATTGGGTGTTTCAGCAGGGCTTTTTAGCACTTTTAGCACTGATTCAATCAGCTATTAGATAAAAGCATCAGAAAGGCACCAGAAAAGCACCTGATCTATACAGATGTTGGGTGAGCCAGGCCCACCTACACAATGCCTCTTTTGGGTATGCACTGGGCTTGGCATGGGAGGCATCAATTTAAAGTAAAGCACTATTCTTAGTTTTTTGTTTGTTTTTTTTTCATGTCTGTAAGAAGCCTTTGTGTGTAAATTAGCTTAGAAATAAAGCTGAAGATGCTTAAAAGACAAAGTATTTGTATTTTTAAGTAGGCATAATGTTATTTGACACTTATCTTGTTCCTTACATTTTAAGACACTTTATTAAATTATTTATTCAACTAGTCTTCACAGTAACCCTGTGAAATTCTTAAGGGCCTTAAATTCAGCAATGGTGAGCACTCACCCCTCAACTTCAACTCATGCTGGAATCACAAAATCAAACTCAAGTGTCCTGACAAGAGCACAGAATGGGTTCGTTGCTGTGCTGGGATTAGAGCTCAAATAATCCTGAATTCAATTGTGTGCTGAAATTATTGCACCATGCTTCTTTTCCAGCTAATAAACCTGTGATGAGGTCAGACTACAGAAAATGTTCTTCATTTGGCTTTGATTTTGGTCTGATCTAACTTCTTCAACTTCCTAGAACAATAAACCTGGATAATAAAGATTTGTTTTAGAGTAATTAACTTAAAGCAAAATCTGACCTTTGACTTTTCATCAACTTTCCCATGATAAGGACTTAAAAACACTTCAAAGATAACACAAATCCCAACAGAGACAGAAATATTTATCTTTCTTCACCAGCAGAAGGAACTAGAAACAAGTCTAAATAAACTATGAACATAAATTGTTTTCCTAGGAAAATCTAGCTATCAGCATTGCATGGCCTTGGTACAAGAGTAGCGACTGGGCTGCAATCAGTAAGCAGAAATGCAAACACTATAAATATGTCTGTCTGCACTAGCTGATAAAGGCAAACTACTATAACCTGAATGTAAATAACAGGATTGTGCTTCAGACTGACTTACGGGCAAAAGAAAATTATTTTTCTTTACTTAGCCACTATATAACCAAACATAACCTTTCCCTGTTAGCAAAGTTTTAACTTAGTAAATAGACTTATTTGTGTAGAAGGATCATAAACAACCTGCAGGGAAAAATAAGCTGTGTAGCTTTGTGAAATCAATACAAATACTTTTAACTGTGGAAAGCTAAAAGTGTATGACCACCTTTTGAATATAGACAGTCAGATCCATAGTTGATCTGCCTACTTTCTTTAATTTATATTAACTGAGGCTTTGTCCCAGATAGTCCAACAGCGAGTGGGTTGTTAACAGAGTGTGCTTAACATGTATTTATAGTTTGGTGTCATGTTATAAAAATGAAACCTGACTTGATTATTTTTACAGAGTCAAGTTGTTTCATATATAAGCTCTCTAGACTCAACATCTTTTCACAGTTGGGTTGGACAGGGGATACCACCTTTATGCTGCATCACCTAATTTCTCTAGAACTTATTAAGTGGCAATGCAGAAAATTATGACAAATAGTGTAAAAGCATTTACCCCAAAATCGATTATTTAAACAAGGCACATCTCACTGTTTGTCAAGAGCTTTGGCACCTAGTGTTAGCGAAGATAAAAGTCCTCGTAAAATATGCCTATATACATTGATATAAGAATAACTAGTCAGACAGCCAAAGTTTAAATATTTTATCAGTTATGTTTGTAGGCACATGACTTTTAACATAAGAGTATTCTTAATAGTGAGATTAGCAGTAAGTACATACAGAAAAATTAAAACCAACAATGTGCATACTAAGATGGTGAGAAATACTCAAGCTGTCCAGGAGTCTACAAACATTCATATATTTGCTTTACTTCATTTTAATAAAAAAAAAATGAAGAATAATAAATAAAAAACTGATATTGGACAGGTGTTCACATGGAAAAGTTCTGCTGATGTGTCAAAGAATTTAGGCTTGCTGAGATTACCCTCAAGGGATGATAAGACTTTGGATAAGATAAGCATGAGTGTACATTGTTGTTGTTAAGTCATCCTCCTCTAAATGCTCAGAGTGCTTTGTTTCTATTGGTAAAATTAACAGAATGCCATCTGATCACTATATTTACCACTAGCCAAAGACTTCTAGAGGAAAACTGCAGATAGAAAACTCTATTAAACCCTACAAAGCACACAATACTAGGGTCTAATCTAATCAAGCAATTCCACAAGACATAAAGCCTCATAATGAGTACTTGCATCTGAACGATCAGGAAAAAGACAACTATGCAACCAACCAGCCACTGTGTGACAGTGGCATCACCATGCTTGTGGAGTGTGCAAAGTATGTCAGCAGATGGAAGCACTGCGCTTTCTTTTTCTGGAACTGAACTTGTCTTAGCGGAGAGACATCACAAGTTCCTATACACATAAAAAGAGTCACTTTCAAATGAATGATTCTCTCAACTGCACCCTCTCAGATCCAAAAGGAAAAGCACTCTAGGGCAAGCATCCAGATTTTTCAATCACATTTTGTTTCTTAAAAATAGATATGTCCTGTAGGAGACATATGTCTCCTTCTTTAAGCTTGGAGACTGTTGCTACACAACAGGACCTTTAGCAAGAAAAAAATGTCCTCTTGAAGGAGTGTCTCTCTCTCTCTCTCTCTCTTCCCATAATTTCTGGCTCCTAGTAAAAGTGCCACATCCTTTAAGATTCACCCACCTCTTCACCTAACTGTATATGTGTCATTAGGCTTTTTCATTCTGTTAACTTTGAGCCAGATTATAGGAATCTTGAAGCCAAAGTTATTTCCTAAGTCAAAGTTTACACTTTGACTTATTATTTGAAAAATTAAAATAAAATATGAAAATGTTTTATATTTCAAAATGGAATAATCTTAAAATTTGTGTTCTAGCCATAAAATAATGAACAATGTAAGATGCCTCCCTTCAAGGCCTATGTTGTCACCTAAACTGAATGGATCCATGGCTTGGAGGCATGGGAAAAGGAAATATTATTCCTACAGCATTCTGCTTTCCCCCAAGCTGTAGCTAGGACTGATCTGCACATGGAAAGAAGGAAGCTAAATGGAAATAAGGAGACTGCAAAGCTTCCTTCCCTACTAAAGAACTACTCCTAAAGGATGATTGGGCAGTAGCCAGCAGTTAAGGCCCTGGAAACTCAGTTCCCAAAATTGTCAATTAGAGAATTGTACTGGGTAACAGGATGTTTGGAACTTACAGTTACAGAAGCTCCATGAATAAATAAAACAACTAATTTGATACGACTAATTTGATTCCACTGAATCAGTTATTTCTCTTGAGTCAGAGGCACAAGGGAGAGGCAGAGAAAGGACACTAATGCTCACAACATAACTGACTTCAGCTTCCATCTTTCCTTCTGTTCTCTTATTATGCAGGAAGCACTGTCCCTTTCAATGAAACAGTCTCTCAACTGCACTCTCTCAAGCCAAGAGAAGCACTGCAAGGGCAAGAGTCCAGGTTTTGCAATCACATCATGTTTCTCGAGAATTGACATGCCTTCTAGGCTTCAACTCTTCCCATCAGTATCTGTAATTATTCTCTGCACAATTTCTCAACCGTAGCTTTCCCTGGTATTACAAAAGCATTTGTTCTGTGCTCATCAGCAGAAGGAAGTCTCCTACAGTTCCCAGCCAAGCTTTCCTTTGATTTCATTTTTTTTACTTCTCCCCATCTGCTGGGTGGAACCTTTTTCTGATGGGCAAATTTGATAGAACTGTAATTTAATTTGATTCAGATTTCATTCATAGGCCTGTAATTCTAAAAGAGATATGAGAAGATCCATGTTTCCAAGCAATTCCCCTTTGCAAGTGCTTTTCTAACTTGGTTAAAAAGCAGTCAGAGCAGAAGTCTTATGGCTGTATTATCCTGTCTGAGCATGCAGAATACTGCCTCAGGAGTGCCCAAGAATGTTACAATACCATGTATGGTGGGTCACTGGGGGCTGCTCTAAGCCATCCATCCTGACTAATTTACAAGATGGGTGCAAATAGAGTAGGTAAGAGTGGCAAGGACTAGCTCCCTCCGAGCAGTTTCAATCCAGCAACCGAAAGCAAATACTTTTCATTTTAGCCTGTAGAAGAGAAGCAAGATACAATTAAAAGACCAGCCATGAGCACTGTAAGCACAACATGGGTTTAGAAAGCAATGAGTTGTCAGTGGCTATGGAAAGATGAACAGTAGTATATAGGCTCACCACCCTTCAGTGCAAATGTGACAGGTGGTCGGGACCGGAAGTCCTGCCTCTAGCCCCACCCCTTTCCCTTTGTATGGTGTGTGACATCACCAACCCCACCCCTAACCCCAGTCACGTGGTGCGTGACATCACCAGCCCTGCCCCCAGTCACTTGGTATGTGACATCAGCAACTCCGCCCCACTCCAGTCACATGATATGCAGCATCAGCAACTCTGCCCCCACCCCAGTCACGTGGTATTTTACATCAGCAACTCCACCCCCACACACAGTCACGTGGTATGTGACATCAGCAACTCCACCCGCACATCCAGTCACATGGTGAGTGACATCAGCAACCCCACCCCTAACCCCAGTCACGTGGTGCGTGACATCACCAGCCCTGCCCCCAGTCACTTGGTATGTGACATCAGCAACTCCGCCCCACTCCAGTCACATGATATGCAGCATCAGCAACTCTGCCCCCACCCCAGTCACGTGGTATTTTACATCAGCAACTCCACCCCCACACACAGTCACGTGGTATGTGACATCAGCAACTCCACCCGCACATCCAGTCACATGGTGAGTGACATCAGCAACCCCACCCCTAACCCCAGTCACGTGGTGCGTGACATCACCAGCCCTGCCCCCAGTCACTTGGTATGTGACATCAGCAACTCCGCCCCACTCCAGTCACATGATATGCAGCATCAGCAACTCTGCCCCCACCCCAGTCACGTGGTATTTTACATCAGCAACTCCACCCCCACACACAGTCACGTGGTATGTGACATCAGCAACTCCACCCGCACATCCAGTCACATGGTGAGTGACATCAGCAACCCCACCCCAACCCCCAGTCACGTGGTGTGTGACACCAGCACCACATAGTCCATGACATCAGAAGGACAGCCCATGCAGACCCCCAAAGCCCAACCACTCAGGCTGCAAGAACCACCCTAGATCACAAGGTGTAGTTATGGCCTATCAGGTCCCAGACTGATTTAGCCCCCTGCCGGAGCACAGGTGTGATCTATGGGGTGGCAGGGTGGTGTTGTGACCCCTCTAACAACCCGCCCCACCACCCCCAACCAATTGGCAGAGGTTTCAGAGGCCTCAGACCTCCCAAGAATGATGCTGAACCAATTGGAATGAGTAGAGGGGGTGGGATTTGGGCGGCAACCCCGCCAGGTCTATCTGCTTTCCCAAACGACCTCTCTATTTATCTGAGACCGTGCTAAAGCAAGCAGGGGCGGGTATGGATTCTTTCACAATGCCTGTAGGCCCACTCACTACAGCCCCAAGACAGCCTTATAGAAAGCATTACCGTAGAAATAGTTTTGAGGAGGAGACATGGCCCCTTGCCCAAAGACTCTTTGAGACTCCTGACCCTGTTCAGGAAGATCCAATGAACAGGCAAATGGAGGAGGCCCAGACCCTCAAAGCAGACGTTGAGAATTTGGAAGAGGGTATCTTTGTGCCGTGGTTTAAATTTGTCCTCAAGTGTTTGAATGCACCACACAGGTGTTAGTGTTGGGGGGTGGGTATTGGGGGAAGCGGTTACCAGACAAGTCTACACAGGAGCTATGTTAAAGGAAGTTTATTATTCTCCTGGTGAAGCTGGCAGTTTTGGCAGGGTGAACACACTTTTTGAAGCCATCAAAAGGCAGAATAAGGTTCTGAACAGAAGTGGGGTGGCCGCTTGGCTTTCAGATCAGGATGCTTACACCCTACACAAACTGGCAAGAAGACGTTTTAAAAGAAGAAAGGCTTGTTTCAGATATTGATGTGCAATGGCAGGCAGATTTGGTGGATATGCATCAGTTTTCCAAGAACAACGGTGGGGTTAAGCTCATCTTAACAGCGATAGACATATTATCAAAGTATGCCTGGGCCGTAGGTCTAAGACAAGTCAGGTGGTGAAATAGCTTGGGCCTTTAAAATCATTTTTACGGAGGGCCGTGTACCTCGAAAATTAAAGACTGATTGGGGAAAAGAATTTTTAAATAAGTCTTTAAGCAAGCTGTTAAAACAGTATAATATTCACCATTTCATGACGAATAGTGAAGTGAAAGCAGTGGTGGTAGAGAACTTTAACAGAACATTAAAATCATAGATGTGAAAGTATTTTACAGCCCACAACACCTTTCGCTACATTGATGTGTTACCAGAACTTATAAAGAGCTACAACCACAGTTTTCACAGAACTATCCACACCAGGCCTGTTGACGTGAACTTCTCAAACTCTCAAAGGGTGTGGAAAATTGTGTACGGGGACTATTTCAAAATAAAACCAGCAGCACCCGTGTTTAGAAAAGGAGACCACGTGAGAGTCTCTAGGACCAAAGGGAGGTTTGAAAAAGGTTATGAACAAACATTTACCAATGAGATTTTCATAGTGGATGAAGTCCTTAGACGCATGCAGACGCCTGTATACCACCTAAAAGATTATGAAGACGAAACTATCGAGGGTTCTTTCTACCTTGAAGAACTACAAAAAGTGAACCCCAAACAGGACAGAGTTTACAGGGTTGAAAAAGTTCTAGCAATGAAAGGAAAGGGAAGAAAGAAGTGCTTGTTGGTGAAATGGTTGGGGCAGCTGTCTAAATTTAACAGCTGTGTGGAAGCTAACCAAGTTTGTAACATATAGGGGTACCTCAGACAGAAGACCAAGATGTGTGATGGCGACTTTTACATTACTTTGCCCAGCAACGCATGCGCCAGCATTTTTCTGCAGAACACCAGCTCAAGCTTTACCATACAACTGGTTAAACTTCTGGATCTGCTGGGGAACTGGGAGATAGGGTTAGCACGAATACAATACCCGCACAGCTGGAACAATATCAATGAAGACATACCTTTCAAAATCATTTCTGGGACTAAAAAATGGGGGTACAGCCTGCCTCAGGGGTATTATACAACCATCACAGAATTACTGGATCTTATAAACAATACAATTACCACCATTCCTGTCCACCCTAACTAGTTATGCACCATGACCAAGCATTCAGGAAAGTGAGACTTAAATCCAAAGATAACTCTTATGGTTTTTATACACATGGTGAGCTAGCCTATATTTTGGGAATGCTACCTGGAGTCTCTGCTAAAAAAACACCCTTCCTTGCTGATGTTACTGGTGGGTTCAATTTGCTGTATGTCTACACGGACATTGTGGAACATCAGCTTGTCGGGGAGTTTTCGGTACCTTTGCTACGCTGCGTCCCTATCCGTGGGGCCAACAACGAGTTTGTCACCATCACATATGACAACCCACATTATGTCCCCATCAGCCAGCACTACATCGACAAAATCAGCATTGAAATAAAGACGGATCAGAACAAACACGTCTCATTTCACTTTGGTAAGGTGATCGTTAAGCTTCAACTATGCCCCCAGAAGACTTTGAGATTTTAAAATAAGTAAAAGCACAATTATGATGGTAAAAAACTATGGGGATCCTAATTTGTACAGAAATTATTATAAAGCCCAGGCTGGGTATGGTCTTCCTGGATATCAGGGGGTGCCCGTGATGTATGGGGCTAGTGTGGGTGGCATATTTTGCAGCCTCTTTAGAAAAGCCATTCCACTTTTGAGAAGGGGTCTGGAGATTATTAAGCCCCATGCTAAAAATGCGGCACAAAACATAGCCAAAGATGTGATTGGTCATGTCGCCTGAGCTGTTCTAGATAAGGTGGTCAAGCTGGCAAAGCAGGAGGGGTCCAGTCTCATGTATATTCAAAGAAAGAGCCTTAAAAGAAAGAGAGACGCTACAGACTCTGGACGTGCAGGACCTCCTCAACCCCTTAAAAAGAAGAGGGTAAATCAACGGGGCAGCCAGACATGAAAAACCAAGCAGCAGCCTGTGAGAAAGAAGGTGTGCTCTCCTGGAGGAAACAGAAATATATTTTAACCACCATGGCCTTTGTTCACTGTGGGTTGAAGAATGCGTCAAATCTGAACTGGATGTGTTTCAAATAGCCCCTACCCAGACCTGCATTGAGAAAAGCCTGTATGTTGAGATCCCCCGGCTCTCAGCTATTACCAAATCCAGCCCCCTTGATGTTTTCATACCTGGGAATGGCAAAGATTACATGGATTTGAACAATACGCTGCTGTACCTTTGCTGCAAGATTGTAAAAGGCAATGGAACTGATCTTGATGCGGGGGCAGCGGTGGGTTTGGTGAATTTCCCACTAGCCTCTGTCTTCAGTCAGCTGGATGTCATTCTGGGAGATGGTCTGATAAGTCAGAACAACAACTGTTACCCCTACCGAGCTTTCATTGAATCGGTTCTCAACTACAGCAATGACACCCTCGCCACACAATTTTCTGCCAGCCTGTTTTACAAAGATACCCAAGGCCATCATGAAATGGTTGCACAGGATGGTGATAATCAGGGGTTTCGGAGATGGGCAAACCTGACAGACCGAAGCAAAAAGATAGAGCTGCTTGGTCATCTCCATAGTGATTTGTTTTTTCAAGAAAAACAGTTGCTGAATGGCATGGATGTGAAAATTAAGCTGACACGCAGCAAAGATGCCTTCTGCTTGATGGGTACTACAGCGGCTGGTCCCTGTAAACTAAAAATCACATCTGCCTCACTTTCTATGAAAAAAGTGAAGGTAGCACCGGGCATCCAACTGGGCCACATGGAGGCCTTGCTTATGGCCAATGCTAAATACCCCATAGACCGCATGGGTATGAAAGTGTTTAGCATTCCTGCTGGCAGCTGCGTTAGCAACCAGGAGAATCTGTTTCTGGGGCAGTTGCTCAAACTCATCGTCATCTGGTTCGTGGATAACGATGCCTTTAGCAGGAATTATGCTAAGAACCCCTTTAACTTTAAACATTACAATATTAATTTTGTGGGCCTCTACGTCGATGGAGAAAAAACCCCAACAAAGCCCCTACAACCAGATTTTAAGAATGGTAAGTGCGCGACAAAATACATGCAGCTGGTACAGGCAGCTGGTAAACATACGAAAGACCGGGCCCTGGTAATCAACCATGAGGAGTTTGCTCTGGGGTACACCTTATTTGCCTTTGACCTGTCCCCTGACCAGGAGTGTGCTGATCATTATTCGCTGATTAAAACTGGGAACCTGAAAGCAGAAATAGGCTTTGCTGCAGCTTTGCCCACCACGGTTAACAAGATTGTGTATGGGGTCTTTGACAATGTCATAGAAATAAATCAGAGGAGAAATGTCCTTTTTTGACTATATGTGAAGATGGAGACCGAACAGCTTGTCAGGGTTTTATCCTCAGACCCTTATGCCAAAGAAACTTTCTTAGATGTTTTCCCCTGTGACTGGCTTCCTAAGACTCGACTGTCTAAAAGGCCCCTGAGCTTGGCGGTCAACATGCACCCACGTAATCAACCTGGAGAACACTGGTTGGGTGTTTACTTGGAGGATCGGAGAATTTTTCGACTCGTACAGTCATGCCCCAACAGCGCTCTCTTTCCTAAAAGCATTATGTTGTTTTTAAACAAGAACGCTACCGACACTGTTTTTCAGATGAAACAGTTACAAGACCCCCAGATACCATTGTGTGTTTTTCCTACAGCACCGTAGCAAGGGGCTATCGTTTGAACAGATTTTAAAATTGTACTATTCCGACGATTTAGCACAAAATGATAGGGTAGTGATGCATTTTGTAAAAAGTAAATATAAAAATTTCCCTGTGGCCAGGCCTGCTCAAAACATGTTTCGACATGCCCAGACATGTATTTCTTGCTATGACTTTCATGAATACTTTGTCTAAATAAAACACTCAGCTGATGTTGTGTAAATAAAGCTGTTGTTACTTAAATGTGCGTGTGTGTTTTCATTCAAAAAATCCTCTGTAGACAAAAATTTTATAGCAGTATAGAATAGTTTATTTCAAAGCACAAAACTTTACCTGGAGAGCCAATGGCTTTTAGAAAGTTTTTCGCTTCTTAGGTGGTGTTCTTGGTATTTCTTGGTCTGAGTCAGATACTTTCAGTCATTCCAGATGATCACGATTCACGACGTTGCCCATAACAGAAAATGGTACATTCAGCTCAGCCATGGTTTTCATAAAGATGTCCCAGCCTTTAGGTGGGTGTTTAGTAGTCCCAGTGTGAGTCTGAAGGGTTCTCCGGACCAAGTCGAGCATGTTAGACCCCTTGACAAGCATCCCTTTGTAGACGAAACCCCCTTGGTCATCCCGAGAAATATCCTTGTGCTGGCTCAGCTTAGTGAGCAGTATTTTAGCATTTTTCCTGTATTGGGCATGCACGTTATCCAATACTTCCTGAACAACTGTGTCAGTTTTTGTGGGGGTTTCTAGGGGGTATCCAGCTTCTAGGGGGGTCTGTTCCAGCAGAAATAGAGTTAATTTCCCTCTGTCCAGATCAACCTGCTTTACGTAGGTCAGGTATTTCTGAAGCATGGATACATACAGTTTAGCCTTATCATATTCTGCTAAACCCGGTCTTTGCAGAATATCCCTCATTTCAACATCCAATAAGCGGGTTGCCTTGGTTCTGATATTTTCCTGAGGCGGTGGGGGAGCCCTTAATTGTTCCAGCTCATGTTTGGGCACCAGGTACATTTTTTCTGCGTGCTCCATCACCAGCTAGCCAAAAGCCCCATAATCAGAGGAAGACCAAAACTTAGCAGAGGTCCGATAAATCCCCCAGACTTTTTCACCAGCTGTTTCTTTTTTTAAAGAGGTAATCTTTTGTTACTTAGGTTTTTTATGATCCCACGTCTCTTTTTCGGCACGCAAATTTGATGCGGTGTCAAAGGGATGTTTTAATCACTTCTACCCCAGATGCTTTTAGATTAAGAACAGGGCTTTTTCCTCCTGACCAACCAGCTGCTTACACTTTTAAAAAAACAGCGGGTGGGAATAAAAAGAGATGATGTAGCAGCTGCCTCTTCTTAGCTCTCTAGATGGTGGAAGGAGAACATGTCTAGCCATGTAAAAAGAAATTTGGTTCTCTTAAAACTGCTTCTTCAATCCACCCCAAAGCAGAGAAAAGCTATACTCTGCTCGGCCTCTGATGATTTAGTAGTGGCCATTTCAGAAATTGCTCTGAACACCTTAAAAGGAATCAACCACCAGATACACGTAAGGTGTTTTAGTGGCATCCTCAAAAGCTTCTAGAAAGAACTGGGTCTTACCTGGGTACATCTGCCATGCCAGGGACACTATCTGTAGCTTACCCCTGGGGTTTTTAAAGAAAACCATGTATTTTGTGTTAAGGGCAATGGTGTGGCTCCTTTTCCCTTGACAGAAAACATTTTGAACTATATACATAATGCTCAGATTCCGATGGTGCACGTACTTGGTAAAGGCTTTCTCGATTTAGCCTCTGTCACAGGCAGAGTCCATCAAATCATTTACTACAACCATATTTATTTTATTAGGAGGAAACAAAGAGTCATTGTTGAGACTGCCCGGTAGACCTTCCACAAACTTGATAAAAGGATATTTATAAAGCAGTTCTTTATACAAAGGCTGCCAACAGCTATAGCACCACACAATATTCTCAGGCATAACAGACAACATTTTATCAGCGTGATCCAAAAGGTTTTTTATAAAGTAAGTTTTACCACAGTTGCTAGGGCCTGCCAAAAATCACAGAAAAGGGGTGCTTCCAATGCATATCCATCTTTAAAAACCATAGGAGAGGCTGTTAAAGTTTTCTGTGAGGACCCTTTTGTCATAAAAGACTTTCTGCATTTTTCTCAAGGTTTTGGTTTCTATCGTCCACTTGCTTTTGTTCCTGACAATACAGCGCTGTTGTATCACAATTGTTCATATAACTCTAAGTGTGCATAAGCGGTGGTGAAACAGGCTATAAAGATGTTTGTGTTACCAGAGACCGTGTAATGCTCTTTGGTGTACTTCCAAGACACACAGGCTGCCTCATCATCAATAAAGTCACAAGATTAAATTTCATAGGTGGGAGAAATGAAGTAGCCAAAGAGTTCTTTGGGGTCTTTAACGATGCTGGTGTTGGGCAAGTTGGTTCTCTCACCAAATTTATCCCGCAAAGAATTTAGAAACAATTTTGCTATTTGGTGCTTTGCAGGATTGGGTTTGATATGCTCTTGGCGTAAGGTTACACCTTTTTTGCAAGAAATTGGCCACATATCTCTCTTGTTTTTCTTGGT
>NW_017729027.1:47397990-47418233 GCF_001723915.1 Gavialis gangeticus | reverse complement strand
TCATCCGTGTGGTCGTACTTTTGCTGTCTTGTTTCCACGCAGAGGCAGCACAGCGTGAATGTAAGTTTCCTGTTCACCCTGGTGGGGAGCACAGGAAAAAAGGTTTCGCAGTGGGTACAGTTTTACCCTGGCTATTCCAAAATATCTCAACAGGGGTTGGAAATTGTCATGAATGATTTCAGGGTGTCCAGCTGGGTATTCCTTTGTTTTGTTTATAAAGGGGTAAAGATTGGTAAAATCGTAATAGTATATTTGTTCACCGGGTTTAGTTTGGTAATAGAGACAGATGGCATTAGTTCTCCCCCCAAAAAGAGCATCCCTAGGCACCAGTGAAGAAGGCAGCGGGGTTCTCTTTAAAAAAATCTGCCAGCTCCCTATCTGTTTCTAACAGAGCCCTCCACTCATGCTCCCAAATTGTCCTAACAGTAAACCCCTCTCTCTTGAGATAATCGGTCTTGTGCAATGCCTGATAATTCAGAAACCAGAAGGTGGCCCCCATCAATGGGTTCTGGTCCTTCTCATTGTAGCAAGTGACACAACAGTGGAAAAAGCATCCGTTAAATTCAAACGCCGTAGGTTCTCCATCAATGTTGGCATAACCATCTAAAAAATAAAGGCCTACCTGAAATTCCCCACCCTGTAAAACATGTCAAATTTGAATATTTTTTTTCTCCAAAATGTACATTAACCACTGAAGAGATAGGGTTGAAAACCTCTTTTTCTGTCTGTGATAGTTGTCCAGGGGGAGAAGTGTTATGGTTTGCGGTTCCAAAAACATAAACCTGTACATGGCCATGCAGACGGAGGCCAGTGTGATGTATTGGAAAGGATCTATGCGGCATACTACATTTTGGAGTTCACCATCTACTTTCACTCAGTCTACCCACCGTGTCATTTTCATAATCTCATCCCTGAAGAGGCAGCAGGCCTCTTTCAAAATTTTTACATCCTGCTGGCAATAATAGGCCAGCTCTTTTTGCATGTCAAAGGTCTTATTGCGTTTATTCTGATACCATTCCAAAAACTGTCCTCTCACTGGACATCATATTTTCAATGCCATAATACTCCATCTTTGGGAGAGGCCCCACATAATTTTGGTTTTCTGCCCTGTTAAAAAAATGTGGGAAATAACCTTTGCATCCTTCAAACCCCATCGCCTGTGGAAGTCTCCTAAGTTTCATTGGCAAAAAGCTTAAAGAATCTATGAAACGGATGCCTAGTTTGGTCACTTCAATGCACAGGAGTTCACCACCCTGAGTGATTAGTTTCACACCCATTTTTTCCTCAATAACTAGCTGATAACAAAGTAACCATCATAGTCTTTGGCATTGTGAGCTATGAAGGTGTAGTCTTTGAACTTTTTATCCATAAAAACCTTAATAAAAATCAGACAGGCACTCTTTGCCCTTAAACTCCCAAGTGCTTTCTGGCTTTTTGGGCTTAGCTTTACAAGCCTTTTTGGGGTTTTTGCCTGCAGCTTTCTGCGGTTCCCCCCCCCCCCGTCTTCAGCTCCATTACAAAAATGTAGTTGGGTACATGCATCCCCGCCTCCTGCACACATTCAAAATCATAAAAAATGGACCCATCGCCTTCTTCAGGCTCTTTAATCTTATGCATAAAGCACCAGTGTTTGTTTACATTTGTGATTTTCTCATAACGCTGTTTGTACTGCCGCCCCTTGCACTTGTGCTTTTTGTCCACGTAAAACTTACACTCATTGCACAGAGTTTTAGTCAGACATTCAATCCATTTTTCAGAGGCCAGGGCCACGTGTCTTTGTAGGCACTCTTTGGAACAACAGAACAGCTTAGAATTAGGGCACCTCTGTGTCCTGCCCCCATTATCAGAGCAGTTTGGGCTCAGGCAAAGATGACATCCGAACCTGCATGTGTGGCTATGGCTGTACAACGTCTGACAAAGATCACAATAATTTCTCATGCCAAACACCTTTTTCATATCCAAAACGCCATAATAATGTTCACCATGTAGCAGAAGAAAACAGGTGTCGGGATATCTAGGTGCGTCCTCTGTTTTAAATAAACTCCACCCCATTTTTTCCTTATGCATTACAATGTGAATGTTAGCCTGTTCAAGGTCTTCAAACAAAGGTACTTGATGGAGCATAACCTTTTGATATATAGACAGGCCTAATTCCCTGTGCAGTTCTTTGGCACCATCTAGCATTTCGACATCTCTGGCCCCTCTACGTTTTGTAACAGCCAATAGACTGCCTGCAAAGCACAGGTTAGTATCATAAGTATTCAAGTCAATTAAATACTTCCTCTATTTCGTAATGATCTGGGAATAGGGGATAGAGCTTATAACTCTATGGCTTCCGCCTCCCTGGCCTTTCACAATGACCACAACCAGCCAAAATGTCGAATCAAGCAATATTTCTCTCTGGCTTTGTAACAGGTTACTGAACCACTCTAAAAACAGTTCTGGGGTCAAATTGTTTAAATTAATAGCTCGTGAGTATAAACAGTTTGGCATGCTATCTGCCTGAATACGTAACTGCATAGTCATTGCCTGTGAATCTCTGTCGGAGTTCTGCTACAATTTCTTCCACCCCTTGGGTTATGGCTGCTTATGCCACGTGCAATGGCACATGCTCCAAATTCACAAAACGGAACTCCTCAGTGTACCTCGTGCCACCAAACCTGGCTACAGACTACTCTTGCCTTCTCACCCGCACCTTATGTACAATCTGGTAAAGCATCCTCTGATGACTCGGGAGACCCAGGGGCGCTTGAGGGATTCTCTAAACTGTCTTCTACACCACATTTGTAATCCCAACCCTTTGACCCTCCAGGTCTTGGTGGTGGGGGAGGCCTGGGAACATTTGAGGGACCCTCCAACAGTCTTCCTAAATCATAGTTACCATCTCCCCTCTCTGGTTCTGTGGGTCCTGGTAAAGGGTCAGGACTTGAAAAAGGGGAAGTGTTTAAGGGATCCCAAGGGGATATCTTTCCCCCCACCCCTCAACCAGTGTTTAGCCTTCCCCAGGCTCTTTTTTAACCAGGCCCTTACTTTTAGCCACGCAAGCCACTTGCTGGTTTGCCACCCATTCTTACCCCTTTGTTTACCATGACTCCCCCTCTTATGATACAACCCACACCTGCTGTCTGAGTTACACAGACTACCTCCTCCCTGAGTAAAATTTACCCTTTTGCTCTGGTAGTAATCATGATCTTTCAAGGTGCTCTGCACTCTCTTTCTGAGATGTATATACCTACCAGTACCACCCCAACCCCCCCCTCTTTTTTTGACAATAATCATGATCTTTCAGGACAAATTGTTTATACCCACCCCAAAAACCCAACTTTTTTCACGATAATCATTATTTTTCAAGACAAGGTGGTTACACCCACTCTGAAAATCCACCCTCTTTTTTTCACAATAATCATGATCTTTTAAAAAAGGAGAAAGACTGTCCTCTTTCTCTAAATTGTGAGAGTAATCAGTCCTCAGTTTCTTATTCAAGGGATCTAGATCACCTGTTTTGGGGGTATGAATCCTTATCTTTTTACATATGGTTCTCTCAGAGGTATGTGGCTTGTTTTCCTCTGAGGAATCATACCCTTCTGTTCTGTCCCAGTAGTCTTCTGATCCTTGGGTATTATGATCTGCAGGCTGAGCATTTCTGGGGGTTTTTGCTTGTGCTTTTAGAGGCCTCTGCCCAGACCCCCGCTCTTCTTTGGGAGTGGTGCGTGTGATCACTTAGGAAATATAAAACTTACATCTCAGCATTGAGAATTCACTTTCCGCACACACTACAAATTTAAAATTTGCTTAACCCCCTACACACCGCTTCTCCTCCCACAAGAAACATGAAGTTTCAGAAGCTGATTTCAGAAAAATTAACTTTTACTACTGGATAAAAACATGACTACATGTGCTTGTTCTGCTTTTCTGTTTTAGAAGAAGAGGGTCTGTTTGAAAACAAACAGCTGTTATAACTTAGTGTGATTATAGTAGCACAGCCACAAATAATCTACCATTTTAAAATAATTTTGACCTTGCTTTGGTAAAATTGCATGGGGCTTCCCCACCTGATAAGCACTCTGTAATATAAATGAAATGATACAATAAATAAGTCCTCGGTATTAAAAAATTAAATAATAGATTAAGGAAAATAGTGTATGTATAAAGTAAAATATAACTGTATTAAAATAGTCACCACTAAAAGACAACTCCACCCCTTTAGTCTTAAAATATGTGGAGATCTGGGACACACCGATCAGCTTTTATTTATTTATTTTGATCTGGTTTATCTTTATGATACACACCTGCCACTCCATACCAAACACAATCTGTGAGAATATATATTTTTAAATTCAGTCTTTATTTCCATCAAAAACTTCACCAGGCCACCCACATCCGGCAGGGTACAGTTTTAGGTCATACCAAGGACTAGGAGCCTCCTATCCACCCCCTACAGCTCCTCCCTTACCTCCAGATGATATCAGCAGCCCTCCAGCTGGGCAATATTATTGCCTGGCCCTCAGTACTAGAACTGTGATGTTTACAAGGGCAGCCCCAGTTCCAAAATGGCTGCCCTAATCAGGCACCTGGCAGCTGCCATATCCAGGCCCTTAAAGTGGCAGGCACACACACTGTCCTGCCACAGTTGGGTTAACCCTTCATAGATCAGATTAACCCTTTATCATTCTCAAATTAATTCACCTCCTAAGGTGAATTAACTTAGATCAGGTGTACTATTGTTTGGGCAATTTAAACCCTGTGAATGCCTGCATGACTGGGCATTTAGATTGACCTAACTTTGGTTAGGTCAATCTACATGTAATGCTTGTAGATATCCCTGGAATAGGGATCTACCTAAGTCACGGCAAGTAAAAGGAATTATTGTGGACTATTCGTGACCTGCGGAGCCAATTTCATGCCATTTTCATGGCAAGCCTGCCCCTCACTGCTGATTGGCTGAAAGGGCTGTCCATCATGAGGCCTTATCCCCCACCGCTGATTGGTGGCAAGGGATTGGGCTGCATGATCAGCAACACTCTTATCCAATCTGCAGTGAAGGGTGGGAGGGGGAGGGGGGCAGCCACCATCTTAACTGCTCCATTTTGCACCAGCAGCTCCCCACCCTGGCAACCTGCAAGGTCAGGCCACAGTGGCTATGAGGACTGCTGGCTCCCACTGGGGAGCCAGCATTTTATTTCTAGTAAGGTTTTGGGTTTTGTTTTTTTTATTTTGCAGCTTTCACAGACAATGCCTGATTTCATGGTTTCTGCAAAATCCACAAGATAGCAAATTAAGTAGGTCCCTACCTATGTACATTTAATGGACTAACACTGTCACCGCTCTATAGCCAGTTACCTTAGTGGTGGATTCCAGAGTGGCTCAATAAAAATTTGAAAATGAAAATTAATGGGATACTGCAGAGCAGAAATCATCCACAGGCTTGAGTGTGGTGATTATGGTGTAAACGAACTCTACAGATTCTTATCCCATTACTTGGATTAGTGTTTATAACCCCTATGTCCCTCAGTGGGTTAACTGATTTGTTTTCCTCTCTCCTATCCAGCTTGCCTCTTCCAGCATTATCCCCTCCTTTCTTCTCCCACTTCCTTACCCTTTGTATTCTAATCACCACTTTCTATTTTTGGCCATGTTGCACATTACACTTAGGACATATGAATTGTACTTAAAACACCACCATCCACACATTCGAGTAGTAAAACATGCTAAATAGCAATGTTAGAATTTTTAATGGGACGAGTACCTCCAGATCAAATTAAATAGCATGTGTTGTGCTTCCATGGGCTTGTTCCCCAGAGATAAGAAGTTCCAAGGCTGGGATCCACAATCAGCTGATTGTTGGTCCTGCACCAACCTCAACCAGCCCTAGGGTGGTGCCTGTAGATCCCAGTCCTCATACCACACTGGAGTTTTGAACCAGCTTTGGTGTGGTGCAAACATGTTTTTTAAGGAGCTGCAAATATGGGAGTGCCAGGGTGTTCAACTGGCTTCTGTGTGGTCCCTGGGCTGGGACTGACAATCAGCTGATTGTTGGTCCCAGCTTCAACATACACAGGAGTCTTGAACAAGGACTGTGCTGGATCTGGTTAAAAATAGGGTTAGCATATGTCCAGGTTTTCCCAGACACATCCTCTTTTTGAGTCCTCTGATCTCCGTCCAGGCGGGTTTTCTTAAATCTGACCATATGTCCAGGTTTTTCCTTTGCTCCACTGGTGAGAGCAGGGGGAGGGTGATCGGAGGCAGCAGGGAGCACAAACTTACCTACCTGCCACTGCAGAGGGGCATGCAGACCCACGTGGTGCTCCCTGCTGCCTTCCATTGCCCCCTACCCCTGCTCCCACCCCAAAGGAAAGGAAAAACCCAGACATTTGGTCAGGACAGGGTGGGCAGGGACTGGAGCTGTGACGGGGGGGTGGAGTTGCCTTTTCTCCAGTTGTGGGGCAGGGGCAGCAGGGAACTCTGTGACCAGGCCAGCAGCACAGGGGCTCCTGCCTGTGCTCGCAGAGGCTTAGCTGCCAGGAGATGCTGGAGGGGGGCAGTAGGGGAAGGGGGAGAGGGGTGGATGATTAGGGAGTGGGAAGGGGTCATGACCAGGCTGCCTGGCATGGTGCAGCAGCCCCATCCCAGGGCAGGGGGTGCCACAAGCCTCCCCTCCTCTTCCCTCCAGCCCATGCTGGGGCTGGACACACTCCTCTGCCACCTGCATGAATCAGAGCTACCGTGCTCTGGCCCGGTCAGGACAGGGACAGATAGGAGCTGTCTGGCAGGGCCTGCTGGTTGGGAGTGAGGGGCACTGACAGGGCTGGGGGGGCTGTGGCTTGGGAGTGTGGGGCACCGGGGTCGGGGCGGGGGACTGTGGGCTGAGAATGTTGATCACTGGCAGTGCCAGGGGGCTGTGGGTCTGGAGTGAAGGGCACCAGAGGTGGGGGGGGGGCTGTGGGTCAGGAGGGAGGGGCACCATCACGGCTCAGGGGGGCAAGGTACTGCAGTTTGGGAGTGAGGGGCACTGGCAGTGCTGGGGTCAGTGGGCTGGGAGTGAAGGGCAGCAGCAGGGCTGGTGGGCCCTGTGGCTTGGCAGTGAGGGGCAACAGAATGGGCAGGGGCAGGGCACCAACATGTCACTGCCTCCTCACCGTCATATTTCCTCTGCCCACCCCTCCCCCACGTGACAGGTTTCTTACAAGCTAACAGTGAACAACTCCTCTTTTTTGGACCTGGAAATATGGTAAGCCTAGTTAAAGACCACAGTCCTCCATGTTTGAACTCCTAAAAACCATGTTTGCACTGCACTGGGTACAGTTTTGGGGCTGGAACAATCTGCAAGCTGAAGATCATGTGAGATCATAGTAACCATTATCATGCAATTGTTTAGAACACATTCTAACTTTTAATATGACTTAGTAATGCTTACTACAAACTAAATAAAAGACATATTAAATGTCCTATGGGAGAAAGCCCACATAAGCTCTGCTTCCTATAATTCCTTCATATCACCTGATGAAACAAGGTACCTCTTGCAAAAGCTTATGAAGCTCTGATTTAGTGGGCTTGTCTACACATGCCCCATGATGCCGGTGTTACTGCGCCATCATTTAGTACTTCCAGAAGGGAGTACTAAATGACAGCACAGTAACGGTGCATACTGTGCCATGCCAGTGTCCAACAGTTATTTTTACCTACTATGTCACAATGCTCTATATCAAGGGAACATATTGCTACTGTGGTGTCATGGTTTGTGGCTGCCAATGCTACATCGCCGTAGCGTGTTGCTATGGTAATGTAGTCTCCTGTGTAGATGCACCCAGTTAGTCTATCAACTGCAAATCTACCCTGCCTTCTCTATGAGGGCTGGCAATACTATATCATCTGCAGACTAACAGAATCCTTTCTCTTGTTATTCAGGCTGTTGTTAGTAGGCTGTTTTTAATATGTCTTTACACCTCTAAGAAGCTGTGGGCATGGATGATGCTCGTAGGAGTCTGCGTGGGTACAAGCATCGTCCTATTCTTCCCTTTACTGTGACACTCATGCCTCTAGATCTTGAGTCTATGCACTAGCATCACACACTATGCTTACAAGCAAGCAGTGAGCGACTCATAGCTAAAACATACTAGTTGGACTTTGCTCAGGACCATGTATTACTCTTGGGATTAGGTTATGACAGCCGGTGATAAGTTATTAGCATCCTTTTTGATAAGGTACAAGAGTCCTAAATTTCTGATCTGCAGAGGGAGAGATTAGACTTCACCAAAGCAGTAACTGAGATGTCCTGGTAATGGAGACATGGTTCCCCTTGATAGGTTTCAACTGCATAAGGGCCATGAATCCAAAAGTAATTGGGAGAATCAACCTACCCTCCATGAAGAAGGGAATAGGATTTGTTTTAGTGCCTGCATACTTATTACAAAGTTCTGGTGGGTCCCTGTGAAGTATAGTCTGGTAAATACTTCAGTAAATAGTAAACATTATTATTATTATTATTATTATTATTATTATTTCAGTTTGAAACCTATGCTTACAAACACAGGCAATGATCTTGTCCCTCTCCCAAAAGATGTATATTCTAGTTACACAACAACCATAGGAGACATGAACCTGGAATTTCAAAAGCTGGAGACAGCTTTAGTTTAAGCAAAGGGTTTAGGCAGTTAACTTATGCAGTTTATGGACAAAGACAGGGGAACCAACAACTTGCAACATGGGGTATGTTGATTTTCAGTGAGAACAAGCTGCCTTTAGATGTTATCTTGCTGTGTTGATTATGTTGCACATAAAATATATACATATAGTTTCTACTGCTTAGTCAAATCTATTGTCTCTGTCCTCACTGGCCCTGTGGTGTGCACTTTAACCTGACAGTTTTTAATTAACAGTGTCTCACTGAGCATGCACTCACAGGCCAGATCCACATCTTGCATAAATCACTACAATCATGCTGGTTAATGAGCTGGGGAGCCTGCCAGACATCGCTTTGCCCTTCAGCTGGCAGGTTAGCATGCAAGCAGTTAAGTTGCCTCAGAAATATCTGCCTGAGAAAAAAGAAGTTTCATTTGAAAGGCCTCTTCAAACAATAGTAAGTTGTTATTGTAAGCAATTGCTTTTTATGCCCCAATGAGTCTCAACTTTAAATGTCAAACAAAGTAGAACCAGATAGTCCTGCGCTATGAGAGAAGTGGGTTACAAACACAGCAATGCCAACATATTATTCATAGGGTTTTAAAAATGGTGTGTTATTTACAGTCAAAAGCAGTTCTATTCAATAAATTATTTTGACAGGATTTTCTGTGGCATAGTAAATAGTAAAATTGTTATCATTATTATTTCAGCATGAAGACTATGCTGGGAACTTTACCAACACAGAAGATGTTCTTGTCCCTTTCCCAAAGGGTTTACATTCTAGTCACGCAACAGCCATAGGAGAAATGAAAAAACAGAGTAATGTGTTTTGCAAAAGGCTTATATTAGTAAGATGCAGTTATTAAAGTATACAACACAGAGCACACCAGAATGAATACTTTATCGTACTGTTTATCTACCTTAGAGTCTTTTCTTTAGCAACTAAATGTTTTTCACGTAAATGAGAGCTTCATAATCCTTCGGGGAATGCAAGAAGAATTCTGTGTTTTCAGTTGCTAGTTCATTCCAAGAAATTATTTTATATTATAATACTTTAATACAGGTGAATGTGTGTGTGTATACATACATACATACATATAAAATAGATGAGAGATATGCACTAAAATACAGATAGCTATATACTAATATGTAACAATATAGTAGAGTTTAATGAAATATAAAGCAAGAATGTCCACTTACAGAAAAATGCTTTATCAGACAGGGGGCTTTAAAGCAGATCTTATAGTTGACCAGAGTTTGGATTAATCTCATTTCTTCCATTAGTCACTGTGGAACCAAACCCTCTTTACAAAAGAAGCTTTTTTTCCAGTACTCAGGTGCCTTATCCTGGGATTTGTTACCACAGGAACATAGATTTCTTGGCAACTCACGTATACAGTTGCTATTACTAGCATACATGCATCCTGACCCAGATTTGAGCTTTAATATGAAGAGCAAATCTTGGAAGTGAACTGGGAGCCAGTGGAGAGCATGGTGGCCCAGGTGAGAAGTACTGAGTGCAGGCTGTTCCACTGAGCATACTGGCTGCTCCGCTGTACGTTCCTGATGAAATGACAACACACCACTTCAAACACGGTATGTCCAATGGGTGCAAAATGGAGTGAAATGTAGAGTTCATGCTCCCAGTCCTCCTTCAGCTTCTTTTCATCTGTGGTACTTTAATCTTCTTGTTCCTGGTCTCCTAAGAACAATAGCAAAAGTCCTGAGCTGAACTAATAAGAAGATTTACACTCAGTCAGTGGATTATTTCTTTTTTGGCAAAGGATATGCTAGCCATAGGCACAGGTTTAATTATTCTGGACTACTTTGTTTACATTGTGTGTAGTTCCTGCTAAATGCAAAGTATGGAATAGAGGTAGATGTTTAACATCAAAAATCAGATGAGGCTGGAAGTACAACAAAGCTACTTCAAAGACAACTGAGTTATCTTTTTGTCACAGCAGCTTTGTAATCAACCTTAACAAGAGCAGGAACAGACCCTCTGCCTTAGTCTTGTTCAATTACAGTTTGTAAAGTAATACCTTCTTTAGTTTCCCAAAAGCATGTACTCTGGAACTTTTCTGTTAAAGAACACTTATTTCACTTGTTCTTACTAGAAACATTTTAGATCAGAGGATTATAAAAGTTATGAATTTCATGATGGCCTATGCCCCTTTAACTGTGATCTCTTCAGAATGTAAATGGAACTTTAGATGGATTTAAGTTGGCAGTGACTTATCTTCTTAAAGCCAATGATAGTATGAATATAACAACAGCAACAATAATAGTAATATATATCTAGCACTCCATACCTCCTCCCCTCTAATGAGACCAGGATATCATGCAATCAATTAAAAAATACAAGAAAATAATGAAAAAACCCTGTGACTAGTTTTTGCCACAGCTGATCTGTAACAAAGAAGCTCATTTTTACTTGGAAAGGCCAGGTAATCATTTTAATTCTTACTTTAATTTCTGTGGTTCCAGGAAGTTCCTCCTGGAATCACAGAAGCATAGAAAAGTAGGGTTGGAGTGGATCCCAAGGGTCATCTAGTTCAGCATTTCTCAACCCATGGGTCGCAACCCAAAAGTAGGTTGCAAGAATATATGAAAGGATTGTGAACAAACTTTACAAATTGATTTTCTTTTAAAGGAGAAAAATGTGGGAAACTGGGTTTCCCCTTGAAGGCTAGCAGAGTTACAGCCTCAAGTAGCTGCTTGGGGTTGGGGGAAGCGGGAGGAGGGTAATCAGGCAGGAGGCACCATGTGCATGTGCGTGCACACACATGCATGTGGAAGCTAGACAGCATGTAGAGAAGCTCCTGCAGCTCTCCACAGGCAAATTTATGGGACAAGGGGGTGTAGAAAATGTGTTAAGGGACAGAGGGGGAACAGGTGATATGCTGGAGAGGTATGGGGGGCACATGCCCCCCTTAGATTTGTGCAGCCACAGCAGGTACAGGGCTGCAGCCTGGCTGGACTGGCTTCGGCAGGAGCCACCTCTGCAGCCTAGCAGACAGGACCCAGTGCAGGAGGTCAGAGTGGGACAGTGAAACTCATTGCTGCTGTCACCAGGACTCCTGCACCAGCTGCAACACCAGCAGTGTCAGGAGTAATGGACAGAGGAGCTACATGGCCCTCACCTCCTCCCACTGCCAGCCACTTGTCTGCCAGTCTGTGGCTCTACTCTGCTGCCATGGCCCAGGTGCCACTGCTGCTCCCCTTCAGCTGCAGCTCTACCAGGGAGGGGAGCTGGGGTTGTGAGCAGTGTGGGTGGCCTAAGAGGAGTGGCAGCAGTGGCTGGGCCATGGCAGCAGGGTAGAGCTGTGGTTTGCGGTGGGAGAAGGTGAGAACAGCATGGCCCCCTGCCTCCACCCATCACTCCTTGCATTGCTGGTGGCACGGCTGGGATGGGGAGCCCACCAATAGTAGTGGCAGCAATGAGTCTCACCACCTGAGGTGGGGGCAGCAGGTTGTGAGAGTGAGTAGCACCAGCAGGTCTGGGGGAGTGGGAGGCTGTGGGTTGGGAATAGGAGGCCATGGCAGGACCAGGAGGCTGTTTCCTACTTAAACTATTTACTTGGTCAAGGCTGGCCATTAATGTTTACAAATGGGTTCTGGCACAGAGAAGGTTAAGAACCATTGTTTTAAAGCTCGTCAAATGAGCTTTACTTAAAACACCCCTGCTGCCATTTTGAAGCACAGGACACTGATGTATGAGATGTGGAGGCTGGCAGGAGTGCAATAATTACCAGACTCGATTAATTGGGTCTGTTCCAATGAGCTGTAATTACAGCACATCAGAGCAGCCTCCTGGCTTGTGTACAGGCACCCATAGATTTCATTCCATCTTTTGAGTTTGAGGAATCTTACCATATGTCATTATTTTAGTACATGCATATTAAACATACTTATCTTTAATTCAATTACATACATACAAGGCCATGAATATTCACACTCTCTCACATATTCTTATGATATAACTTATCCTCATGATTGTAGAAACCAGGGAAGAAACACCCCCACAGAAGACCTCTGGGCAGCATGGGAAGAAAAGCCCAGTGAGGGCTGGAGATGTCCCCCACATACCTCCAGGGTCAGCAGCGATGGCAGAGAAGCAACAGGAATGGCGGCAGCCATGCTTCATAAGTTCCTGCTCACACCACATAGACAGGCATGCAGAAACTGCCAGTATAACTGGAAGTCCAGTGCCGGCAGGTAAGAGAGAAGATGGAGTGTTTTGGAGCCAAAACCATGAGCAACACAGTGCTGGAGACACGACTCCATCCTGGGAACTCAGCGAAGGGCCTGAAAGCAACAGCCTTGATGCCTGCAAAAGTGGTTCAGGCAATGCAGCCTGTAGGATGCACCAGTATCCTGAGAGGAAGAGGAGCATCTGGTCCCCCCCCCCTCCACAGCAGCAGCAAGGTGTGGCTGAAAATGGAGCCAGTTTTGCTCGGGGACATGTAAGTGACACAAACAGACTCTTGCTTCTGGGCATGAACCCTAATTGCTAGCGGGAGTGCTGCTAGCTACGTAAATTGAACTGAATAATTGAAAGAAGGATCACAGCGGGGACAGATTGAGTTAATTGCTGTCAGTGAGACAAGAGGAATTGATTGAGTTCTTTACTTAGTTGCTACACCAAGAAGTAAGGCATGAATTGATTTGGATCATTTATTTTGTGGGCAAGCTTATGTTTGAGCAAGAAATCAGAACTGTTGGCACTACAGTTTGTATGAGCATGCTCAGATTTGTGGCTTGGGACTAAGTGTTAACTGTGACAGCAGGAAAATACTGCCCCTGGGGTCTGGGAGTTATCACCACCCCAGTATCCAGTTGGTGTGCAGAAGGGCCATAAGGGGAGGCAGAGCCCCAAACATCATCCTTGTGCAGGGTACAACTGGGTTACAGCATATGTAAGGCACACTGAAGACGAGGCTGACCAGACCTAAGAGCTGATTTCTTAAAGAGGGAGGTGCCCATGCCATCTGACATGACTTGTACTGGCAGCACAACTTACAGTGATATACTATTTTATATATATATATATAATTATTTATGCACACACACAAAGTGACAATAGCAGAAAACACACATTTTTACACTCCAAAAATGAGATGGTACTTTCTAAAGTGTATGTGTATACACACAAATATATATACATATGTAAACATATAATATACTTTTATATATGTATATATACTTACACACACACTTTAGAAAGAACTATCTCATTTGTTGGTGTGTAAAAATTTGCCTTTTCTACTATTGCTACTTTATGTGTGTTCATAAATAATCTTCACCTTGAAAAGTTTATCTTAGTCTTCCATGGACATTCTCTTATCAAAGGAAAAAGAAAACAAACCATCTTTTAAAATGTCACAGAACCTATTAAATTGAAGGAGGGGGAAAGTTGCTATTCTGTTTCCAAGAAATTTCACAGATGGTTCAAGTCACTAACTTTAACTAAGATTATTAATATATCAGCACTATGAAAATGTGTGTGCTTGCTGCTAAGGATGTTAAACAATGTTTGTGTTCATAAACTTGTAACTTCTTACAGCATTGCTCAAATCAGACAGGAAACTGAAATTTACATTTTAAGCAAACAAAAACTCAGTTTAAGACATTTTACAACATGTTTTATAGTTTGTTTTTTCTTACTGTTACACTTTATGAACTCTCATAGGGTAAGAGAAAAACTTTTATCAGTGCTGATATTAATCAGATATGATCAAATGTGAGTCAAGGGCATACCTGCCTATAAAGAATGCATCTAAAATATTTAAATTTTTGGGAGATAAGGATGAAATAGTAATTACCACACAGGTTTTGACCAGGTATCTATGTGGTTTTGTAATTTGTCTCCAACAGTGGCCAGTGCCATCTGTTTAGAGGAAAGAGGAAGAAACCCAACACTGAATTACTATGGAACAGGTACTATACATAAGACAAGTATCTTCTCAGCTTTAACAGAGAGGTCCATTTCAAAAGCAGTTTTATCCAAAACTGTTGAGAAAAAGTACAGATTTAAATTCACCTCCACTGACTAAGAGGCAACTGAACAAAAAATTGCCACTAGGGCTAAATCCAAAGGAAACTTTTCAAGGACTCATGGTCTGTAGATTAAACACATTTTGAATACTACTATCACCAATTTAAGATATAAACAATGCAGGGTCTGCGAAACTACAAAATTGCAAACTTCTTCCTTCTATACTTCTTTCTGTCCTTGGGGAAAGGCCACCTCTGGTTCTATCTGGTTTCAATAAAATTGCATTTGAAGGTTTTTATTTTTTCTATTTTGAGGACACTTGTTTTTGCTTTCCTTGTATTTACTGACCTCTCACAAGCAATTTGCTTGTTCCCAGCCAAGAGTTCCCTCATTACACTGCTAAACCTTTTCTGTTTCTTTACCTAACTAGTCTCAATATTATTAATAAGCCTATGGAAACTGCCAGAATGGCTGAGCACTTAAGCTGCTGGACTTAAGTACAAATGGTTGTATACCCGCTTAGGTTTGAGCCCAATTCCTATTTTTGAATTATTAAAATAAATGGACAATGGAACAATTGGTCTAAGGAAGTTGTGGGATCTCATTTATTGGAGATTTTCAGGCAGAGATTTACTAATTATCTATGTTGGATGTGTTCTGGGTGCCATGAGATTCCCTTTAAGGGTGCCATACAATATTAATACTGATAGATGTGTGTGAGAGGTCGGTGACACGCCACCTGGGCCCGAGTTGTCTCTTTCTGCTGGAATGGGATGTGTCCTGTCCCTGGAAACTTACTATCCACATCTTGATTTTAGAAAAAGAGGTGCCAAGACACTATTCTTGAGAGACAAAAGATCTGTTATAGGTTCATGAGTTCAGCTCCTCTTCACAGGGCTCCCCCACCCCCTGTTCCCTGCCCTAACCACACCTGATGTTCTGGACGTGTCATCCTTCATGCATTGGACTGAAGATTCCAGTCCCAGTGTTATGGACTTTCTGTTGAGGGTATCCCTCTATCTCAGCCACTTGCCCTGTTGTTCCCCATATGGGTCCCAGGACAGCTGTTCCCAGTTCAAATCCCACCCTTAACCTTCAGGGTTGGCTGGAATTACCCCGCTCCAGGGTGTAGTCTCATCCCTGTCTCCTTGCTTCTTTAGGTTCTTGAAGAGGTTATCTTCAACCCCCAGGACTGAACACACCAATGGGGATTTCTCCATCTCATCGCTGGCTCTCACCAGGTAAGTCAGATGCTGGGACTCTCCTCCAAACCCCTGGGGTTGTTCCCTCCTCATGCTGGTTCTCTCTCCCTTCACCATGTAATACATGTGATGCTTGGGTTCTTTTAATTAGTGTGGCTTGCTAATTAAAGTGCCCCTGCATGCTTCCCAGAGCATGTGTAAAAATGCCCTCCATTGTGAGGTACTAGAAAAAGACACATTAGCCTATTTTAATGCTCATTAGTGAAAGTGCATTTTTTGTGACACCTTTAATGTGCACTAAAATAGGCTAATGTGCATTAAAACATATGTGTATATGCTCTCAGTGCTATGTTAATTGGTGCCAAGTTTTACAAACTCTCATTTTATCACATTTCCCCTCAGGGTGTCACTACAGGACAGGGTTCATGTTTGAACTGCTCTGGAGCATGAAGCTAAAGCAAAGGCCTCTTTCTACTGGCACCATACTACACATAACAAGAAATAACTACTGCTTTGAGTAGCACACAGCTACATGGTTGTTACTGCAAAATGATACACAGAGATACAGGTAACAGGTATAACCAGCAGCAGCACCAGTTGGGGCAGTGCTAATAACTGGTTTGGTGGCAGTGGCAGTAAGCCAGGCCAGCAGCATTTGGTGGCTGCCATTCTTGCACTCTCTCAAAATTGGCATCTGGGGCTAGTCTCCTGGTCACCCATGCCTAGTTATACTACTGGCAGGTAGCAATTGTGATATTTAAACTTCCTTTATTAGGGTTCAGGGTCAACAATCTCCTGCAATGAATAGGCCAGTTTGCATTCTTCAGAGCTGTTTTTAAAACTATCGGACTGCTGATTCAGAAAGAGAATAATTAATCTGTTTCTTTTGAAGGGTTAAAACAGCATCATTCACGACTGGTGTGCCTATTAAAGAGGTGGGCAATATGTGTACAAACCAAGAAGTGAAGCATGAGAAATATTACAAAAATAGATGCTACTAGATCAGTGATTCTGAGCCAGGGTGCCTTGGTACCTTGGGGTGTCTGAAGATCCTTTCAAGGGTGCTGAGGGGTGCCACGCAATGTTAGCACTGTTAGGCTTACAAATATGACTCACAAAATAAACCCAGAGATTTCAAACAGAAAATATTTGTGGTATTTCTGAGTTCTGTGCAATAGAAACATTTCTCTACTCTTTTTCTGTAGGTAAAAAAAGAGTGAAAACTAAGAGCTGGCATTTTCAATGAGGTGCCTCAAGTATATCGAAGGGTGCCTCAAGTCTAAAAAGGTTCAGGTCTAAATATGGTAATTGTATGATTCATAGATTCATAGATGCTAGGGTCAGAAGGGACCTCAACAGACCCCCTGCCTAGGCAGGAAAGAGTGCTGGGGTCAGACGACCCCAGCCAGATGCATGTTTAGCCTTCTCTTAAAGACCCCCAAGGTAGGGGAGAGCACCAGCTCCCTTGGAAGCCCATTCCAGATTCTGGCAACCCTAACTATGAAGAAGTTCTTACTGATGTCCAGTCTAAATCTGCCTTCTGTCAGTTTGTGACCATTATTCCTTGTTACCCCAAGAGGCACCCTGGTGAATCCTGGAATCTCTGATTCCTTGCTATGCCCTCCTAATGAATGTATAGGCAGCCACATGATCACCTCTCAGCCTTCTCTTGCAGAGGCTGAAGAGATCCAGGTCCCTCAGTCTCTCCTCATAGGGCTTGGCCTCCAAACCCTTAACCACACAAGTGGCTCTCCTCTAGACCCTCTCAAGGTTATCCAGAACCCTTCTTAAAGTATGGCACCCAAAACTAGTCACAGTACTCCAACTGCAGTCTGACCAATGCTGCATAGAGGGGAAGTATCACCTCCTTGGACCTATTTGTCATGCATGAGCTGATGCATGATAAAGTGCAGTTAGCTTTGCTGATGGTTTTGTCACAGTGACGACTCATGTTCGTCTTGGAGTCCGCTATGACTCAGAGTTCCCTTTCCACTTCTGTGCTGCTGAGAGAATCATTTCCCAGTTAGTAGGTATGTTGTAATTTTAAAGTATGATGGGACTCTAATCTTGTAAAATGCTTTGAAACAGGTAAGCCTGTTGACTCATATTACTGGATGGTTCTAACATCTCACACATTTTGTTTCTTACCATAAAGTACCTGACACCTGATGAAGCTCCCAGAAAACAATGAGAGCTCACACTTTTGGCATATTTACATGTGTTCCCAATGCAGTGCCAGGCACTTCTAATTAGAATGCCCCACTAAATAAAGCACCCAATGCTACATTAAGAGTGGGTGTATCAGTGGCATAGTTCATGTTAGCACTGAGAAAATGGCAGTGGTGGACTTTGAACTAAAGTACATAGAACGTGCTTTAGTTCAAAGTGAACCACCACCATTTTCTCAGTGCTGACATGCGCTGTGCCAATAATACATGTGGCATGCGAAACTGCCAGCATGTCGGAGCAGACTCCCCACATGTGTGTAATTGCCCTTTGGGACTCTACTAAAAATTAGATTCTAGATTTAGGAAAAAAATTAACCCTGATCTTGGAGTCCATTTTACCTCAGCAAAATGTTGTTTCCAGGCCCCTGAACATTCCTTTTCCCTTTAAAAGCACAGCAGAAAATGACTTAATGTATTCATCCAACACATGTTCCTAATTAGTTGTAATGTTATTTTCAGATTAAAAACAAATATTCAGAAAACATAGGAAAAATGAAGAAATATAGGATTACATTAAACAGAAAATGATTCACAAGTCTGTTTTTAAGAAGTATGCAGGCCTCTGACAAGAGTAATGTAGGTAGTTTAAAGCTGCTCAAGTGTCCAGAGAAAACACTGGTTAAAGCAACATTTATTTGGTTTAAATGTCTCTATACCTTTTTATTGTAAAAGCAACACTACTAAACAATTAAAAATTTCCTTCTTTTTTCAGAGGTTTAACTGTCTATGTGACATTGGTCAGGGCACAGTTGGAGTACTGCGTCCAGTTCTGGGTGCCGCACTTCAGGAGGGATGTGGCCAGCATCAAGAGGGTCCAGAGGAGGACCACTCACATGATCAGGGGGCAGCAGGGCAGGCCCTACAAGGAGAGGCTATGGGACCTGAACCTGTTCAGCCTCCACAAGAGAAGGCTGAGAGAGGATCTGGTGGCCATCTATAAACTTACCGGGGGGACCAGAGCGGAATGGGTGAGACCCTGTTCCCCTGAGCGCCTCCCGGAGTAACAAGGAATAATGGCCACAAGTTGATTGAGAGTAGGTTCAGGCTAGATATCAGGAGGCACTACTTCACAGTATGGGTGGCCAGGATCTGGAACCAGCTTCCAAGGGAAGTGATGCTGGCTTCTACCTTAGGGGTCTTTAAAATGAGGCTTGATAACTACCTGTCAAAACCAAATTTGTATGTAATGCTGGATAACACAGAGTTAAAGTGTTGACATGCGCAGACTAGCCATGGAAAATCCCCAGAAGGCAGACAAGCATGCCCAGCATGTGTCCCCTGGGCGACCTCTGGCTTGTCAATCATGGCTCTGCCATGAGGCAATCTAAACTAACACCCTGCGCATGCTCAGTCTTACAAAAAGTATGACATAATTAGACTAGAAAATTCTATGAGGAAAGCAACCTGATTGGCCACCTGGTTGTCTTAAAAGGCTTGTGAGCCCCCGCCCAAGGGGGAGACCCTGACTTGATCTGAGAGCAGAGACTGCCTTGGCAGAGACTGTCCCAGATAGAGATCAACCAGACCTGAGAGCAGAGGCTGTCTTGGCAGAGACTGCTCCTCAGGAGGGCCCTTAGGCCCACTGGTCTCCTCACTGCTGCGGTTTCGTAGCCCGTTCTTCTTCATCTTCGATCTGATTATTCCGTTACTGAACTGATTTCTGGCATCAACACTGACCACGATTTTGACCAACCCGACCGACTTTGACCACCGACCACGGCATTGCTACCTTGTTCCAGCATCGACCTCGGCATCGCTCACCACTGACTTTGACATCATCACCGCACATTGGACTTCCGTTGCAGTACAGTTCGTTGTCTGTTATCCCATTTATGAGCTGTTGACCAGTCCTGGGACTATTGAGTTGGGCAGCCGCACCTAGCCTCCGGGCTAGAAAGCAAGGGCTCAGCTCAAGAACCCCGTGGACCAACAGACCCCTTTGTTGTTCGTTGATTTGACTGTAACTGAACAAGCAAGCTTCTTTGCCTATGCTCCATAAGCGTAAATAAATAAAATCCACCATTTGAAACTGCACATGTCTCCCGTACCGCTCAGACTCCTCGCCGCTAATCCCGCCTGTTCCGTACCGAAACCCTCAGCCCACCGTGACCTTGGGGCCACTGTTCCCCGACATGGCATCACGAACAGGATCCACAAGAGGCATGGAGTCTGAGTTGCTTCAGAACTGCCCATGGC
>NW_017729027.1:47392688-47392990 GCF_001723915.1 Gavialis gangeticus | reverse complement strand
CAAACTTGATGATCTGCTCAGGTTCCCTCCAACCCTACATCTATGAATCTATGAACATGTATTCAATGTATCTTTTCCACTTTTTTTCCCTTTCTAACAAGATTTCAGTAAGTTCTGAAGATAGTCATTAATTACAGCTTCATCTTTTTTTTTTTTAATATAGATCCATCAGTGTTAGGGGTGGAAGGGACCTTACAAGATCATTGGGCAGGAAAGACTGCTGAGATCAGATGACTGTAGTATGGGAAACAAGCAGGAGGAACTTACCCTCCTGCTAGCTGACACCAACCCAGACATAGTGG
>NW_017729027.1:47382126-47392567 GCF_001723915.1 Gavialis gangeticus | reverse complement strand
CCCTGTTCAAATTTGCTGATGACACAAAGATGTGGGGGGATGTGGGCACACTAGAAGGGAGGAATAGGCTACAATCGGACCTAGACAAGTTACAGGGGTAGACGGATGAGAATAGGATGGGATTCAACACTGACAAGTGCAAGGTGATGCACCTGGGGAGGAAGAACCAGCACCATACCTACAGGCTGGGAAACTCGTTTCTCATCGGTGCACAGGCAGAAACTGACCTTGGAGTCATCATTGATGCCAAGATGAATATGGGCAGGCAGTGTCGGGATGCAGTCAGGAAGGCCAACCGCACCTTGTCATGCATCCACAGATGCATCTCAAGCAGGTCCAGGGAGGTGATACTCCCCCTCTATGCGACACTGGTCAGGCCGCACCTGAAGTATTGCATCCAGTTCTGGGTGCCGCACTTCAAGAGGAATGTGGACAACATGGAAAGGGTCCAGAGGAGGGCCACTCGCATGTTCGGGGGCAGCAGGGCAGGCCCTACGAGGACAAGCTACGAGGTACCTGAACCTGTTCAGCTTCCATAAGAGAAGGCTGAGGGGGGATCTAGTGGCCTGTTACAAACTAGTCAGAGGGGACCAGCAGGCATTGGGGGAGTCCCTGTTCCCCCGAGCACTACCAGGAGTGACTAGAAATAACAGTCACAAGTTGGCAGAGGGTAAATTCAGATTAGACATCAGGAAGCACTACTTCGCTGTCAGGGCAGCTAGGATCTGGAACCAACTTCCAAGTGATGTGGTGCTGGCTCCTAACCTGGGGGTCTTTAAGACAAGGCTTGACAATCACCTTGACCCCAGTACTCTTTCCTGCCATGGCAGGGGGTCAGACTTGATGATCTGCTCAGGTCCCTTCTGACCGTACTATCTATGAAATTATGACCCCGGCAAGGTGGGTGTTAAGATACTTTTTGAAGATTGCCAGAGTAGGTGACTGTACCACCTCTGGGGGAAGTCTTTTCCAGACCCTCAGAACTCAAATTGTAAAGAAGTTTTTCCTTATGTCCAATCTGAAGCGATCTTCAATCAGTTTGTGCCCATTGTTTCTTGTCTTCCCCTGGGGTGCCTTGGTGAACAGATGCTCCCCCAGGCCCTGATGTAAGCATCTAATATACTTATAGGTTGCCATCAAGCCTGAACAGTCCCATGTCTTTCAGCCTCTCTTCATTTGACCTGCTCTCCAGGCCTCTAATCATGTGCACAGCCCTGCTTTGGACTCTCCTAAGCTTCTCCACACCCTTCCTGAAGTGTGGTGCCCAGGACTGGAGTACTCCAGCTGCAGTCTCACCAAGGATGAGTAGGGCAGGAGGATGACATCCTTAGTCTTGCCTGAGATGCACCAGTAGATGCATACCAGTCTTAAATTAGCTCTGCCAGCTACAGCTCATGTTCATTCTGTGGTCTAGCATGACCCCCATGTCCTTTCAGTTGTCATGTTGGCAAGTGTAGCACTGCTGACCCTGTAAGTGTGTTGCAGGTTATTTTTTCTGAGATGGAACACTGCACATTTCTCCATGTTAAGTATTATCAGGTTATGATCTGCCCATCTCACAAACCTGTTCAGGTCAGCCTGTACCCCCAGCCTTTCCTCGAGCATGACCACACTCCCCCATAATTTTGTGTTGTCCATGAACTTTTCCAGTACACTTTTAATATCCAAATCCAAATTGATGAACATGTTGAAAAGCATTGGTCTGAGTACTGAACCCTGAAGAATGCCACTGGTCATCTTCCACCATGTTGACTTAGTTATATCTATTAATACTCTCTGGGTCCTACCTTAGAGCCAGTTACCTAGCACCAGACCATAAAGTAGTTGAGGCTGCCTTTTCCCCATTTTACCATGAGGACATCATGGGAGACATGGCCTTTTTAAAGTCCAAGTATACGACATCAACCTCATTTCCCTTATCCAGGTGGAGAGTTACTGATTGTAGAAGGAAATGAGGCTGATCAGGCATGACCTGTCTGCAATGAACCCATGTTGGCTGTCCCTTAGAATACTGCCTTTTTTTTTTTAGACTATCAATAATGGATTCTTTGATCATTTTTTCCAGTATTTTATAAGGGATTCAATCAAACTGATTGGCCTGTAACTCCCTGGGTCCTCCTTCTCCCTTTCTTGAAGATAGGCACCACATTAGCCCTCTTACAGTCTTCTGGGACCTCTCCTGAGTGCCATGAGTCCTCAAATAGCTTTGCCCTAGGTTGTGCAATGATGTCAGCAAATTCTTCTAGCACACTCAGGTGTAGTTCATCTAGTGCTACTGACTTTTAGATATCCAGCCTCTCTCTCTTGCAAAACTTGGTATTGAATAGTCACTTACTAATGGGGGAAAGGGCTTTTTTTCATGCACAATGGATAGCGTATTTTGAGAAATATTGCTTAAATTATATAGAGGTAAACCTTTATGTTATGTAACCTATATTATATCATTAATTTTTTACTCTTAAAAACATTAATTTAAACATAATATTACATAACTAGTAATGCCAATATATCCAAACATGTATTCAAATAAATCCATGCTGGCGCAGCTCAAGCATTGGTGGTTCAGTGGTAGAATTCCTGCTTGCCATGCAGGGGACCTGGGTTCAATTCCCAGCCAGTGCAGATGTAGTTCAAGTGTTGCTTTTAAATGCACATTGGGTGCTGGACTCGATGACCTTCTGAGGTCCCTTCCAGCCCTAATGTCTATGAAATCTAATCTTTTATTCACAACTATCGTTTGAAGTAACAGTAAAAAAAATTGTGGATGTGTTTTATCCCAACTGACCCCTTTCTTAGGGCTTTGTTATACTGTAATTTGAATGTAATGTGTGCAACAGCAGAAGGAACCAGGACTGTGCTGACTGTTAATTTGGACTACAATTCCAGGAAACCCCCGGGGCAGGGGTCAAGGGAAAAAGGAAGAGGAAGCTTGAGCCTAAAGTAAAAGGAAGACAGAACACAGTATATTGGGAACCTGGTCAACCCTTCACAAAGGAGTGCATAGTGGAGCTGGAGATTTCAATGATTCAGCCATAGAATCATAGAATAATAGAAAACTAGGGTTTAAAGGGACCTCAGGAGATCATCCTGTCCAACCCTGCTGCTCAAAGCAGGACCGGACTCAACTACATAATTCCAGTTGGGCTTTGTCCAGTCAGGGCTTAAAAAGCACCCAGGGTGGAGATTCCACCACCTCCCTAGAAAACGTGTTCCAGTGCTTCACCACCCTCCTAGTGAAAAGGTTCTCCCTAATATCCAACATCAAACTCCCTTGCTGCAACTTGAGACCATTGCTCCTTCTTCTGTCATCTGTCACCACTGAAAACAGCCTATCTCCATCGTCTTTGGAACCACCCTTTAGGTAGTTAAAGGCTGCTATCAAATCCCCCTTGAGTCTTCTCTTCTTCAGACTCAGTAAGACCAGTTCCCTCAGCCTCTCCTCAGAAGTCCTGTGCTGGCTCCCCGAACCATTTTCATCACCCTTTGCTGGACTCTCTTCAATTTGTCCACACCCTTTCTGTCATGGAGGGCCCAAAACTGGACACAGTACTCAAGATGTGGCCATACCAGTATTGAATAGAGAGGAATAATAATTTCCCTTGACCTGCTGGCAACACTCCTGTCAAAGCAGCCCAGTATTCTGTTAGCCTTCTTGGCAACAAGGATACACTCTTGACTCATATTTAGCTTATTGTCCACTGTAACCCCCAGGTCCTTTTCTGCAGAGCTACTGCCCAGCCAGTCAGTGCCCAGGCTGTAGCGATGCATGAGATTGTTTCCATTCTAAGTGCAGAACTTTGCACATGGCCTTATTAAACCTCATGAGAATTGCTTTGGCCCAATCCTCCAATTTGCCTAGGTCACTCTGAATCCTACCCCTACCCTCCAACATATATTGAAAATAGTGAACAAAACCATCCTGAGGACCAAACTCTGGGGCACTTCACTTGATACTGGCTGCCAACTAGACATTGAACCATTGATTATTAGCCATTGAGACCAACAATCCAACCAGGTATTCACCTTACAGTCCATTTATCCAACCCATACTTCCTCAACTTGCTTGCAAGAATGTTGTGGGAGATGATAACCAAAGCCTTGCTGAAGTCAAGGTGTATTACGTCCATTGTTTTCCTTGCAACCACAGAGCCAGTTATCTCATCATAGGTTGGTCAGGCATGACTTGTCCTTGGTGAACCTATGCCAACTGTTCCAAATGACTTTCTTTTCCTCCAGGGCCTAGAAATGCACCTTGAGGATCTGCTCCATGACTTTTTCAGGGACTGAGGTGAGGCTGTCTGGTCTGTAGTTCCCTGGATCCTCCTTCTTGCCTTTCTTAAACATGGACACTATCTTTGTCCTTTTCCAATCATTCAGGACCTCCACCAATCACCATGAGTTTTGAAAGATAATGGCCAGCAGCTCTGCACTCATATCAGCCAGTTCCCTCAACTCCCTTGGATGCATTGCATCTGGCCCCATGGACTTGTACATTTTCAGATTTTCTAAATACCCCCTAAACTGTTCTTTGACCACTGAGGGCTGCTCACCTTCTTCCCAAACTGTGCTGCAGTGCAGTGCAGTAATCTGGGAGCTGACTTTGTCTGTGAAGACCAAGGAAAAAAATGCATTGAGTACTTCAGCCTTTTCCTCCTCATTTGTCACAAGGCTGACACTCCCATTTAGCAATGAGGGACCTTCCTCTTGTTGCTGACATTCTTGTAGTAACCTTTCTTGTTACCCTTCATGTCCATTGATACCTGCAACTCCAGTTCTGCTTTCACCTTCCTGATTTCATCCCTACATGTCTGAGCAATGTTCTTATACTCCTCCTTAATTATCCATCCAAGCTTCCACTTCTTGTAAGCTTCCTTTTTGTGCTTAAGCTCACTGAAGTGTTCTCTGCTAAGCCAAGCTGTTCGCTTGCCACATTTGCTATTCTTGCTGCAGATCAGGAGGATTTGTTCCTGTGCCCTCAGTAAGGTTTCTTTAAAATACAACCAGCTCTCCTGGATTTCTTTCCCCCTCAGACTGGTCTCCCAGGTGATCCTGCCTTTCAGTTCCCTGAGGGAGTCAAAGTCTGCTTTTCTGAAGTCCAGGATCCATACTCTGCTACTCTCATATCTTCTTTTTGTTGGGATCCTGAACTCAATCATCTCATGATCACTTCTGCCCAAGTTGCTATCCACTTCTACATCCCCTATTAATTCTTCCCTGATTGTGAGCAGCAGATCAAGAAGAGGATGGCCCCTAGTTGGTCTCTCCAACACTTAAACCAGGAAGTTGTCTCCAACACTCTCCAAAAACTTCCTGAATTTCCTGTTCACTGCTATAGTGTCCTCCCAGCATGTCAGGGTAATTGAAGTCCCCCATGAGAACCAGAACTTGTGATCAGGAAACTTGCGCCAGTTGTCTGAATAAAGCCTCATCCTAGTGGTCTATAGCAGACCCCCACCATGACATTACCTTTACTGCTCTCCCCTCTGACCTTAACCCAGAGACTTTCAACAGGCCTATCTCCAGTTTCATACTGAAACACTGAGCATTCATACAGTTTTTTTACATAAAGTGCAACTCCTCCTCTTCTCCCCTGCCTGTCCTTCCTGAACAGTTTGTACCTATTCATGACAATGCTCCAGTCACACATGCTATCCCACCAAGTCTCTGTTATTCCAATCATGTCATAGTTCCTTGACTGTGCAAGGACTTCCAAATCTTCATGCTTGTTTCCCAGGCTCCGTGCATTCATGTACAGACACTTGAGGTAACTAGCTGATTACCCTACTTTCTCAGGTGGAATGAGGAGGCATTCCATTGCCCCCTCCTGGTTTTGTTTCCTTCAGGTTCCTCACTGTTTCACTTACCTCAGGGATTTGTTCTTCATCTGCCTGTGAACCTAGTTTAAAGGTCTCTTCACTAGGTTAGTGAGCCTGTCTGTGATGATGCTTTTCCCTCTTTTTGTCAGGTGGATCCCATCTCTTCCTAGCAATCCTTCTTTTTGGAATGAGATCCCATGGTTGAAGATGCCAAATCTCTGTTGGTGACACCACCTGAGCAGCCATGCATTGATCTGCAGCATGCATCTGCTTAAGGATTGAGGAGAACACAACCTGTGCCCCTATCTCCTTCACCCTTACTCTTAGAGCCCTATAGTGACTCCTGATATGCTCAGGGTCACCCTTGGAAGTATCATTGGTGCCCACATGGATGAGCAGCATGGGGTAGTAGTCAGAGGGTCGGAGGAATCTCAGTAATCTTTCTGTGACATCTTGGATCTGGCTCCAGAAAAGCAGCATACCTCCCAGGATAACAGGACAGGCCAGCAGATGGATCCCTCCATCCCCTGAAGAAGGGATTCTCCAGCAACCACCACACATGACTTCCTCTTTGTAGCAGTGATCTCAGTCCTCCCCACCTTAGGGATTTCTGGCCTGGCCTCTTCCACCAATGGAATGCACTCCCCCTCCTCTGTTGCTAGCACTCCTTATCTGTGGCAAATCACAGGTCAGCCAGGACCGTGGGCTGAGGGAGCTGGACTCAGATTTAGAGGCAGCTGCAGCATTCTGTTTTAGTGCTCTAGGGACTGAAGTTTTGTTTAGTGACACCTCGAGGGGGCGGGGGGAATTAAGGTGCTGAGTATAAGTTACCATAGTGTTGATGTTTCTTTACTTTTTACTGGTTCCATTTGGCCCATTGGCTTCTGACCCTAACTGCTATAATTTTCTATATAAAAGTGGAAACTCCACCTTGCTTCTTGTGCCACTTTCTGGGGCTGCCAGGTTGGCACAAGACCTTAATGCTCTGAGCCACACAAATGTTGATGGGTGTTAGTGCTAGCTGAAGCTTAGAGCAATCATATTACAGGCCAGCAGGAGCCTGAAGGACTTAAAGGTATGAAACCCATCCCCTCCCACTCTGGACATTCCCCCACTCCCTGACCCCCAGGCTCCCCCAGTTCTCCTCCAATCTCCTGTCTTTTGGAGTTCCCCCCTGCCTCCTGCTTCCACACCCCTCTCCCATCCCCAGGGCATTACATACTTGTAGCTGCCCATGCTGTCTGTCCCAGGGCAGCAGGCAGGGCAAAGCTGCTGCTGGGCAGCTGCTCTTCCGGCTAAGAGAGCAGGAGTA
Organism: Gavialis gangeticus; assembly: GCF_001723915.1. Classification (NCBI taxonomy): domain Eukaryota; kingdom Metazoa; phylum Chordata; order Crocodylia; family Gavialidae; genus Gavialis; species Gavialis gangeticus. The sequence goes on along the minus strand of NW_017729027.1, from coordinate 47,385,439 downwards.
GCAGCCATGGTGGCCTGGCAGACAGATTAACTGTTCCCTGCCTAGTCCCCTTGGACAGACAGTGTGGACAGTCACAAGTAAGTGAGGGCAGGGTGGGGAACAGTAAGCAGAGATCTGGGGTGCTGAGGAGGGTGGGCAGGAGTAGTGGTGGACCCGATTTCAGCCAGTGAGGGATGAGGGTAGGGGAGTTTTTTATACTAAGGTATTGCCTAGAGTAGGTATACATCAGGGCCTTGTTACAGAGTAATTTTGGATTGCTCCTGGGACTCTTAGACCCTGGATTGTCTGAACAGTAACACTCTAAAATGGATTTTAACCTTTAAGCACTTGTTTTGCAGCTTAAAGTTATGTCACTCCAGGGCAGATTTATCTCTGATCCTTACTAGCCAGGTCCTGGTCCATGAAGGTATATCTACTAGGACTGTGTGAAGCTTTGGTCCCGATTCAATTTGGCAGAGATTCAGCCTGATTCAGTGGCTGAATCTCTGAATCTGAATCAAATCAGAGGACCCTTTAATCTCTACGCTCTTATGTACCTTTACATGTTAGCCCTCAGGGCTAGGGACAGACATTCAAAAAGCCTGAGCCTGAATGTTGATTCAATCTGTGCAAATTAGTCTAACCTGGTGAGGCTAAATCAGTTTTGTAACCAGACAGACATTCCAGAAATGCAGGCACATGCCTGCAGTGCCTCAGGCTAGAACCCAGGGGGCACTACAGCAGCCCTCCCTTCCTTCCACAACATGGAGCTAAGGGGAACATGACCAGGCTCTGGCAGGAGCTCTGATTAGCCCAGCAGGGAATTGATAACAGTGTTTATCACCCAATTAAGAAAACAACAGAGGGACACTACCAGCTACTTGTTGATTTTGCTTGTTGATTCTACCTGTTGATTCAGCATGCAACATAGCCAGCATGTGGTCTGACAGCTAAAACACAGACATCTCCTCAGCAAGGCAGACAGGAGGGGGGAATTCCTGCTTAGCAGAGAGTGGGGAGGGGGAGGGGAGAAGCAGCCCGCAGTCTCCAGAGCTCCAGCCAGGGAGCAGAGGAGAGGGGCCAGCCCTGCTGTGGAGCAGAGAGCCCTGCCCAGCCAAGAGAGCATGCTGGGTTGCTGGGGGTGTCTGGTTTATCTTAAACCAGCAAGGGGGCTGGGACAGACATTGCATAAACCAGTTTGAGCCAAATCAGTTAAGTCTGATACTACGTTCAACCAGGTTTATCTCAAACCAGTTTCAGCCATTCTCAAACTGGTTTATGTGCACTGAACATCTGTTCTGTTACAGGTTGAAACCAGTTTCTGATCACTTAAACTGGTTTATGTGTAATGTCTGTCCCTAGCCCAGAAGAGAACTTGGTGCTTGAATCCCAAGGAGATAGACATTCCTGAACTCCACAGAGGAACAGGAGTTCAGATACATTACTGTGCTTAGTCATTCCCATTGGCTAGCTCTAAGCATATTTTCTCTCAGTGTCTGGGTTCTTTGAAGGCACCTAACCATAGGCAAAGGAATAAAATATAATTTGGGGGAACTGAGTATGTGCACACTTAAGCACAAGCGTGCATCCCCCCTCCCCCCAGCAGGTAAGTCTGTCATGGGGAGAGGGCGGGAAGATCAAGGCCCCCAGAGTGAGGAAGGGAGTGGAGCAGAGGCAGGGGTAGGGGCTGGGATGAATAGTGCCTCTGAGTGGGTCATGGGATGCTCAGAGCCTGGGTAGCTCATCCAGGGGCTCAGGGGCAGGCACAGGAGACATGTGCCCCCTGGATCTATGTGTAGGGTGGACATGACTGATGCTGTGGACTGGGCTCTGCATTCGACTGCCAGTGTCCCGGGAGCAGTGTAATGTGTCTCCCACCTCTGGGAAGGTGATGTAATCAGCGTTCAGGAGGCACCACTCCTGGGGCACTAGCAGCAGGGTGCAGAGCCCAGCCTGCAGCAGCAGCCACCTCTGCCCCACACACAGCACAGATTGCAGGGGCATATGTCCCCTGTGCCTGCCCTGGGGGTTCACACCTCAGCAGAAGTCCCCCTGCACGCCTGGATGAGCCACCTGGGCTCCAAGCATCTCACGACTCTCCAGGGCCCTATTCACTCCCCCCAAGCGGGGGCCTCAATCTGCCCCACCACACACCTTCCGTCCCCCACACTCTTTCCTGCCCACACATTTACCTGCTGGGCACTGTTCCACACATGGCCAGACCAAGCTGAGTTCCTGGCCACCTTCAGGCTCCAGCTGCTCCTCTCTATCTGTGCTCGGCCTGCTTTGCTGCATGCACCCAGAACCTGTGCCTAGACTGCCCACATTTGAGAGGGCTAAGCCCCATTAGCCCCAGCTTTTTGCTGCCTATGCACCTAACTCTTCCTAGGGAGGTAAATATTATTTTAAAAATTATCTGTTTAACCTCTTCTAATTATATTGGTTAAACACTTAACCAATAACACAGCAGCTCAGACAGAGCAACTGCTGAAAGCTATTCCCAGGGCCCTTCAAGAGGTGGGGGTTTAGTAGAGAGGAGGCAGTAGCAAATCCAGCCAGACAACGCAGCCCATAGTAAGCCCCATGCTGGGAGGCACAGAGCACCTGTGAAGAAGCAGCTAATTGCTTAATTGCTTAATTGATGAGCCATTAAGCCACCTGCTGATTCCCTCTGGAGTTCATCCCATCCAAACCCCTGCCTAAGGCAGGATCATCTCTATCTAAGTAATTCCGTACAAATCTTTGCATAGTTCAGAGGGCAGATAATTATTTCTGGCAAAGGGCCGCTTAACAAGGTTTGGTGAGTTTTCAAGGGCTACATGGGTAGCCCCACCCCTTGACAGGTGCCCCGCCCCCTGCCCACAATCTTGGGATTGGAAGTCCCACCCCTGACCACCGAACTTTGCCACCAGAAGTCCTTCACCTTGCCTCCCCAGAAATATTCCTTTTCTGGGGAGGTGCCATCTTAGAACCAGAAAAAACCAAATCATACACTAAAATTGTATGACCTAAAAGTATATGACCTACTATAACATATTTTAATTTTATGACAAAAATATCTTTGTCATGATTTGTGTTTGTGTACTGTATATAGAGGTGATTGCATAATAACTCAAAAATAAATTCTTAGTCTTTTATATAGTGTGGGGGTGTTTGTGGATGTGTGTGTGTGGTGAGGGGTGTATGATGGGGGTGTATCTGTGGGAAGGTGTGTATGCTGGGGTGGCTTTTTGTGTGTGTGTGTGTATGGTGGGAGGTGGTTGTTTATGGTGGGGCATGGGGGGGGTGTATGGTAGGGTATGTGGGGGGTCCAGTGTGTTTATGGTGTGGTGTG
>NW_017729027.1:47376229-47377126 GCF_001723915.1 Gavialis gangeticus | reverse complement strand
GGTAGGGTATGTGGGGGGTCCAGTGTGTTTATGGTGTGGTGTGGGCAGGTGTGGATGTGGGGGTGTTTATGGGGCAGTGGGGGGGAGTTTGTGAGGGGGTGTGGCTGTGTGTGGGAGGCATAGAGTGTGTTGGGAGGTTGTCTGGCATTTGTGAGGTGTGGGTGCGGGGCTCTGGAACACACTGTCCTCTTCTGCAGGCAATGCAGGCAACACTGGGGTTTCATAGTTTCATAGTTGATAGGGTCAGAAGGGACCTGAGCAGATCATCAAGTCTGACACCCTTCCATGGGCAGAAAAAGAATGCTGGAGGTCAAATGACCCAGGCTAGGTGGTTATCTAGCCTCCTTTTGAAGACACCCAGGGTAGGAGCGAGCACCACTTCCCTTGGAAGTTGGTTCCAGCCACCCTGACTGTGAAGTAGTGCTTCCTGATGTCTAGCCTGAACCTACTCTCAGTCAACTTGTGACCGTTATTCCTAGGTACTCCTGGTAGTCCTCGGGGAACAGGGACTCTTGGGGGAACAGGTTCCCCCTGGTAAGTTTATAGATGGCCACCAGATCCCCTCACAGCCTTCTCTTGTGGAGGATGAACAAGGTCAGGTCCCATAGCCTCTCCTCATAGGGCCTGCCCTGCTGCCCCCTGACCATGTGAGTGGCCCTCCTTTGGACCCTCTCAGTGCTATCCACATCTGTCCTGAAGTGCAGCTCCTAGAACTGGATGCACTACTCCAACTGCGGCCTGACCAATGTCGCATAAAGGGAGAGGATCACCTCCTCAGACCTGCTCGTGTTGCATCTGTGGATGCATGAAAAGGTGTGGTTAGCCTTACTGAATGCGTCCTCACATTGGTGGCCCATGGTTTCATAGTTGGTAGGGTCGGAAGGTACCTGAGCAGAT
>NW_017729027.1:47375687-47376218 GCF_001723915.1 Gavialis gangeticus | reverse complement strand
TAGTGTCATCCATGAATTTGAACAAGGTACTTTTCACCCTGTCGTCCGAGTCACTGATGGGTGTGTGTGTGTGTGTGGCATTTGCAGAGGGTGGGAGGGGTGTGGGGACCCACTCCACACTCTCCCATGGCTCAGCAGCAGGCAGGGGTGGTGATGCCTGGCTCTGGCCAGCATTGCATGTCACAGTGGGGAGTGCAGCCCCTGCCAGGCCATTTATCTCCCTACAGCTCCCTGCACTCATGGGCACAGGAGGAAAGTCCCAGGCATGGGATCCAGCTGGTTTGCCTGCCCCAGCCCACTCCAGTTCCTGGGGCTTTCCCCCTGTGCCCTTGAGTACAGGGAGTGGTGGGGAAACAAATGTCCCAGTGGGGGATACACTCCTCACAGCACTGGTGGGAGCCAAGAGCCAGAAGCCAGGTTGCTTCTGGCTCTTGCTTCCACCTGCTCCCCACCTGCTGCTGCTTCCCCCTGCTGCCTGCCAGGGCTGCGCACCATGCAGGGAGTGTGGGATGGGTCCCCATACCCCTCCCC
>NW_017729027.1:47354331-47370687 GCF_001723915.1 Gavialis gangeticus | reverse complement strand
GGGAGCCAAGAGCCAGAAGCCAGGTTGCTTCTGGCTCTTGCTTCCACCTGCTCCCCACCTGCTGCTGCTTCCCCCTGCTGCCTGCCAGGGCTGCGCACCATGCAGGGAGTGTGGGATGGGTCCCCATACCCCTCCCCACTCACACCCACACCCTGCCCACCTCAGCTCTATGCTGCTGCCAACCCCCTGAGCAAGGGCTCTGCACTGCAACCAGTTCTAGCCCTATGCTCTACACTCCTGCCCAGCTGCAGCCTGCTCCCTGCCCTTCCCTGCCTGCTCCCTGGAGGGAATGGGACGTGGGGAAGCCTACAGCAGCTGCCCTGCCTGGTGCTAGCTGGGCCAGCCTTCCGCCCACGAGGATGGGAGTGAGGCATAATAGGATATGTTGGAGGTGGGTGTAGGCACTTTGCTCCCACCCTCGTGAGTGGGAGGGCTGGGCATGGCACAATTCATTGGAGGGCACTGCAGGCCAAATGATAGTGCCTGGAGGGTTGGATCCAGCCTGCGGGACATATTTTGCCCACCCCTGGCATAGTCTACTACTAAAAATACATAATCAACCCTGTCCTACAATAACAAATCATAACACTTTAATCTACCACAGGTAAAGCAGGGTAGTTGAAGAGCTGGAACTTTTTTCCAAACATCTTTCTTTAAAACATTACTAACTACTACAGTACTTTGTTGTACTAAGTCACTATGGGTGCCTATGCATGTTCTCCGATACATTCTGATTAGAGCACATTGAGCAGATTCAGTTCAAGTCTCCTGGAGAATTCTAACAAGACCACTCAAGCATGCTGCAGCATTTCGTGTATTCAGTTTCCCGCGTCTGAAAATGGTGGCAGGGTGGTTCAAATGGGCCTTGACTGAAGCTCATTAAACAGTAGGCAGCCCATACTGAAGCACCCTTATGCCCCAGCCAGCCCTGTCAGCATCTACATGTGCATTGTGGCATGCTAAATAATGCCACCATAGTCACTGCATTGACAAGTGCTAACCTATGGTGGCTTTTATTAGTTTACTGCAGCCTAATAGGGCCGCACGTTTAGATACTGAGATTTTACTGTGGAGCTAATTAGGCAACTGCAGTAAACATTTCACGTACACATGCCCACAGTGTTGGAAACAGCACCAAACAGTAACCTTGAATTAGAAGTAGAGATGTTTGACATATAGTCACTGCAGGTCAAATGACTTCAATTTAACTCTTTTTCACCCCTAAAATAAAAGGGATTTGTTTGAAACTAGCTTTCATAAAAATAACTTGGATTCACATCTTTTCTTCCACTGTAGAAGTTTCCCTGTGCCTGTATTTCCATCATATTAGAACAAATGGCCAACCTGACACAACACACTTATTAATACACAATATTTGCCATTTAGTGAGCTTGCACATGGATTTGTTTTTGCATTACTAGTTATACATTGTTACTTGCTCATATGTTGGGTTAACTGAAGACTAATTTTTGGTATGAATCTGGAACAAGGCTCAAATGCATGCTTTTGAAGTGGTTTGCGTTTAATAAAATACAGGCTGTGCTTTAACTCAGCCAACCTTCTCATTTCCTCTTCCCTTTTATCATTCAAACACCCTTTTCCCATGTCATCTACATGGGCCTAATTCTCTTCTAGCTGAACACAGTTTCATTCCAGCGTCATTCCTCTGAAATATAACCTGTTGGTAAAACAAAACTGCCAAAAAGTCTTGTGACTCCCATCTGTGAGAATTCCCTCTGGAAGAGGGAAACAACAGGTCCTGTGCCGTTTCTAAAACCAGACCCCTGAGATATCGGACATTTGAAGGAAGTTGCTAGACCCTTCCAGTGATATAGCAGATCCCACCGTCCATAAGGCTTTTGCTAATAAAGGGAAAGTAGCATTACCCTGAAGTTCCCTGTTTTACATCATAGACTATCCTAGTCCCAGCAATGTGTTCCCCACCAATCTGGAGCGTCACGCTGCTCCAGAAGTGCCGCGGAGTCTCCAGCATGCCACTCCAGGGGATTCCCCATGCTGCAGTGAATTCAGGACTTTCCTTCTCTCTGCCTCTCTCACAATCTGTCACTGGGTTGCCTTGCCCATTCAGTAAGGTACAGGTATATTACAGTCCCTGACCTTCCTCTTGTTGCTGTAGAAACCCTTTTTGTTACCCTTTGCATTCCTTGCTAGCTGCAACTCCAATTGTGCTTTGGTCTTTCTGACTTCATCCCTGCATGCCCAAGCAACACCCTTATACTCCTCCCAAGTTGTTTGTCCAAGCTTCCACTTCTTGTACGCTTCCTTTTTGTTTAACTGTAGAGTTCTCTGCTAAGTCAAGCTGGTTGCTTGCCACATTTGTTATTCTTCCTGCACACCAGGATGGTTTGTTCCTGTGTCTGCAGTAAGGCTTTTTTGAAATACAACCAGCTTTCCTGGACTCCTTCCCCACTCAGACTGGCCTCCCAAGTGATCCTGACCATCAGTTCCCTGAAGGAGTTGAAGTCTGTTTTTCTGAAGTCCAGGGTCCATACTCTGCTGCTCTCCTTTCTTCCTTTTGTCAGTCCTGGTATAAGTAGGCTGAATGAGCAGACCATCACATGTTTGCCCTGATTCATTGTAAGTAAGTTTTCTTTATTTATCTGTTTTGGTTCTTAATCCATGCGCAACAGGAACATAATATTGCAGACATTTAAAAAATGGTAATAGAATGACAGCCCATCTGCCAGGTAATGTTAATTCTCCAGTTACCATCTACAAAATCATTTCTAAGTTTATAAAATCATTCAAATGTTATGGCCCCAGAATCACCATAAAAGTGACACATTGAGACTTTCTATTGTGTATCATTCTTAGGTATATGAAATAAACAGGAGTTACATAGTCCTCTTCTGTCTTTTCTTCTGTGTCACTCCTCTCCTATAAATGGAGTTTAAATTTAAAAACTGTCAAATTCATAACCAGCTTCCAGGAAAAATGTTGTCTTTGAGCTAAGTAAGCATTATCACAACACTGGAGGGTTCAGTAAAAAACATCAGTCAGGAAACAAAAATGCAGTGAGCTATTGTGCTTCATTTTTATGATTCCATAACCTGCAGATAGCCAGTTCATTAAAATCCAGGGATACTGAATGGCATTTAAGCGCCAAAGTATGATCACATGTTTATACAAATATCAAAATGATGCTTTCCTGCATTCAACAATAATCTAGAAAATACTTCCATACAGTAAGACTTTTCCTAAAAGTTCTCTTTGATGCGTTGCTGCTTATTTCCGTTCCAGGTAGCATGTGCTTGTGTATGTGAGAGTATACAAGGGGCAAGCACTTTCCCCTTTTCTGCATTAGTTTCCAAGTTACAAAGAGTTAGTAAAGGTTTCATTTAAAAATCTAGTTCATCATGTCAGATGAGTGGTCATCTGGGAATGACTACATTGAGAAAGGACTTAATATAAATTACATATAAGTAAACTTGGGTCAACAGAAGTGACACTGAGTACCATTTAGTGTCAAAAGGATGGATGGATGGATGGATGGATAAAGTTCTAGTAGGAAAAGCAACTAACAGAAAGCAGTTCTGCCCTATTACATCCTTTTGTTGACAGATTTCTTGCAACTATCCTTCCATCTCAGTCAATTACCTTCAATGTTGTTCTTTCTCACACGTAGTCTGTAATGTGCAACTTATACCACCACTGATGTCACCTCTGAATTTGGCAGGATTTCATCCCATCCTTAATTATATATTATATATCAGTGGGTGCCTCGACATGAGACTCTTCACGGTGCATTAGATTAATCTAATACTCAGTAAAGCATCACCATCTACACATGCACAGGAATTACTGTGCAGTAGATTAGTGTAATACACTGTTTTCTAGTATCTGTAGATACAGGAACTAGAAATCAGTGCATTAAACTAATGTGCCGAAGTGCATGTGTAGAGGCTAACAGCAAAATTCTCAGCAGCAGGTGGCACCAGGGGGTGGGGAGCACTAAGGAGTAGGGTGAGGAGAGCTGTCCCAGCTTCACAGGATGCTGTCTGGCAGTCACATGGAGATTGGGACCTGCCCCATTCTCCATGTGGCTGAGAGAACTATCCCAACTGCCAGAGAGATGCCTGCCAGCCCTGTGCAGATTGGGATGGGTCCCAATCTCCATGGGGCTAGAAAGCACCTGCCCGGCAGCAGGGACAGCTCTCCTAGTCATGTGCAGATTGGGACCAGCTTCTGTGCCCCCTGCCAGCCCACAGCTGGTACCCAGGGGAGCCTGGATCTCCCCCTGGCTGCTGCAGCTGGGCAGAGCAGGGTAGGAGTAGCCCTAGATTGTACTGCTTCCACTGGAAGCAAATTTGCTCCTGATGGGTGCACCTTCAGATGCATGTGGGGTGCAGTTTAATGCACTGGAATTTTCTGTGCAGAAAATTCAGGCACATTAATTGCACATATACACATGCCCAGTTTTTGGCAGAGTTTTGTGGAGTAGAGTGTTCTACTTAATTGGATAATGGAAAGATCTGATTTGGTGTATCTACTCATTGAACACTTCACCTCAGTTTTATCTTGTGAATTGCCCAGTGCAGGGCAAATTGCTCTTGAACCTTATCTGGTGTTATCTTTTGTTTAGGTCTTAGTTTATGAGAAGCGAGTGACAACCATTAAGAGACTGTCAATAAAACAATTTCCTTGCCCTTAAGAAATTGGCCAAATGAAACCATGAGTAGGGAATTTTCAGTATTCTGCACTCACTCTTATTATCTTTAAAAATATTAAAGTATAATACAAGGTCAGTAACACGGATGAGAGGTATCTTGCCTTGGAGTGGCATGAGTTTGATCTCCATAAAAAGTGCTTAAAATTAATTTCAGGGGTTAATGTGCAGACAATTTAGGTGTTAACAGCTCCAGGAGCCACCCAAAAACACCGTGTAACAAGGCCCTTAGACAACCAACATCAAAGAATTATGAAGAGCAGAAAACTGAGGGCCTTGTTGCACTTTGAGCTGCTCTGATGCTGATCAGTGTTAGTGCTAGATTGAGTTTAGAGCAGTCACACCTTAAGGCTAAAAACCTTCTCTGACTGTCCCCCACCTGCACAGCTGTGACTTGCCACTAGAAAGCTGGTGATCAAATGCCTGACTAGGAGCTACAGCTGTGAGTTGTCTCTATAGGGCTGGTGAGCCTGGACAGGCTTCTATCCCTGCTTTAGGTCCGGATATCTATGAGATGTACTGGGTGGGCGAGTAGGGAGCACTGGGAGCCAGAAAGTTAATGGAATGGGGGTGGGTAATGAAATGAGAGGTGGAAAGGAAATGGGGTGGACAAAGGGTGGTATAATGAAGGAAGTCAGCTACTGGAGGTTAAAATTAAAAGAAGAAAAATATTAAAAAAATAAAGAGGAAGAAAATTAAAGAAAGTCTTATGTTTTAATGAACTGGGATTTGGGTTTGGGGTGTGGAGGTGCTGGACATGGTTTCTGGGGTGGCTGGGAGGTAGAAGCAGTGAGGGAAGGTGCTTTGGGGGAGCTACTGCCCCAGCCTTGGGAAGGAAGCCCCAGCTCACAGGAACCTGATCTAGCCTCCTACCTTGTTCCCCCCCGCACACCCTTAGATCCCACTCCAGAATCCATCCATGCCTTGAGACCTGGCTAGCTAGTTTATGCTCTGTAGGCTGTTTGTACAGGGTTGCACCCCTGGTGGCAGGAAGTTTATACCCCTGGGGGCAAGCAGGGGAGTTCGCTTTGTGCCAAAAACTGTTCCTTGGCCAGTAGAGGTCAAGGGGTGGAAAGTTTTTCTATAGAAAACAGGAGGGTGGGGGAGGGGACACTGCATCCTGGGATGCTGGAAGACTGCAACTTGGGTGGCTCATCTGTGGGGAATGGCCACACATTTATGGAACACAAGCTGGGTAACATGGATCAGAGATAAACCTGCCCTGGAATGGCATAACTGTAAGCCACCTGAACAGTAGGTGAAAAAGAACATTGTCCTGACAGTAGTGTTCTGACACCATTTGCACTTCATAATACAAACAGTTAACAAATAGCCATACAAAGATGATTAATGATCTTGTTGAACAATACATTTTCTAAGGCAAACCAAGATATATACAGCCATATGGTGGTGCCAATTTAGAGACTATAGGGAAGACTATAATACATAATACATGTGAGTATTTTGGTTGTCCAGAATTAGACTCTAAATTCATTAAAAGAAAAGCTGTCATTGAAATCAAAATGCAAGCAGCATAAACAATGTCATTAAAATGCAATAGAAAATTGATTGTGTTGATAATTGAATTAATGTATATTTGAGATATCACATATAAATATGAAGTACTTTAAGAAGCAGAGCTTTCCTAAGCTGATGTATTAGGAGTATGTCCAACAAGAAAATATTGATGTTATAAAATTATTTAAAATGTTTCAATAATAGCTGCTAAATAACTACAATAACAGCATTCTGAATTGCCTCTTATGCCCTTATTCTGCTTGGATAACAAAGATTCCTCTGCCTTTAGGTTTCGGACTGCTTCAAAAATATGAGTTTGGAAAATGATACAGTTAAAGTGCTACAGGCCTGTAATGTAAATACAATCATACTGGTATAAAGCTGATTATATTGGTATAACTTATTCCTGTAAATATATGGAAAAATAAACTATACTGATACATGCACTGTGTGAAAATATCACATCCAGGAAAACTGTCCTTCACGAGATGTTAACTGCACAGTACCCTAATAACACTGTACAGTAGCGTACCAGGCAAAAACTGTGCTAATACACTACTCCACAGTAGTATTAGGCTACTGTGCAGTAAGTGTCACTAAAAACCCATGCACTGGCACTACTGTGCAGTAGCGTGAGTTACTGCACATTGATTTAGCACTTGGTTAACCAAGTACTAAAATCAATGTGCTGTAACTATGGCATGTTAATGAATGTGTCAACATGCCCAGTATATCTGTACCAAAGATGGCAAAAACTAGATACCAGGGTATTAAAAGCATCAATTTCTGGGACGGAAGTACAACAACAAAGCCAGCTGGATTCCAGGTGTTTGTCCTCTTGACTTATCTCAGGATTATCTGAAGTGGGGAGAGGGGAGCTTTCTGTCAGCTGAGATAATGAGGCAGAGACTCAGTAGTGATTGATGGAAAGACACAACTGGCAGAAGAGGCAGGCTGTTGGATTTCATGTCAGTGATGAAAATCTACAGATAAAAATATAACCAGAATAAAATCCTTTTGACTGTTCAACCCACGTCTAACTGAAAACCAAATCATGGCAAATCAAACAGCTGGGCAGAGGAAGTTGGGGTTTGCTATCTGGGCAGCACACATCTATCAAGCTTTTTCTTTTGTGAGTATCCCCATGGATTTAAGTGCAGCTGCTACACAGGATCAGGCTCAGGCCTCCAGTGTGTGTGGGTGTGTGATAGATAGATAGATACATAGATGGCTCAATAGATGGATTTGTTTGATCAATATACACCCCTGCTCCTTTGCTCAAAACTAGCAAAAAACAAATATGTGTTCTTAACTAGATAATGGCTCTGGGCCTCCCTAAGGACTCTATGGTTCACAGAGACAGGCATATGTGGGCTTCTTAAAGTTTAGTGAAGACTGTCACAGGAGAAACATAGAAACATGCTATGTTTATTCAGAGAAAGTGCTGTTCTCACTCTCTGTTCTCTTAATCTAAAATACAGTAAAGAACATTCAGACTGAAAGTGTCTTCTCAGTCTCAATTCACAGCACATCAGAAAAGGTCATAATTACAAAGATGATAAATAGGGTCCAGACCTTTGAGAATCATGCTTTTTTCAGGCAGCCACATTTCTTGACACCCCTCTGAAGAGAGTGAAAGCTTTAAAAGCTCTCATAGAAGAGGCTGTTCCCTTCTGTCCCTTTGAACATGTTGTATGAGATGGTTATGAATACAGGTACATGTATCATTTTAAGATCTTTGTGCTAAATACAGGCCACATGGAATTAGTTTATGAAAGTAAAGAATAATTGATTACGTAAAGTGTATTTATCAAACAATTTCAAACTCTACTGCTTTAAAAGCTTATCAGAAAACATTACTGATGTGTAACATAGACAAAAGACTAATATTTCCCCTCCTTTATTTAAATGCCAAGTTTTGGAGATTTAAGATTAAACACAAGGCTTGTTAAAGAAAAGCTAGTTTATGGTACTCACTTGACAACATAATGTACTTTAAGTGGTCTTTGTATAAATCTGGGGGATATTCTATCTACTAGTCATATTCCCATGAGCACTGCAGGAATAATTCAAAGCAGGCATTGTTATAAAGGTGTGTTCAGCATATTCAGCTAAATGGTGTTGCTTTAATTAGGTGATTATATCTGACTGACATATTTTAAAATTGAATTTCAGCATTTTTTCTCCTATCTATCCTGATCTCTTTCCAAATCATATGCCTGGAAGAAGTAATTCTACTTGACAGAAGCTTGTCACTAATGTATGTTTGGTGCAAAGTTGTGTTGAGACTATTAATCCAAGAAGTTTCATGGATTAATGAAACCTGGTTTATTTGTGCTTATTGACCACAAATCCTTTGATCCTGTCATTCTATGATCATAGGTTACAGTCTGTTTTGTAAGCAGATGAAAGGCTGAAGGTTGTGTACTTAAGATCTCACACAACTGCAAGAAAAGCAAGGCTTTTGTGCATGTTTAGAATTTATATCACATTTCCAAACTCATAAGTAATTTCCCAGATCCCCAAGAATGATATGGTTAGAGCAAAGCAAATATGATTAGAGAAAAAACTGTAGTGCAGTTTTATTGTCCCCACAGAAGCTCCTGGAGTCATCATGCTGCTAGGAACAGAGAGAAACCCGTGTTGTTATGTCAGCTTCGAAATTCGTGAAGGTGCACTTCCTCCCTCTCCCCAACACATGAATACAACATGGGGCCAGCTTTGCTGGGCAGCAGGGAGTCTGAGGCTGCCTCTAGATGTGCTCGTTCACATTCCTAATTAGAACACATCAGAGCGGACTCAAGCCTGCTCCAGCATCGCCTCACTGTCACATGTATCAAGCCCCCTTACATTTCAAAATGGCTGCAGGGGCACTTAAACTAAACCTCATCGACTCAGCTTTAGTTAAAGTACCCCCGTGGCCGTTTTGAAATGCAGAAGCAGAAATGACATCTGCTGCCCTCCTGGAAACAGATAAAAGGCATGAAAAACACTAAGTAAGCCAAAATACCAGCTGGAAGGCCCTGGACTTCAGCAGAGTGGAGGGGACAGAGTGGCTCTCATCAGGATACAATTAGGACAGTCAGAATGTGGGAGGATACTTTTCTTCAGTTCGTTAAAGGTTTGGCAATAGAAAAGTGAAGAATAAGGGGTGGAGAAGGGGACAGGAATAAAGGAGTAAGGGAAGAGGGAGGTATAACAAGGAAGAGAAAGGAAAAAAAGAGACCACGGGGATGTATTATTTGATTGTGAAATGATTGCTGAGGTCTTGAGAAATCATTACTACTCGCCATTCTGACTCTCTCCACTCTGTGGTTCACTGGCAATAACCGAATTTGCCCATTGCAATCAAACTACAGGAGATTATTAATACTCACAGTGTGAAATTAGGATATGTAAGTCTTGAGGTTTGAAAAGAAAGTAAAATCAGTCATCATGCCATTGTAATCACTCTCCATTTTTACTGTGCTTGCTTGACCTCCGTTTTTCCTGTTGAGTTACAAAGGGCTATATAATACATACGTAACCTGTTGTTTAAAAGCTGAACACGGGCATGTCAGTTTATAAAAGTTTAAATTAGATCATTAGCAAAAGGCATCAGAGATACATTTGCTTTCATTACATAGATAAAAGAAAATAGAAAGCATGCTCATATTCTTGTGGAGAGGCCAACACAGAGGCTGTATCCTCATGAGCAGGGACATGTGGTTGCCACAGGGAAAAAAGCAGTGGCACTAATTCATACCATTGGTTTTTGCCCCAGTACACACCTCTTCATGCAGGGTTAGTGTGGGGGAAAATGCTCCGGGTGGGGTAGGGAAGATGGGCCAGCACCTGGGCCGGCCCCAGCAGCCTTACCTAGGGTCCCGGGGACCTCCTAGGGCTCCAGTGGTAATGATCCAGGTACACAAAGCCTGGCTGGCAGCTGGAGCATGGCCCTGGCTGGCCAAGCTCTGGTTATGGGTGGCACTTACTATCTCCACATGCACCACCCCGCTTTGTTCTGGTGTGGGTTTTTTGACACTGAGATCTCCTGGTATCAAAAAACTCGCTGCACTGAAAATTAACAGCACAGCGTACACCTGCATGTGCAACACGAGCAGCCTGGGGTACCGTAAACTGCACTAGCGTGCTTATCTGGACACACCTATAGATATCACTGAAACCCTATTTGGAAACATAAGCAGAGTATATGGGGTTCACATGTCTAGTGCAGTCCTTTCTAGAGGGTGAATTTCACCTATGCTACATTACCTGTTTCTACCAGAAAAATGAGGACCAAAATTGATAACAAGCTTTTTAGTAACTGTTGCCATAGTGTATATGACATGTGGGTATGGCCTTGTCAAGTTAAATATAAGAAGATGGAAACATCAGTACAGTATGTTATCTATTCCCTGGTGCATTTTATCTTGGAAAAAAAGAAAATAAAATTCTGATTTTGCTATATGCTACTGTATGAAAAACTGATTTTAACAGTTAATCTTCCTATTGATGGCACTTGTTCAATCTTAAAATATATTTAAAATATGTTAGAGCAACATAATGCATCGAGTCTGTCCATCAAAACCTGTACAAATAACACTGTAGAATGATATTAGGAGTAGCACCGACACGAGTAAGACACCTTCTAAGTAATACTGCTTAATAAGTCAAAAATTAAAAAGTTCATATGATATTTTTCAGACCAAAATTTAGTCATTGTCTGAAACAGTCTCACAACAAACTAGTTCAAACACATTGTGGCAAGGGAAGCTTAACATTAGAATTTTAAACTTCTAATTGCCTTTAATTTTTTAAAAAGTAGTTAATGACAAAGCATTTAAATTATTAAATACCTTCAAAATGCCATGCTTCTAAAGGCATGGGCTAATGATGTGTTTATGCTGCTTGACAAATTACAAGTTCCCCCTTATGGGACAAAAGCAAAGATGATTTTTTTTCACTGGGTTTATCTATTAAGTGATCAAAAGTGCATGGTGCTGAGTACATTTATATCCTACTGAAGTCAGGAGGGTTGAAGGTGTTTATCATTTTCCAGCATTAGGCCATAGGTTACAAAGAAGAGTTTTATGTAAAGCTAGAAAAAGAACAGTGTAATTTTTCATCCAATCTTCTTTCCCTCCTTAACCTTGCCACACTCTCATAGTTTAACTTAGCAAACCAGCAGATCTAAGAAGGGGAAAAACTTCAGAACATTTTGGTCGTTCAGATGACTTTGGTGTTCCCAACAAGTCTGTGCAGGTGTCGAATGACTTACAGATGGTTCAGCAAATGTCAACTTTGCTGAAATTGGATAAGAGGGCAACTTTATCTACTAAAGAGAAACACTTGAAGGAAAACATGTTAAATGATTCACAGCATGTCTTAAAGGGACACAGTTTACTCTTAGAAACTGCTGGTTATAGAATAAGAGTTGGACTTGTATTAAAAACTTATTGCAACTGATGTCTCTTCACCAATGGTCACAGAGGATCTGAGTGTGCAAGGTGAAGAATGTCTTATTCCCCACAAGTAGCTGGAAAGGATAGTCAGCATGTTGCAAGGTCAGGTTCGTGGTGCCCATTTATCCACCGCAGAGTGCCATATTCCATCTGGAAATGAGGACATCACCCTCTCGGTAGGACAAATGAAAGAATCAAAAATCCTTCTTCACCAGAGGATCATCAGGAAAATCCTGTGCTATTGAATCGTTCCAAGAATGCTCAGTTCATGCCTGTTTAGAAGTTTGTGTTTCAAGACAGTGAGACATGCACATAATTAAAACAGTCTGTTCAGCTCTTTTTCTAATGCTCCCCTGAAACCCAAAGATTAAAGATGACAACTGATTGTTCATTGTAAAATTACACATTGCGTCATTTGTATGGTAATTCCATGATTCGCTGATTGTCTAAGTCAGACACAGTGTTCCTAAACAAATGAATGAAATGACTGAACACTCGTTAGAAAAGCAAAAAGAAAATATGTAGTTTAATCATGAAAATGCCCTTCTTGTTGTTTGTAATTGTGTATGTGTGTGACCCCTTTAAACAAATATGTTTAAAGACATGTTACTTGTAAGAATAGATTTCAAGGATTTTTTTGGTTTGGTGGGTTGTCTTTAATTGTTAATTATGAGGTATGAATTTTATCATACCCCTAGTTTTTGCCTAGATTCAAATGGAAACTAAAAGTAATAAAGAAAGACTTTCTATCCCAAATCACTGCAAAATAAACCAATGGAATTTTTCACCACAGAGAAGGCTAAATTTCAGTTGTGGATTAAGTAATCACTTCATATTGTGGACAGCTTTTACATTGCATGTGTTTATATATCAACTGGTGACTGCTGCTTTTATTTCTGTTCAACATCATCATCATCACTGGCTCACAGAACCTACAATCTAATAGAAAAGGTGAAACCAAATGAAAGTGATTGTGAGGTTGTCAGACTAATTTTTTTAATGTATAGCTAGCCACAACATTCAAGATAAGGTCTCAAGTAACAAAAAAATATTCAGTTACAGGGTTACCTTAGTGGTGATCCCGACTCTCCCCTGCCACATCTTGATGTAAAAGGATTTCTATCGGGAGGATTGGATTTTAAACACCATTAAACAACAGGATGAAGGTTGGTTTCTCTTGTGGCTTTGAACTCTCTTGTAACACAACTCAGTGACACTGAAAATTCTGCAGTTCTTATTATTAAAACTGACAGTGCTCATTCTCTTTATTAATGATCTTTTATTAGTTAAATTATTTTTCTTTTTCTATTTATGTACCTTGGATCTCTCCCTGCCTAGAGTGATGGACATATGTCTCCAAATGCTAAAAGACAGCTTTGTCAGCCTCAGGTAAGTATAATGTCCAGTCTTTATCAAAATAAGAAAAATAAATAAGGATAACCAATGAAAAGAGTAGAAGCCCTTCTGGATTGTAGTTGCTCAATACAGCACTCTCTTAGGGTGCATACAAATCATGCAAAGGGTGCCTTTAACCCAATTAACTGCATCAGTGGTTCAGTCTCTAGACCCTGTAGTTCTCTCTACTTATTGGCTCAGCTCACCCTTTAAACTGTAGAAACTAAAAGGAAAAGATTTTACTTTTTTTCAAAGGGGTTCAGCTGACTTCTCCCAACTAGCCCTCAATCCCTTTGAAGCCAGTTGGCTGCAGGCTCACAGCCACCAAGACCACCCCACTCATCTTCCCAGGTTCCTTGCCGTGCGTCATCACTCCCCTCTTCTTCATCCGGGTCCTTCATTGTTTCCTCCTCTTTCCAGGGCTGCTTTAACTTCATGGAGCAGTAGCTCCGGAAATGCAGCTTCTGGGAAACTCTCTTTTCCTTTGCGGGCTCCTGCCTGCTCCCGGGCAGTATCGGTACCATCTTCTTCTCCTCCTTACAATAACAAAAATAAGGATGAAATAAGAGAAATGGAAGAAGTGTTTACAAAAATTGGGTGACTCCAATATTTGTCATACTCACTTCTTTTACAAAATTTGTAAAAATATTCCCTTTCCTGTTTTTATTTGAAGATGTTCCCACAAAGCTTTTCCATGTAATAATGATCTGTTTCTTTAATAAATCTATGGAACCCTTACAACTGATAAACATATGTCTTCTGTTTAAAAACATATTTTGTGTTTAACTGACCAAGATCTCTCTCTTTTCCTATCCTAAGAACTATAACTGCTCACTCACATTGCCCGTTTTACTTTACCAGCACAGACTCCTACCTCACCGCAGCCCTAGGTCCTTAGCTTTTTGTTCCATGCTACATCTCCATGCTTTCCCATCCCCACCAGTTCTGTCCTACTTCAAAAGATCCTCCAGAAATGAGACGTTCATCAGCATCCCTCTTTATATCAAAATCCTTGATCTAAAGGCCAGTGAGTCAGCAGAAACACATTCATATTGGGTTAAATGGACTTTAGATCAAGTCTACAAGCCCCTAGAACCATGAAGGCTTATTCTGTTTCTTTCTTCTCACAGAATTCTCCAATATTATGTTTCCTTTTGCTCCAATATCCAATTCAGTCTTTTTATTAAATAATAACAACTTTAGGCAATTGCCTTAGAAAAGCACAAAGTTAGTTATTCTTATTTTATTTTGCCATTTGATATATATCATAGCAATTCCTGAAGATATACATTCCTCATTTGTAAGGTAATATGTAACTCAGAATCGCTAGTACCATTCTGCTGGGAAATAGGTAGGTGGTTGCTTCCTGATTCGAGCCTGAATAATCAAATGTAAGTTAACTGTTAACATTTCTAATGCTCCATGTCCTATCCCACTTCCTACCTCCTTTTCCCGCAATCAAATAAATGAGTTTTGCATCTGAATTATTACAATTTAACAATTCAATCAGGTATTGCATGAGCAGCTCAGACCCTGCTTGAGTTGCACTTTCTGTGAACTTTAATCTTCGTCATTCCTTCTAGCTGCAGAACAGCACAATTGTGCAGTATGAGGATGTAGCAGCTAGATGTTTACCTTACTGTCTCAGAGGGTTACTTTCCTATGTTTTTGTGAGATGTTTGCATTGCACATATTTCAAGTGATATCAACTTGAACTAAGAAAAAGCATCTGAACACTTCTCTCATGCACAAGTGTTTGCAGGTTAGAGTTGTTTCTTTAAGAGAAAGCTGGACTTCAGTGCCCCAGAGAAACAACCCTGAATATGAGCAACTTTTGTGAACCTGTCCAGAGCAGTTGCTGCAATACCAGCAAGATAAGATCTGACTACATCTGTGATTTTGTTTAATGTAGCTGTTACAACATAAACCTAAGGAGGCTTGAATACCTGAGCTTAAGCTTATTTGTTTTGTATCACTTTGGAATTGATATAATTATACAGAAGAGCTGGGTCTTTTTATCCTTGTTATCCAGAATGTTGTTTAATTTTCAGAGTGAATCTGATTACTGGAAGTCTGTTATCCTTTATGAGATATTTTTTATAATGAAGAAAGAAAAATAACCTGCAGCAAGAAAACAGATCATATCAAGGTTTTTCTACACTTTTCTGCCTATCACAGTTCAAAGGATCCTAGGGTGCATTTACAAAGTGCTATGAAGTTGGGAATGAAAGACTTTAACTAAATTATTACACAAGGTGTGATTACACTACACAGAAAACCATGTCAGGAAATTCATATAGCAGAGAGCACCTCTGATATTATTATACCATATTTTCTCATATATAGCACTCCCCCGAACATAACACACGCTGTTTTTTGGATACTCCCAGAAGGAAAACCTTGGTGTATAGGTAAGTACCTGAGACCTGAAGTCTCCATGGCTAGTGCTGCATGACACATTCAGCCGTGAACCCATGTACCAGCCTGATCCAGTGCGTGGGGCCATGTCCACCAGCCCCAAGAAGTGTGTGTGTGTGTGTGTGTGTGTGCGCGCGCACGCGCGCATGCGCGTGGTGGGGGGGAGGGTGCATTTCCAGCAGTCCAGAAATCTGGAGGTTTGGGAGCCGTGGGAGTCATTCTGGGAGCCCAGGCAGTTGACACTGGCACCGTCCCCCACCAGCAAATCTCTAGCCCTCTGGGGATCTGTAGTTCTCATGTATAATGCACACCTGAATTTCTTCCAAATAGCTTTTGGAAAAAACCATGTATGATTTATGTGAGAAAATATGATATATGGTTTCACTTTGCAGTATAGAATAAAATATTTAAGAAATCCCTAAACTGAAAATCTTGACTTCAATGGACTTGGAGTATTAGCACAAAGTCATTGACTGCCTGCCCAAGTGGGTATCTTCAGGTGGATAAAATCCTTACAAATATTGATTGATACTGGGAATTCTCTATGCATATCTGTGTCAGATTATAAACTCCATTTTTAATATAGGACTTGGTTGTCTTCTCTATTGTTTCTTACTCTCCTATTGAGCTTAAGTCTATAGAAAGAGAAAGAAGAAACTATTAAACCTATCAATAGGCTAGCAATAGAAGCTTGCCCATTAAAATGGAACACACTTGGGCAAAATGATGGATACCACATAAGGCAAACCAGTTTTTCAAGTCTGAATTCTATGACGAAAGCAACTAAGCAATAAACCAATTGAGGGTATGGATTTTGATCAGCAGATGAAGCTGTAGAGGAGTCATCTAACCAGGAGACTGGAGGTCTCTCATGCAGTCACCTAAAAGAGAAAA
>NW_017729027.1:47344193-47349331 GCF_001723915.1 Gavialis gangeticus | reverse complement strand
TATTTAAGAAATCCCTAAACTGAAAATCTTGACTTCAATGGACTTGGAGTATTAGCACAAAGTCATTGACTGCCTGCCCAAGTGGGTATCTTCAGGTGGATAAAATCCTTACAAATATTGATTGATACTGGGAATTCTCTATGCATATCTGTGTCAGATTATAAACTCCATTTTTAATATAGGACTTGGTTGTCTTCTCTATTGTTTCTTACTCTCCTATTGAGCTTAAGTCTATAGAAAGAGAAAGAAGAAACTATTAAACCTATCAATAGGCTAGCAATAGAAGCTTGCCCATTAAAATGGAACACACTTGGGCAAAATGATGGATACCACATAAGGCAAACCAGTTTTTCAAGTCTGAATTCTATGACGAAAGCAACTAAGCAATAAACCAATTGAGGGTATGGATTTTGATCAGCAGATGAAGCTGTAGAGGAGTCATCTAACCAGGAGACTGGAGGTCTCTCATGCAGTCACCTAAAAGAGAAAAGCAGAAGGAAGCTGACTATAGAGGAGAAAGACATGCCATGAAGCAGACGCTATGTCCAGATGGGGGGAACTAAGGACTTTCAAAGAATGCTCAAGAGGAAACAGAAGCAGGAAAATGCAAAGAAGTGTGCAGTTGGTCTACTTTGGCATATTTCTTGTCTTAATGAAGTAGAGCAATTTTTTTGGAACCATTATAAAGCCCATAAGTCTCTTTGCTTCAACTACTGCATGTCCCTGAAGGGAGTGAACTGCAAACTGCAAATGCTGCAGCTCTGGGGAAAGAAGCTCCTTAAACTAGTGAGTGGTCAGTACTGGTCCCATGAGGTCCCATTTGTATGAGGGAGTCACAGGAAATATGACAGAGAAGCCAAGGAAAGGGACAGTTTTGGAGTCTTTTCAGACCAAGACAAGTGTAAGTGTACACACGTTTAGCATTGTCGGATGCAAATACAACAGCTGGGAGAGCATCCAGGTTGGGGAGCAACACCAGGTCTGTGGGCATTTATACATGTGCTCTGGGAGTTGGAGGGGTGGGGAGCACTCCAAGAGCCCCTCCAATTAAAGCACCTGGAGCATCACATGTACCAGTATCCCCATGCTGAAAAATGGTGTTGGGGGAGCTTTAACTAAAGCTCATTGAACGTGCTGTAGTTAAAGCACCTCCGCCACCATTTTTCAGTGAGGGGATGCTGATACATATGACACTGCAGTCTGTTGGAATATAGTAATTACCATGCTCCAGCATACTCGATTAACTGAGTCTGCTCCAAGTGCTATAATTACGGTGCATTGGAGCAGCCTTTCTGCACATATATATGTGCCCTATGTGACAAGACCACTGATAGTTTACACCTGTGCCTGAGCCCTTTTGCCTGTTTCTGTGGTGCCTGAGCCCTTTTGCCTGTTTCTGTGGTTAAACAATAACATTTTCTTATCTTTAAAAATGAATGAACCATGCAGATAGCAAGACTAGCTGATTAACTGGCTGTACAGAGAAGACTGTACAAAAAGGGCTGATAGGCATAAAAATCAGCAACTTCCTTTGGGCTAAAATACCTAATGCACCTTTTCCTATTATATGAATATTGGGTGTTACTTGTAACTAGTGTGAGTAGAAAAGCTTCCAAAAGAAGTTCTTAAGGTGATTAGAGTGTTCCTTTAAGCTCTTTTGCAGTGATGAAGTAATGTATAGGAAAAACATAGAATAAAGGTTCATTTCAGTAAGCCTTATAGATTAGATAAAGAAAGAACAATGTGAAAATGAAAGAATGAAAACACTGTTAAGGTTGAGAGAGATTTTACAGCTTTCTAATGCATGTTACAACAGCTTGCAAATAAGCCACAGCTCAGCATTACACAGGTACTACAGAGCTTTGTAAAAGGAACATGAATGTTTTATGAGGTCATGTCTACACATGAAATTAATGCAACTAAATATACTCTGGCTCAATTTCAGCCAGAGTAAACTAATCCCAACATCACCATCTACATGTGCATTTAAGCACAGTAATTTACTGCTCTGCTGGATATCGCCTGTAGCTGAGGGGACTATCTGGCAGCATAGTAAATTAGCCTAATTAGTCTAATTGCTGTGCACGTGTAGCCAGTGATGCTTTACCATACAGCATGTTAGACTACTGTGCAGTTGTTATAGGGTGCCCTAAAAATCAGTCATGAGTGAATGGAGTTCATACTTTTCATGAGTGAATGGAGTTTCTTAAGCATTGTATTCTATATTTTATATCTAGAAACACCTCTGTTGCAAAATAGCTTTGAGATATGGAACTTATGGACTGTATACCTATTCCCATCAGATTTAGTCCAGGTTTCCATGTTGCGTAGGGCTGAATGAATTTGTTATATGCAATATATTCAATATATCTTAGTAAAGCCTTTTTATGAAATGTTCTATCACAGTTTCCCCAGAGATGTTTGTTGTTTGTACTTAGAGCTGGGAAAAAAACTTCAACTGAAATTTCAAAATATTTCAGGAGGCGCAAGGATTCCTTAGGGTGATATCTTTTATTGGACCACCTATATAGTTGTAATACAGTTAGACAAGATTTTAAATACAAGGAATTCTTTCTTAGGTCTGCTCATTTGTGAAACTCAACATTTATGACAGCCTCCATCTAGAAGTATGGGTGAGGCAACATGGTGGGAAAATGAAGCGTTTATGGACAACATGTGGATTGAGCACTTCTTTACATCTGCTGCCACTTCCCTCACAGCCAGCCAGGTCCCCAAAGCATGCATATTTAATAATAGGGGAAGTTATTGGAGCTCAGAAGACACTGAAGATGCTACTCTTCTGTTGCCATCCCAGAAACCACTGGTGTTTTTTACAGGCCTCTGCCTAAGAATTAAAGGGCTCGCTTCATGTGAATTTAGTTTGGGTGAGGGGATTTGGTCCTTTCAGTCCTCATGATCTTTCTCAAAGGAATGAACGCACATACATTTTTAGTTGAAAATATAAGCTTTAAGTCTGTCAAAATGGGGGTGAAATAAAGGTCAGAATAATACTTACAAACAGTCAGCTTCACTGACTCCAGAAACGTATGAGGACTACCTTTCCTGTATGCTGCCTGGAGGAGATATCCAAACAAGGACACGATAAGGCTCAGTTAGGCTCCAGAAGTGGGGAGAGATGTGCAGATGAAAGCCCGCTGTGACTCTGCTCCCCTGAAAGCCCCCCCAGAGACCCCCAGTGGCTGTGGAGCCCCCCCACCAGCCCCCAGCACAGTCGGAGGTAAGCGGGGCCCACGGTGGGAGGGGGTTAACCCCTAGAGAGTGGGAGGAGGTGGCTGAGTGGGAGCCGGGCCAGGTTTTGCCACGCCCAGGCCCCTACTTCGCCCAACTCCCCCAGGGAGCCACGCAACCAGAGCCGCACGAACAGGCTGTGCAAACAGATGCGCTTGTCTGCCAGCACGTGAGTTAGTGAGGCGTTTACACAGGAGGGTGCACGGGAGAGCCCGAGCCCCTGCCTGCGAGCTCCTAGGGTAGGTAGACTTGGGCCCAGCCCACGTACCAGCTGCATGCCATGAATGGGCACTCACCGTGGATGGGCACTCATCCCTTGGGTCCCCTCATGGTCTGCACCCCCCCCCCGGCACCTCAGAGACTTCGACCCAGACAGAGCCCCTGGCTCTCGGCTGCGGGGCTGCCTGTCCCTTTCTCAGGCTCTGGGGCCCGGGAGCATAGCTACCTCCCCTTGTGGGGTCTGGTCCCTTTTGGGGTCTCTGGCACACCAGATGGAGGAGCTCCAGGCTGCAGTTCAGAAAGTGTGTGCCAGCAGGAACTGCGAGCAGGAGATAGACTCCTACTGCCAGGCCCTTCTCCCCTGGGAGCCAGAAGGTAGACCACGGTCTCCCTCCAGGACAAAGGAGGATTCCGGGACCTCCCATTCTGTCCAGTTAAGGGTATAGACCAAGGTGGTCAAGGGCCCTAAGGCCCGCCGCACCAAGGCCCTGCCCCACCGGAGCTTAGCAACAGTTCCAAACCTCTTGCAGGCCCAGCAGAGCCTGATGAGTTGCCAGGTCCTGCAGGCAACACAGGCTTAACTGCAGCTACTGCCTCTGCTCTCCCCAAGACAAAACATAAAGTGTTTGTTGTGGGAGACTCCATCCTGAGGGGGACTGAGGGGGCAATCTGCCACCCCAACCCCTCAGCCCAGGAAGTCTGCTGCTTCCCAGGGGCCTTCATCTGAGACATTGTGGAGAGGATCCCTAAGTTCCTCCATCCCACAGACCACTATCCCATGCTCCTTATTCATGTGGGCACCAATGACATGGCTCGGAGCGCTCCCAGCCAGGTCATGAAGCACTACAGGGATTTGGGAGTGGGGCTAAAGGGTCTAGGGTACAGGTGGTGTTCTCTTCGATCCGCCCAGTTTTGGGGTATGGGCTAAGGAGGGAGAGGAAGATCCAGGTAGTTAAGCAAAGACTGCGGCGCTGGTCTCATCAGGAAGGCTTTGGCTTCCATGACCACAGTCCGCTCTTTGGCGAGAGAGGCAGTGAGCTGCTGGGAAGAGATGGCCTCCACCTCTCTCCACTGGGGAGGAGGCTCTTCCCAGCCAGACTGGCTGACCTGCTCCACTGGGCTTTAAACTAAGCCTCTGGGGGATAGGGGGACTACTGCTGGCCCACTGCTGGCCCACTGAGCAACCCTTGCAAAGCCAGCAGGCCAATGCACTTAAGGGAGCTCACCCCTGCCCCAGCCCTGGTACAATCTGTGGGCAAGGCAAGAGCCCCCAAAGGGACACTTGTCTGCCTGTATACAAATACCAGGAGCTTGGGGAATAAGCAGGAGGAACTCATCCTCCTGCTTAACACAAATAATTATGACGTCATAGGTATAACAGAGACCTGGTGGAACTCCACCCATGACTGGACCATAGGTATAAATGGCTATACCTTGTACAGGAGAGATCGAGTAGGTAAAAGGGGTGGGAATGTAGCTCTCTATGTTAAGGAAAGCTACATGTCCCTGCAAGCTGATATTGGCAACTAGAGTGGATGACTGGAGACCCTCTGGGTTAAAATCCACGGGGAACACGGCACAGGGGACACAATGGTGGGAGTCTACTACAGACCTCTGACCCAAAGTCAAGAGCCTGACCAGGAGTTCGCTTGGGAACTGGCTGAGGCTGC
>NW_017729027.1:47329914-47344183 GCF_001723915.1 Gavialis gangeticus | reverse complement strand
GCCCCAAGGGATGACAAGGTCAAATGGTTATAAACTACTGCAAGACCGTTTCAGGCTGGACATAAGGAAGAATTTCTTTACTGTCCGAGCCCCCAAGGTCTGGAATAGCCTGCCATCGGAGGTGGTTCAAGCACCAACATTGAACACCTTCAAGAGAAAATTGGATGCTTATCTTGCTGGGACCCTATGACCCCAGCTGACTTCCTGCCCTTTGGGTGGGGGGCTGGACTCAGTGATCTTCTGAGGTCCCTTCCAGCCCTAATGTCTATCAAATCTGTGAAATCTATAAGACTCATTGTCTGAATAGAGTCATTATCCAAAGCTGCTTTTCCTGACCATGCTCTTGCCACTTTGTGCTATAATCCTGTGAGATCTCACTAAGCAAAGCTGGGCTGAGCCAAAGCTTGAAAGAAAGACCTCTAAACCTAGGGTAGATTGGGTATTGGATGAATTCCCAAGCTTGATCTCAGCAGCCACTGCATGTACTGTCTTTACCAAGCTATAAGCTCTGACTGCTTGTTTTCATTAAAACTTCCATACTCATTTTTCCAAGAGAATCAATCAGAAATAGAAACTGGGTTAATAAAAAATTCTACAGCAAAAAATGTTTCTGTCAGAGAGCACATATAATAGAGGCCGTTAAACTTTGACAAATCTGTAATAAAACCCAGGCAGGAACCCTGCATTCCAGGCAGCTGGCTGGTCTCCTTCCATCTCATCTGCCTGGCTCCTTGGCAGCCAGCTCCTGAGGTCCCAGCCTCCTTGGCACTTCTATAGATTGATGCAGGCTACCAAGGAGCTGGGAGTTAGGAGCTCAGGCTCTGAGGCTCCTGGCTTAGCCAATGTTTCCAGGCTCCCAGCTCCCTTATAACTCAGTAGGCTCCTCAAGAGCTCAAGTTCTATGGCTTCCAGTTACACAGCAGTTCACTATCTGCCAAAGAGTAGGGAATTCATATCCTTTCAGGGAGAATTTCAAAATTTCTTTGGGTGTTGTTACACAGTCATTTTAGGCAACTCCTGGAGTTCTTAACCCCTGGACTGGCTGTACATAAACAACTTTAAGTGGCTTAAAGTACTCATTATGCAGCTCAAAGTTATGCCACTCCTGGGCAGGATTATCTGTGATCCACATAACTTTGCTCCTGTTCCATTAAGGTGCAGCCACTCCCCACAACTGTGCTGCTCAAGTTGAAGTCTTCCAGTATCTCAGGAAGCAGTGACTCCTCCCCTCCCCCCACCCCATGTGATGCTGCTGTGCACAGCTGAAGATTGTGACAGCTTGAGGTAAGTTGGGGCTGGTAAGAAGTGAGGAGGCAGGTGAGGAATGTAAAGCTGAAGCCAGTGTGCCAAGATGCTGCTGTGGGACAGGCCCAGCACAAGAGAAAAAGGAAAGCCAGGCAAGGCAGTGCTGAGGATGCAGAGGTCACTGCATGGGTGGGGGTGGGGCTCTGGCACTGGCTTTACTGCCTGGCCCAGCAAGGCCCTGATGGCTCTCTCCACCATGCCATCCCACTGGTTTCCTCCTGCAGTACTATGCCATAGCTGGTGGTAGCATTTAGCAGCCTTGGCAGCAGTGGCAGCGGGGGGCAGGGAGAAGGAGGGAAAGGTACTGCCTCATCACAGCAAGCCACCAGCATCCTGCCCATGCCCACCCCAGGCTCCAGAGAATCCAAGTGATACTAACATGTTCCAACCTCCAACCCAACCCATCTATCACACCCCTGTCCATAGAGCAAAGATAAGCTTGCAGATGGTAAGATTCTGAATGACAGCCAGTACAGCTTCATTTGCAGGCAGATATAATCTTACCAACCTTACCTCTTTCTATGACCAGGTAACTCGGCACCTGGACACAAGACAGCAGGATGACATTGTATATCTTGACTTCCAAAAGGCCTTTGATCTAGTATCCCATGATATCCTCATGAGAAAATTGGAGGATTGTGGGCTTAACTCTGAGACAGTCAGGTGGATGAGAAATTGGATGCAGAATAGGACCCAGGGAGTCATAGTGAATGGATATGTGTCATCCTGGCAAGAAGTGGGCAGTGGTGTCCCACAGGGGTCAGTGCTTGGTCCATTACTTTTCAACATCTTTATTAACAATTTGGATGTAGGGGTGAAGAGCTCACTGGCCAAGTTCATGGACAACACCAAGTTATGGGGAAACGTGGTCACACTTAAAGATCGGCTACAGGTACAGGCGGATCTAGACAGGCTGGCAAGTTGGGCGAATCAGAACCTGACGAAGTTCAATGTCAAGAAATATGAAGTGATCCACCTTGGTATGAGCAATCCCCAACACACCTCCAGGCTTGGCAACACCAAACTGACTAGCAACAC
The DNA here is from genome assembly GCF_001723915.1 of Gavialis gangeticus. Taxonomy (NCBI): domain Eukaryota; kingdom Metazoa; phylum Chordata; order Crocodylia; family Gavialidae; genus Gavialis; species Gavialis gangeticus. The sequence continues at coordinate 47,341,840 of NW_017729027.1, read as the reverse complement.
AAATGAAAGGGACCTAGCAGTAATAGACCACAGTATGAATATGAGCTGGCAGTGTGATGTTGTAGCCAGTAGGGCAAATAATACTCTGGCATCAGTCGAAGCATCTCCAGCAAAACCAAGGTGATTCTTCCGCTCTTCTCAGTGCTGGTGAGACCGCAGCTGGAGTACTGCATCCAGTTCTGGGCACCACACTTTACCAAGGACGCAGACAAGTTTGGGAGAGTCCAAAGAAGAGCCACCTATATGATCAGAGTCTTACATGGCAAGCCATATAAGGAAAAGCTGAGAGATCTGGGATTCTTCAGCCTGAAGAAAAGAAGGCTGAGAGGGGACCTGGTAGCAGCTTACTGCTACACTAAGGGAGTATGTCAAGGGCTCGGTGAGCAACTGTTCATCAGGGCACCCAAGGGGAAAACTTGGAGTAATGACCACAAACTCCTGGAAGATCGGTTCAGGCTCAACATTAGGAAAAACATCTTCACAGTCAGAGTGTCCAGACTGTGGAATAAACTCCCTTCAAAGGTGGTGCAATAACCTACCCTGGAAGTCATCAAGAACAAACTAGACAGTCACCTTGCTCGGGTCACCTGACTCCCAGTTATCTCTCCTGCTTGGTGCAGGGGGCTGGACCTGATGACCTTCCGAGGTCCCTCCTGGCCTTACTGTCTATGAATCTATGAATAGAAGTTCTGGCTTACCAGCCCCGAAGTGACAACTCACAGCTGTAGCTCTTAGTTAGGTCCCTGGCTCACCAGCCTCTAGTGCAGGGGCTAGCAAAATGGTGGATCCAACCAGTGGCCACATTCCATTTCCCAGCAGCCCCTGCCTGCATTGCTGCAGCTGGTTTCCATGGAGACCCCAGGAGCAGCAGAGTATGGGACGAGGGTTTCTGTGGAGACCAGCCCCAGCAGCACTGGTAGGGTGCATGGCACCCCTGCTCTAGTGACAAGTCACACGCTGTGAAGGGGGGGACAGTCAGAGAAAGTCTTCAGCCTTAAGATATGACTACTCCAAACTCCAAGATAGCACTAAGTCGATAAACATTTGTGCGGCTTAAAGCATAAGGTGTAACAAGGCCCCTTTTCATTCCAAATCAGAATGAAGCCTAATTTCAGATTGTTATGGTCCTCTGTGCACAACCTACCCTGCACACTGAGTAACAAGATAGCTAACCAAATTGCAATGCAGTCTGTCTCAATTCCTTCTACAACTTTAATTGTATGAAGTAATTCTTTACTGTCATAAACCAGAGCACAGGAGGGGGAGGGTAGTCCCCCTGATTACAGTGCTAGCCTAGGACTCAAGAAACCTGGGATCCATTTCCTGTTCCACGACAGACTTCTATAGTGACCACATGAAAGTTAGATAGAGCTAATCTACAAAGGAAGTTAGGTATTCCAATGCCTAATTTCTAGCTGTCTCATCACCTCAGCCCTGAATAAGGAGCCCAGGCTTCTTCTGAAATTAGGGTTTCCAGTTTACAGGAAAATTTATTTTTAGAAATTTGGTTTTGGTCTACATTGGCAACAAGAAGTCCCCACCCTGGAGCAGTCCACCAGGAATGCAGGCAGGAGCCTGCTGGAACCTTTCCTTGGATGTGGTAAAAGTCAGTGGAATCAAGGATGTCTCAAACATAATATTTTGGGCTCAATGATTCAACATTTTCTGGAACATTTCCAATCTTCTCTCGATACAATGCAAAGGGAGATTCAGGCTAAATCTGAATGGGTTTGCAGAAGCCAGAATGCTAAGCTGGGAGCTGCCTGCAGTATCCAGTAGGAAATGCTAAAAAGAAGCCAGAGCTTAGGCTGTAGCACCTACTTTCATTTGGGAGTCTCAGCCATATTCTCTGGCCTGGAAATAGGCACCTAAGATATGGCAAACCAGGAGAGAGGGAGGGAGAGTATACAGACAATAGTTCAGTAGCTAGGGCACTTATCTGGAAAGCGGGAGAGCAATTTTCAAATTCCCTTACGTGTGAGCTAGGGCTTTTGAGCTCACAAGCAAATAAGTGCTCTCTGTGCTTCAGCATACCACATGAAAAAATAGGATAACAGCACTCCCATGCAGTGCAGTGATAGTGTGAAAACAGATTCACTACAGATTGTGAGGTGTTCACTGCTTTAATAATAGTGGCCATATAAGTGGCTAAAGAGGTGGGAGAAGCTATACCTACTTGAAGACCAGCCAGGCCTAATTAATGTTGGCAACAGGCTTGGAAATCATTAGATAAATTGTCTAGAACTGCAAGAAACTACTGCTACTAGGTGGAAAGGAGAAATGTATGACCTGGTATTAGGGGGACGTAATTTGTTGTGTTAGTTGAAAGTCAAATAGAAGGACGGGTCAATCTGCACTTTATAGATTGACCAAAGTAGATATATAAGCTAGGCAAACTAGCCAGCTCACAGAAAGGACAGCCACAGGAAGAGGAATCATTCTTTTCTGAACAGTGCATAGGTTCTTTCAATATTGTTGAATACATCTTACAAACACACATACATAATCTTAGTTACCATATCTGGATAAAACTGGTTTGTTCTGGGAGTCAGATATTTTCTTTCCATTGCAGTCTCAGCTGTTTATAAATAGTGGAAATCACAGCTTGTACCCATCCATTCATGCATCATTGCATGATGATGATCCTTGAACAGGCTGCTATTTGGGTCAGTCATTTCATTTGGATCAACCCAATCAATCTCTTTATGCACATTAACACAGAATCATCTTTCCATGTATTAACATTTTTGACAGCTGACCCTTTTAAAGTTTCACACTGCATCCTACACTCAAACTTTATAAGAGGTACTCAACATAGAGCTGAATCATCTGCATTTATGTTTTTTGTTCAAGTGGGGTTTTTGTCCTTTCACCTCTCTTCCTTTCCTTTTCTCCCTTTTTTCCCTTTGCTTTTAAATAAGTCACATTTATTTTCATTGTGTTTATTTACATCATGATTGAACATGATATAAAATGAGTAACCAGATTAAATGGCCCATGACAATTCTCCATCAGCCTGTAAAATTCAAATGGAAGGGGGTTCTCTTAAAAAAACAAATGGGGGAGGGGTCCATTAAATATAAAAGTTGACAGAAATAATTGTAAATGAGTTCATTTAATTTTAGCAAGGAGCAATTTTCTGACAGAAATGCTAGACATCAGACATGCAGGCAGCCAGGGATTACGTAAGAAGAAGCATGCTAATAAATTCTGTACTAAATACTACTTTGCTCCTGAGTTAGCCTAAAAGGGGATGCAATGGATGAAATTCTGGTACCACTGGACTAACTGGCATAATGGTAACCAATATCAATGGAACCACAGTTTCACTCACTATATTGTCATGGAACTTTGTTACCCAAAATACTATGTTGAGAGATACAAGTATTGGTGTATCCTCCATGGTATGAATTTAGGGAGAGTAAGAATGGAGTACCCTTTCCCTCATTAACTTTAGGGGAATTTCTTAGGACAAGCTCAGTTTTAGGTGAATGACCTAATCTTGTTTGTCCCTAGTGTCGATCCCCTTTAGAATGCCAGGATGATGTAGAAGGGTCTTACAGTAAATCAGGGCTGTTGACCATATTGTCCAGGGACCAGATTCAGCCTACAGTGCTGTTTTATCCAACTTGCAGGACTCCCAGAGGGGCTGGGAATTTGGGGACATAACCTGCCACTGAATAACACAATGTGGGTATGTGCAAATGTTTGCCACACTTGGTCTACAATCATGTGGCTTACTTTATGCTATGTGACCACAGATCCAGAGTGGCATATACAGATGTTCACCAGCACTAGGAAGTTTGCCAGGAACCTGGTGTAAGTAACTTGGGAGGGGAGTAAAGGGGAGGGGCAAGTGGGATTTGGGCAGCCAGCAGGTCTGTGGGAGGGATGGAAGGATCAGGGGTGACTGGCAGGTCTGAGGGGGTAGTTGGTGGGTACATGAGGATGGGTGGTTGGGGGGCTAAAAATAGCCTAGGTGGGGTGGGGGCAGTGAGGAACAGCACAGCCCTGGATCTGGGGTGAGTAGCTGGGCTTTCCCAGTCCCAAGACTACATTCCAAAAATATGCCATTTTTGGCCTGATTTAATCCCCTGAACCTCTGCATGGATCATCATTTAAATTGTCCTAACCCTAATTAGATCACTCTAAATGTAACATTTGCACATACCCTATGGAGCCCCAATGAATATACAATGCATACAAAGAGGAGTGAATAGACTCCATAATTTTGAGAAGAACCTCTTGATAACATCTCACTTCTTTATATCAGTACATATGATTTTTGTCTTTTTTTCTTTCTTAATTAACTTCAAATGAATGCAAATGCAAACAGATGTCTGCATTTTATCCCATACTCAAGCCCAAGGCATTATTCTACAGACACTGAAGCAAATATAAATGAACATGCAAAGGGGAATAGAAGTATGTGCTATAAAATATTTCTGTTTTAAATGTCAGAACCTCAAAGTACTGAAGGAAAAATCTAGAAGAAATGAGTCAATACAGGAACCAAAATGAAAAATGGATCTTATCAGTATCAATTCATCCATTCTAAGTAGCTTATTACCCAGTTTTATTCTGAGAAGAAATTAACTTTCTCTACAGGCCTAACCTTCCATGGCACATTTGAATTTCTAATAATTGTAAATAGACAGCTGACATCTGTAGGTGAGCAGCTTTAACAGTCAGAAGCTTCCTGGTCATTAACTGTGCTTATACTTTTATGGTCGTGGTTTCATTTTTAAGGGCATTATTTTTCAGGCTGCCAGCTATGACTGTCAGCTATATCCATAACCAAAGAAAAAAAAGTTCTTATCAAACAAACACCTTGTGTGTTTAAGAAGATTTTGGTACAAAGATCTCCAAGTGCTATACAAACTATGGTTCCCATTCAGGAAAAAGCTCGTTATACAGAAAAAACCTGAAGCATGGACTTATAACTAATCTGCTAAAGTGCTTTCTGAATAGAGACACTCTGAAGCATGTTTTTATGCACTTTCCTAAGTCAGGACCTAAGGGTGAGTAAAGAAGTATAAAAAAGTGCTCCATGTCTGTTTTACAATGCTGTAACTTAGGCCACTTTTTATAGCACTATAAAGTTACAGCGCTCTTAAACATGACAGAAGAGCAGTGTTTGGGGGGTGGGGGGGGAGGGGAAAGGACTCTGAGTTTCCCTGCATTTTCCAGGCTAGGAGGCAGGGGGTACTCCTCACCTTCCTGAAGCTTCTCCACTGGTCAGAAATTTGACCAGCATACAGAAGTTATTTAAAGCACTGTAGGTTGCTAAAGTGCTGTAAAACACAGAGCTTCAAATTTAATACCCCATTTAACAAGAATTAATTTAAAACACTGTACCCATTTTTAAAGTGCTGTAAAGTTGTGCACTTCTGTTAAGTCATGGCAATAAAGTGCTTTAAATGGCACAAAAGCAACTTCTGTACACACCCATAATATGTTTAGCCACCACTAGGACATAGACAGAGATGTGCAAAACTGTGTCAAGAGGAGAACTTTTGCTCAGTGTTACTACATTTGGGTATATCGTCACTGCAGAGATAGCCACAGCTTCTAATTAATAAGAATAAGCCATCTCTCCTCCATGCACAAAAGCCTCTCACCCCAATTTAGCAGTGTTCTCATCTTGAGCTAGGCTTGTTGGGGATATAGACTAAAGTAAGACACAGCAGTAAGGAGAGTTGAGTGTTGTTTTCCACTGCATACCAAGAACTCCCCCATGTGCTCAGAAGGAAAGGCAAATTCCCTCACAGTTTACTGGGAAAATTCAGATTACCACAACACAGTGAACCATGGGATGTCCTGCCAGAAATTCCAGCACCACACCTAGGAGATTACACCTGCAGGAGTGAGAACAGTCTCTGGCTGTTCACCCTGAGCTAAACTACCATGGTTGCTAGTCACACAGGCTGCCCTAAGACAGATGTCTTCAAATCAGTTCATTCTGTGTATCTTGGCAAGTGCTAGGGGAACAGCTCTTTTTCAATCCAGGGAGTAGCTAAAGAGCTGTTTGTGCAGTGCAAAGAAACTGATGCTTTCTCAGCAGGAAGGGAAGAGGAACCATATACAGTAAAAGCTGTTATCCGACACTTTACCATCCAGAATGCTCTATTAACCGGCATCTGTCATAGACAGCATCTGTGGTTTATGGCAGTGGATTGACGCAATTATGCAAAACATGAAGTCCCACTGTGGCCGAGTCCCACTTCTTCCTCAAGAACTATGGCCCAGGGCAGAGCAGCCTGCACAGGGCCCCCCTCCTTGTCCCCCGGCACACTGATGCCAGGCAGAGACATCTCCAACCCACTCAGCTAGAGATAAGCTCTCAGATAACTGGCATATTTGATTAACTGGTACTCCCCATTTCCCATGGATGCCAGATAACAGAGCTTTTACTGTAGCAGCAAAACCTGTGGAACCAGCTTCCCTGTCGGATGCAGGGAGTCCCCACAGAGCTCAGCTTTGTGCATCACAGTATACCCCATCTCCAAACACCTGATGAGCACCCCTTGTGTTGGAAACCATGTTGGTGCCTGAGGACCCTCTACAGCCACACAGCAAGGCAAAGATACAAATTCTAACAGAAAGTATTGAGGTCCAGGAGGGAACATATGCCAACTCCCTTTTCTGTAATTGAAGGTCTGTCAGCCACACTTTTTATGATAGTAAAAATGATGATCTGAGTTAGTCTTCACAAAAAAAATTGTACTAATCCCCATGAAATAATAATGTACTAATCCCCACGGAGAAAAGCACATATAATTGTTTTTAGATTTTAGACATGTAGCAAATATAGAGGTGCAAAGACCTTCCACACTTCCATATCATGTAGTTAGCTTTCTTCTAAATTAGAGCTGGTGTCGATCCATAGTACCTAGACAAGGCTGCTGCCATCCACAAATAACATCTTACTGATATCACAGGACTATGCAGGTGTCCCTAGTACCTTCAGAAGCACAGCAAGACTCTTTTTCCCTGGATGGGCCTGGAGCATTTAGCAGATGGCTCTTGCAGACATTTCAGTTTATATCTCAAAGGTTAGGAACAGAAGTTACACATAAACTGGTTTAAGTGATCAGAAACTGGTTTAAACCTGCAAAAGAACAGAAGTTCAGTGCACATAAACCGATTTCAAAATGGCCAAAACAGGTTTAAGATGAACCTGGTCAAATGTAGTATCAGACTTAGCTGATTCAGGTCAAACCAGGATCTGGAGGAACGTCTGTTCACCAGAGCATGCCAAGGGATGACAAGATCGAATGGTCACAAACTCCTCCGTGACCATTTCAGGCTGGATATAAGGAAAAACTTTTTTACTGTCCGAGCCCCCCAAGGTTTGGAATAGACTGCTGCCAGAGGTGGTTCAAGCACCTACTTTGAATGCCTTCAAGAGACATTTGGATGTTTATCTTGCTGGGATCCTATGACCTCTGCTGACTTCCTGCCCCTGGGGCAGGGGGCTGGACTCGAAGATCTTCCGAGGTCCCTTCCAGCCCTATTGTCTATGAAAGCTATGAAACCAGTTTATGGAACTTCTGTCCCAGACCCCTTCTTGGTTCAAGTTAAATCAGAGTCCCCCAGCATCCCAGTATGCATTACAGCCCTGGGCTGGGCTCTGCTGTCTGTTTGAGCAGAGTAGGGCTGGCCCTACTCCTTAGCCCTCTGCTCCCTAGCCTGAGCAGTGACAGCTGGCTGACAAGGAGGTGAGGGTGAGAAACCTGATTGGCACAGCCTGGTCTGCCTAGTTGGGGGCAGAGAAGCCAGACTTTTCCCTGCTAGAGTGGAGGAGGTGCATGTGCATGGACATGGGCTAGCAGTCTTAGGGGAAGGGAAGGGGAAAAAACCTCCCTGCCTCCCCTCTCCCACTGACATAGGGACTCCAGGCTGGGTCTGCCCACCTTTCCATGCTGCTGGCTGCTCACGCAGAAAGGGGTGTGGCCAGAACCAGCTCAGGCAGCATCTCAGGCAAAACAGGGGGGGAATGGGGATTGAATCCCCTATCTCCCTTTTGTCCCACCAGCATGGGGATGCCAGGCTGGGTCTGCCCGGCTTTCCACCCTGCTGGATGCTTGCACAGCAGGGGGCATGGCCAGAGCCCACGCGAGCAGTAGCCTCAGGCAAAGGGGTGGAGGGAAGGGCATTAAATCCCCCAACTTCCCTCTCTCCCACTGGCATGGGGATCCCAGCTGGGGTCTGTCTGGATTTCTACCCTGCTGGCCACTTGTGAAGCAGGGGATGTGGCCACAGTTTGACCACACAGCAGCCTCAGGTGAAGTGGGGGCAGGGAGGGGGATTAAACCCCCCTGCCTCTCTCTACAAGGTATAGGCACAGGGACCCCAGCCTGGGTCTGCCTGGCTTTCACCCTGCTCATCGCTCATGCTATGGGGGGGTATGGCAAGAGCCTGCCAGGGCAGCAGCCTCAGGCAAAGTGGGGGAGGGAGGAGGATTAATTCCCCCTTCTCCCCTCTCTCCCACTCATACAAGGACCTCAGCTGGGTTCTGTCTGACTTTCCACCCTGCTAGCTACTTGCACAGCAGGGACCATGGCCAGAGCTGGCCTGGGCAGTACCTCATTACTGCTCCCTAATCCCCTCTCCCATCTGGCAGGGGGTTGTTCAGGAATTACCCATCTGCCGATGACATGATATAAATATGTTGCATCACCTGGCACTTGCTGGTTCCCCAGGATGGAAGCTGGGAGCAGCTTGTTGGGACATGAAGTGTCCCAACCCCGTGCCCTGGGGTTCTGTTCCAAACAGATCTCTCTGCTGCTCAGGCAGCTGCTTGTCTGTGCCAGCTTTTTTAGTGCAGCCAGGAGCCTTGGGGCTGGCAGGGACTCACTTTGAAAAGACAGCACTGGCCCCTACCAGCCCCAAGTCTCCTGGCTGCACAAAAAAAAGCTGGCAGAGACAGGCAACTACCTGAGAAGGATCTGTTTGGAGCAGAACCTCAGGGCACAGAGTACCTTTGTGTCCCAGCAAGCCACTCCCAACTTCCGTCCTAGCTAGCCAGCAAGCGCCAGGTGCTACAACACACTTATAGCGTATCATTAGCAGATGGGTAATTCCTGAATGACCCCCTGTGAGATGGGATAGGGGATTAGGGAGCAGTAATGAAGTGCTGCCCAGGAAGGATCTGGCCACGCACCCCACTGTATAAGTGGTCAGCAGGGTGGAAAGCTGGGCAGACCCTGGTTGGAGTCCCTGGGCCAACGGTACAGGAGGGAAATGAGGGAGTTAATCCCCCACCCTTCCCCACTTTTCTTGAGGCTGGTGCCTGGGGTCTCCAGGACAAACCTGGGAGATGCTGCTTCCTCTTTTCCCCTCCAGGTATACCCTGGCTGGGGTCCCTGCAGGCCAGGGTGGGAGTTTAAACCCCTCCATAATCATACTCGGTGGCCTGCCAGTGCCTGACCACCGACCCCTCCCTCCCCCCAGTCAGCTTCCCCCCAGCTGTGTGGCTGCCCCAAAAGGGAAGGGAGGACTCGTCCTAGTGCCCCCCAGCTTCTAGCCTGAGCCACTGCTAGCATGTGCCTGCAATTCCAGAATCAAAAGTGAATGTCTATTTACTTGCAAATCAGTTCAGTCTATGCAAGTTAGAACAGCTTGCAAAGGTTAAATCAATTTAGGCTCGGGCATTTTGAATGCCTGTACTTAGCCAAACAGAAAGTTTTTTAAAAATATATTAACAAGGGACCCAGCAAGTCTAGGTTTAGAGGTTTGATCCTGAAATGTGCTGAGTGCCCTAAAAGAGTAGCTGATTATGAGAACAGAGCATTCAGCTATTCTTGGGAAACATGCTGTATTTTGCAGGATCAGCCCCTGCAAGATCAGCCCCCAGAGTTCCCTGTTTTTCTCTGCTGGCAGTTACTGGGGAAAATACTGTAGGTAACTAGAGGAAACGTTTTAAGAAACAAGAGTTTGGAGCATACAGCACAGAATCACAGAAGCCTCTGTGAAAAAACACATCTGAAGTTTAGTTCCCATAACTTTCAAATGCCTGCACTGGCAACATCAGCCTTATCAAGACTTCTCCAGTGTTTTGATTCAGTCAGACTGCCATAGGAGGGAAGTACTGAAAGCATATGCTGTACAAATACTTTAATTAGGGCTTGTCCTTGCTGGAGGCAATGGAGTGTTGATGGTCTGAGCCACTCCTCTAACGTCAATGAACCAGCTCACTGCCGATGTCACAGGGCCTTCTGTATTCAGACATGATTGGCTGTGTGGAGCTTGCAGGGGCTGGCTTCACTGTAAGGTGAGTGTGCAAGGAAGCAGCTGTGTGGAGGTGTGCAGTCAGAGTGCAGCAGACACAGACCGTGAGGCTTCGCTCAGCCTGATGAGTTCTCATCTGTCCTAAGTAAGTAACCACCCCAGAAACAGGCTTGTGGAATTTGTGCCAGGATTCCTGCAGGAGGGGTGGAAGCTGCAGCATCCAGAGAGTGGGCTTCTTTTTCTTTTTTTTAAGAGCTGCAAGTGGGATCAGTGTACCTGAAACTGATATGCCAACTGAAAGCTCTCATGCCGTGAGAATGCATGCCATCTCGGACTTTCATTCCTCTTTGACAGTGCGACTTCTTAACAAGGGGCCGGAATACCTTCGCAGACAGATGGAGGCAGGCACCCCAAGCAGGAGGAGTGCTGTAGAAAGACTGGCAGCTGACAAGGCCAAGTATGTAAAAAGTCAGCAGGTAATCAGCACTAAACAGGAACCTGTCGTTGTGCTTAGCTCAGCCTCAGAGAGCAGTAGTGAGAACTGTTCAGTGGAAAGCAAAAAAATCACTAAGGACTTGGGTGGAGGGAAAGACACAAAAAACTTGGGCCTGGCTAACGCTGTATATTCTTGCTGTCCTCCCCTGGAAAACGTCCCCCCCATAGCAAGACGCAGCACGCCCAAGAGGCAGATACGGCCAGATTCCCTCGTGATCTACCGCCAGAAATGTGAGTTTGTGAAAGGGCAAGGCAATGAGAGTACACGAGGGAGCTTGGTGAGGAGGCTGTTCCAAGGACCCATAAAAGAAAAGCAACTGGCTTCTCCTGAGATGCAGACACCCAAAGTAATAAGAGAAGTCACCACACCAGAAAATGAAGAAAATCTCTCTTTACAACATGCTGCTGATAAGCTCAATAACCATGGGACTGAACAAACCGCTCCGGCAAAAACAGAAGTGCCAGCTGAACATGACAGAGAGTATGGGGACACTCCAAAACTGACTGTTGCACCTGATGAGGTCAAGGATGTGAGGAGGAAAGGTCTGCATCGGTCCCAATCGGACATCAGCTCTCGGTACTCCAAGTCCTTTTCTGAGTTTGATACTTTTTTTAAATACTGCGGCCTTGAGCCTGAGGTCATTGAGGATCTGGGGAGAGAGAACTTCTCAGTGGTTTCTGACAATGTGTCCTTCAGGATTCGCAGCATCAGTGTGGCGACATCTGAAAGTGACTTTACAAGGCACAGTGGGGATGATGGGCTGCTGGAGGAAGAACTGACTGAGCAGGTCCCTAGCAGCACCTCAGTGATAGAGCGCAATGCTCGGATAATCAAATGGCTGTACACGTGTAAGAAAGCCAAGGAGACTAACAAGGTGCTCCAAGAGCTTGCCTGAAGACTACTCCTTTCGGCATGCATTCCAGCCTGGTAAACTCAAGGTGTGTGCAAAGCCCAGCCATGTGAATTTCTGTTTATCTATGTTTAAAACATAGGTGATTTACCTGAGTTCATTTCTGTTGTATGAATGGTGACAAGCTGTGTTCTGCTGTTATGCACTACCTAGTTCTGGGGAACAGAGTTCTTGGAAAACAGGAGTCTGGGACTTTATGGAACATGAATGTAGTTATATAGTTGGTTAGGGATGGATCACGCGCGCCCCCCCCCGCCCCAACCAAATAAATGACAAATGCGCAAGGA
>NW_017729027.1:47322004-47329852 GCF_001723915.1 Gavialis gangeticus | reverse complement strand
GTTGGTGAGGGAGGGACCCCCCCCCCCCCCCCCCCCATGAAAGTATATAGTCAGTGTCTACAAGAGATGTCTGCCTTTTGCAGTTTTCCTGCTTTGTAAATTGCTTGTTTTCACCAGTTTCTGCTACGTGAAACTCAAGAGAAGCCCAGAAAATTATCCAACCCTTAATTATAGTAGTGTAGATAAAACAAACTGATTTGAAACTCTTAGTGTTTAGGAGAGTCTGTATTTATGTCCTACTAGTGCACCTCTCTTCCCCCACCCGCTGCTCTTCCTAGCCCCCCTTTGCCCACAGCTAGGTACAGGCACCAGTGAAGTAGGAGTATCTCAGGGTTTCTAACTGATATCATTTGAGAAGGGGAATTTCTGCCTAACCCTTAAGTTTGCTCCTGCTGTTGTCTGGTATTTTGTAAGCTCTTCAGTGGGAAATGGTGTTGCTCTTTCTGTCCTGTTTCATTCTAATTGATTTGGCTCTTTTGAAATTGGAGAAGTTTGGTGGTTTAGGCCACATGACTTTCTTCCTTCAAATTCCAACAACAGAGCTTCAAAATAATTGTTGTGGTTTGTTTGCTGAACAGGGCTACTTTGTTATTTAAAATATTTTTTTTTTTAAATGAAACAGGCATTTTGGGAAAGCAGTACTTCCCATATAAACCAGCCAAATTCAGCTCTGACATAAGCTGATTTACTGCTTATTGATTTTCATAAGAGCAGCACCATTCACAAGAACCACATTCCTAGCCAGTTTAGAAGGGATAAGCTACTACTTGCAAGATAAAGCACCCATTATATGCAAACTTTACAGTCCCAAATCCAAACAGCCTGTAGGCCTTGGACTTTATATGTAATGTATAAACATTACATTAGATAATCCTTAATATGACAGGGTAAATGTGGCTTTGTGAACTTATCACAGTCATAGTCTGTATATTAAGACGACACTAATTAGTCTTGGAGGGAGTTACAGTATTTGAAATGAGTCCAGTCCTAACAGCATGCAGATATTGGACACTTAAGCTGAGCCTATTCCTGGTAGAGGACAGACTAGCCCTGTGATTCCTCCCTGTGATTCAAATTTCTCAATGTACAATTACAGTCGCCTCACTAGAATTATTGCCAAATAACACATGAGGTAGTAAGTGAATGTCCCTTTCTGAAGCTCAGGTTAATGGAAGATGCTGGAAATAAACTAAGCATACTTAATGTTTTTTCACATCCTAAAATGATGGGGGATTTGACCTTCTCTCTCTGTCAGTACTGGCTATAGGCAAGTTTTTAAGGTACAGTATTAATATCTTGTGATCATTTGTAACAAAGAAGATACTGTTTAATTCATTTGAAATAGATTAGATTGAGAGATCTTTTTTGAGGGGGGGGAAACTTTTTTGATAGGCTAACTGGAAATCAGTAAATGCTGTCTGAAAATGAGGACTCTGATTAGTGGTTGCTAGGGGAAACTATTCTAATATCCATTTAAAAAATTTAAGAGACCAAATACTTTTTTGTTATTTTTACACAGAATAATTTGTTTTCCATTGAATTCTTGAAAAGATTCAGATGTGTATTTTTGGCAAAAAAAAAAGCCATTTTGACTGAGAAGGAGAAATGTTTTCACAAAAAGATTTCAACCAGCAATTATCCACACATCAAAGACAGGAACAATTGTCAAGTATGAGACTGACATCCCGAAGGAGGGTTACTCACTGACAGCTCCCAAATCCAGTGAGAAATTTCACTTATCCACCAGTGGTAATGGGAGAGGGAGAAGGAGGTTTATACAAAGTTTGGCAGCTGTGGGCAGGAGCTACAGGTAAAGATGAGGCAGGTGGTTTTGGTTGACTTCCGGCTGCTAGGACCAGACATCATATAGCTAAAGGTTCTTTACATAAGGAAAACTAAAGGTTTGTGGATCTAGGATTTGGATATTGTTTCAAGATTACAGCTATAGTAATTCATATAGGATACATGAACAGTACCAAAGAGGGAAAGCTATTGGACCCCTCTTACTATTTATCTGTTAGGTGGTAATCGGGTTCACACTGCAGATGACACAGGAAAAAGATGGTAACTGCTTCAAGGTATGTTCAACCTAAATAGACAAACAATATAAAAGGAAGTCTGGCAAAGGGTGCTGGAACACATGGAAAGCAGGAAGTTTACTCACATGAGCTCCACACCCCACCAGAAGCTTTGCAGCTCCATGTTGCAAAACAAATGTTTATTTTTTCCCCTCTCCGCCCTTTAGCTAGTCCATCACACATCCAACTGCTAAGTCCTCACATTGCTTTTGCAACCAGCATCAACGTTCATTCAGCATTGCGTAATTTTGAAACTACCTGGTGAATGATTCAAATAAAATACATAAAATAGTTTTTAAATATACCATTTACAGGGAGGGGATGGTTAACAGAATAGGAGGAAGGTTAGTGTGAACCAAATATCCGAGGTTTCCTCTGCCCTGGTTTAGTTTAGTTCATTTGAACTAAATGCAAATGAAGGTATAGTAATGCTAACTATAATTCTTAATAACCAAGATTCCACATGGCTGAGAGTAGCTTTTCCCTCAGCTTTGTTCCATACTGCCAGACATGACACCCTCTCCAGCTTAAATTGAAATTATAGTAAGAGTGGAAGATTACATTACGGTTTACATCCTAGAAAAAATATATATTCAAGGTTTTTGTAGTTTAGGAAACCCTTGTCCATAAGGTTAATGTTGTAAGCCAAATTTAAAATATATAAAATATACTGGGCCCAATTCTGAGCTGGTGTAGCTAAGCAATGGAGCTATGATGCTTTTCAGCAGTTGAAGATCTGGTCTACAATATAATTACTGAGAAATCAGAGAAATCTTACCACTGCTCACTTTATAGACTTTTCAAAAGAGTGAAATCAGTGCTAAAATCTCAACTACAAATACCAATAATTCCCACAGGGATAAGAACCTTTGGGAGCTATCACAGTATAAACATTTCATAATAAATAACCCTAAATAAGAGCAAATAGCAATTATCAGCACCAAACAATTAGTGAAGATGACCCTGTGATTTTGATATTTGTTTCATACAACCCACATGCTTTTTCAATGATAAGCTTATTCTGATCACAGGAAATCATGTATATTGTCTAAATGTTTACAAAAAAGTGGAATACGCCCAGGGAGTAGATGATGAGCTAATTCTCCAGCTTCCTTTGGCCTTTTAGAGTTACAGACTTGTGGAGGCTAATGAAGTAAAACCAGAAAACCTGAAATCCATATGATCTCTTTGCCTTTCAGCAGCCTGCTTCCCAGACCTTTGGGACATATTCATCCAAGCACCAAGCACTATATAGGCTTTTGAAATTGCAGCACCTTTCTAAAAACAAAAAAGGAAACTTCGAGCATATTTTCTAGATTCTAAAGCTCAATATAGTAAAATAGCTTTTCAAAACCTGCAGTTTTTTGCATTAGGCACTTTTTTATTAATATTTCATGCCCCTGGTTTAATTTTTCATGAAGTGCATTACTACTGGTAAAACACTAAAAAAAAAAAAAAAAAGCTACGTATCTGTTTATCAGGCTGATAATTACAGAACCCTTTTTTTTACTGTTAGCTAGGAAAAAAGTTAACTAACTAGCTTATGTCTGGTTATGTAGCACTAACTAGATATGTCACTAACTAGATTATATCTGGATATATATCATTCTAAAGCTGAACATCCTCATTTCTGATTTTAATCAAGAATAAGAAGTTTATATCAACCACAAGCCTTAAAAGTATTTTAAGAAAAAAAGCATGTTCATTATACTATGATGGATATTTTGGGAAGGGACTACATTACATTAATAGTAGTGGGAAGCAGATTAATTGAAAATTAGGGTTTAGACTAGTCTGTGCCATTCTGATGCCTTAAGTGCTTTTTTCCTCTTTCTTTAGGATGAAAACATTCCCAAAAATGGAGGCTGAGCAATACAGATCATAGGCCAGCAGATCAGCAGCAAACTTTTTCTACCATCTGGCTTATGGTAACTCATTTTCCTGCCGCCCTCTTCTCTTTTTTCTTCCTCACCAGGCAGACCCGGTCTTTGCCTGAAGCAAATATGTGTCCACGAGCACAGTAAGAAGAGGAAATTATGAACTGTGCCAAACTGAGATGGCAGGAAGTAAAAGCTCCTGGAAGAACAGAAGCGAGTACAGCTAATAAAATAGCTGGCAATGTCCATCATGATGCAGGTCACTGCACCATAATGTCATTCTGAACCATGATAGAAGATTGGTGTATCACATCTGACTCTAATGGATGGTGAATCTGTCAGCAAGCCTGGGGGAGGAAGAAGCAGGAATTAAGTGGCAATGACCTTTGGGTCAAGCATTTCCTGGCATAGAGGCTCCACCTGCACTTCCAAAGAAGCTGTGTTAGACTCTTTAAACATGGCACATGCTGACATGATTTAAACCCTTTTATTCTGCCTGACTGGTGTCGACCAAACACTATAAGTTTATAAACAGGGCTTAACAGACATTTTGAATTCTCATTGTCTTCTAAGGCCTCTCCCTTGAGTGTTAAACCAAATTAGAAAATCTGGTGTCCAGGTAGACCAGTGTACAACACAGTAGGGTAGACAGTGGGAAAGAATATTTAACACTGTAGTTGGAGAATATGGATAAATATCGTTCTGAAACACAGGGAAGATTCAACTATGTTAAAAATTAGACAGTTTGTGCTGGAGTTTATTGCTCCTGGGCACAGCTTTTACATTTGTGCCTGGGACCACAGCACACTGAGCTGGGGTGGCACAGCCACATCTGGCAGAGGATCCTGAGGAGTCAGCCTGCCAGCCCAGAACTGATCCACCCTGGCTCAACAAGCTGCAGAAGGGTTGCCTGGGGCATACGGGTGCTACAGTGTGGGTCTACCTGGCAGGCAGTCCCCACGCATGTAGCGCCCTTGTGCCCTAGCCAGCCTAGTCACCATCTACATGTGCGTTTCACCACATGTAACTACTCTGCTGTAGGACAGCACTTCTGTTGGGCAGTACTGTCCTACTGCCCAACAGAAGCTGAGTTAATTTGTTTACTGTGGCTTAATAGCGCCACATCTGTAGATGGTGATGCTTTACTGTAAAGCTAATTAATCAGCGCTGCAGTAAAGCATCTCATATAAATGCACCCAGTTTAAAGCAGTTTAGATCATTAATATGAGGTCTAAATGAGTGGCAGATGGAGCTGGTGGCTTTAGATGCTTGGTCCAAACAGCCATTAGTTGCCAGAAAATGTCTTACCCTGTTCTAGTTTTTCCTGATATTATAACTCACAAAAGAGTGACAAAAATCAATTAAGGAACAGATCCCAATCTCTTATACTGGTATCATTTTAGAGAATCTGTACTTAAGTCAGTGGCATAACAATGATTAGAGTATGTCCCAATATTTTGGAGTGCTGAAAAGTTAAAAGTTGAGCTCCATATTACCATGGATATAATGTTCTGATTCCCATCCTGGACTTTACCTAGCTGCTAAACCTGAATTGTAACTAATACAGGAAAATGGGGTTTCATTCTCAAAATTCCAATGAGGTTATAAGCACCCTTAGTAGCCAAACATCCCTTTGCAGTGATTATGGCTATGATCTCACCCCACTAAGCCAAGCACATGGAGGAATAAGAAGAGAGAATGTGCACCTGACCAGCACTTTTAATTCTTTGTTAATCATGGAAAATGTCATGAGCAGGTAGGAGAGAGAACAGGACTGAGTAATAGCATCTTTATAAAACAGTTGTTATAACCATGAGAAATTAGTATTTCCACTTATATTGTGAGACCAAAATTGCACTTAGAGTGCTAATTAATTATTCATAGTTGACTTTTAACTAAGTTCACTATAGGCTTACTAGTCAGGCTAATTCTATTTAAATAAGAAAAATGTACTTGTTAGTGACTCGGTAGTTATTTCTCACATAGGCTATCCATTTGAGAATACAGGGCATTTGTCTATATTGTTTTACTGTTACTTAAAATATGTATTGTCTTTATATATTTATACATTCATAAATAATATTTCCAAATAAAGTATTCATTGATATGGCTCCAAGTGTAGTGGGAATCTGAAAATCCTGTATTAGTAACCAACTTTATACTTAGGAGGAACTAGCACCCAGAGGTCTTCATAACAATTCTAAACTTCCAATATAGCAGACAGCATAAGTAAAAAATGATTCCCTAGAAATTACAACAAAAAGGTCGCTAATGCACTGGGATTTACACCTTGTTGAGAAGTTGTTTAAAGGGACTCTGTCAAGACTGATAAATCAGGGATGTGATCTACTGTCTCTGTATCTCTTGTGGCACTTTGTAAAGTACTGTAAATGTAATTATTTATCTGGTTTTCTAAAAAGCTAATGAATGTTGTTTCTTGTAAACATTAATTAATGACTGCAGGCAGTTGAGAGCTTATGAAAATCTCCTGGTTTGTAAGCCAGTGCACTCCTACAATGCATTTTTGTAAAAAGTTTACTAGTTTTACTTTGAAATTTTTATTAGGTTTTTTTATCAAAAGCAGTAGTGAGATAAAATGATAACATTAAAAAGATGCAAGAGAAGTTGGCAATAACTTTTAAATGTTAGGAAGAAATATTTAAAAGATATTAAATGGAGTTCTCAAAAATATAAGCAGAGGTGAGACTCAGTCTTCATGGAAGTCAATGGGAGTTTTACAATAGATGTCCATGGGCATATCTTCATGTTGCCATATGGTGATGTTGCTACAGTGACTTGGAAGTACTAAAGCATGGTGCAGTATGGGTGGTTACTGCACCATGTGCACAGCATACAGTTAAATTTCACGAGTACTTCACCATAGCAGCGCACTATAATGGGGGAGCATGCTGCTATGGTAACATAGCTGCTGATCAGGTGTAGAACCACAATTGCTACATCGCTGTCACATGCTGTACAGTGATGCAGCACATTGCTATGTTGCCATACGGTGATGTGTAGATGTGCCCTATGAAATCAGAACTAGGACAACATTGAGGATTCTTGGAAATCTGACTTTAACCCTTATGAGCTGCTTAATAGGGTTTGCTGAACTTTCACACTGACATGAAACAATATTTGCTTAGCTTAGTTCAACTTTTGTTGTGGTCCAAACTCACCAAAGTATAGGGAAATTTGTAAAAAAATTGGTGCTGCCTAAGACCCTTCCTTAATAAACTATTAGTTTCCTTATTTATAGGTGTCTTCTGGTTAGGCCAGTGATCAGTCTTCTCAGTTAAGAGGGCAACAGATAGAGTCACTTTCTTCACATCTCTTTGGTGTGAATACAACTACTCCTCACTTAATGTCATAGTTACCTTCCTGAAAAATGTAACTTTAAGTCAAATGATGTTAAGCAAATCCAGTTACATCACAGTAGTTACCAACTAGCAGGCAGTGGCCAAACAACATTATAACCAAACACTGCATGACTTTAAACGAGTATGTTCTCTAATAGATCGGCAATGTAATAACAAAGCAACGTTAACCAGGACAATGTCAAGTGAGGAGTACCTGTATCTTACCACTCTCGTTCTGAAGGTGTGAAACCAAGACTTTCCTCTCAGGTCCTATTTCTGCTGTCACTTCAAAGGGTTTTTCCCTCACTCATTCTGGTGTTCTGGTACATGTCCCAAATAGACCTCAATGATAGGGACTCCTCCAAAGATTGCTACTTTAGGTTACTTCCTCCCCTTATCTGGCACAAGGAACCTCAAGACAAGGCAGGGGGCCTAGGAAAGTCAGAATAAAATAGATGCATTTTGTATGGAGTTGTTCTACTTTTGCTTAGAGCTTTTGAATAGAATCCTGTTCCTATGGAAATCAATAAAAGT
>NW_017729027.1:47311067-47317004 GCF_001723915.1 Gavialis gangeticus | reverse complement strand
TAGAGCTTTTGAATAGAATCCTGTTCCTATGGAAATCAATAAGAGTCTTGCCATTGACTTCAGTGGGGTCTGAATTTGATCCAATTTTTGCAAAACTGAAACAGGTTGAGAACAAAAGTTTGCAAATTAACTAAGTCTGTTTGACTAGAACTATGCAAACCAAGATAGTTATATAGGCTGTAACCCTGTTGCACAACTTAATTTTAACTGCCAAATACTATTCATAACCTGTTGTTTAAAGCTATATTATAACTGTGAAAAGGAGCAATGTCCAGAGTCTTAATTTAACAGGAAACAAGGTACAAAGTCCATTTTTTCTATAGCTACAGATATTTGCAGTAAAAATATTGGGTGTAGAGTATGAGCCTTAAAGAATATAATGTAAATAGTCCTGTACTATGTGTAACAAGAATTCAGATTTTTCTATATTGAGAAAATTAATTTTTAAAGGGGATATAAATCCTTATGCTTCATAGCATAAACCAACCACTAATTGATAGGGATTAAACAGAAACTTCCTCTGACAAGCAGGTTATTCATCATTCTTGAATATGAGTTTTCACACATCCCCTCTGGAATGAGGACTGATCTAATCTGGTACAATGTTTATATTCATATAAAAAGAGTGTATTTTATTTCATTGTATATAAATAAAAAACACGTATATGAAAGTTAGTAATTTGTTTTGAAAGCCTGACGTTTTATTTTGCTTGCTGTTTACATTAGGGTTACTGTTTTTTTAAACCTATATTATTTAAAACATTAAGTTTTTGTGTCTATGGTAAACAGAGTTTGAAAGTTTTCCTTTGGATAAATATCTGAGAATGAAGATGAAACATATTCAAATCTTTGCAAAGGAATAGGGCTGGAAATTGCTTAAAAAGATATCTCACAAAATGGCTACTAGTTCTTGGTTTCAAATATATTTGAAATCTATAAAGCTAGTTTCTTAAAGTATTCTTAAATTCTTAAAGAAATTCTTAAAGTAATTTCAGTATTTCCATTTCAGGGCATGATCTATGGTATTATAATAATAATATTGCATTTATTTTTTAAAGATATCAACACTTTTTCAAACATAAGTATTATTTAAACTTGGTTTTACACAATCTCAGGAACTATTAAGTACCATTTTACACCACTGTCCTCAAACTCAGGCCCTTTGCAGAGCAGTTCTATGTTTGGGGTTGCTCTACTACGAAACCCACTATCTCAGGGATCTGACATTTGCTATCATTAGGGACCTACTTAATTCATGATTTTGTGGAAAACACAAAATCTGGGATTGTCTGTGAAATCCATGAAATCAACAAAAAAACTTCATTAAATGCGGGTACCCCCATGGGATTCAAGGGTCCTCGCTGCCAGGAGGAGAAGGCACCAGATGGTGGGGTGGCATGAAATACAGCAGACAAAATAGCAGCTGCCCCCTCATTCCTCCTCCCTCTATTGGAGTCTCTCCACCAATCAGTCCTGAAGAGCAAGGCCACTTCAAAATGCCTGCAAAATTGGCTCTGAATGCCACAAGCAAGCTGTGAAAAACCTTGTCTCACCACAACTTAAGTAGGTCCCTAGCTATCATGCTATAATGAATTCATAGGGACAATAATAATCCAGTGAATATGTGTTTTGTGATAAAGAGGAATAAAATAATGGTCATTCCAAGTGAGATTTTACTGAAACTGATACAAACTTTACCTTTTTGGCCAGTATTTTCCCAAAAAAGTACAATCTAATCTTCTAAAATGCAAGCAGTATTACTAACAAGTATTCAGACACAATTTAGGGATCAGCTTACTGCTATTTATTCACAGAACTAAACTGTTGAGCACAAAACTGAATGCATATTTCAGATAACTGAAATGCAACCTCCCCAGCATTGACTGGCATTTGTATACCATATAAGGATGGGCAGGTAGGTCACACTAGTTTATAGATAGGTCACTCTGCCTAACCAGTCCACATCGGACATCTTAGCCTTAGGATTGATAAAAAGAGTCATAGTGCTACTGGACATCTTTTGGTCCCAGCCCAGGAAAATATTTAAAACACGTGCTTATGATATTAGGACCTAAAACCGCAACCCTTTTTACATATAAATAGACCATCATCTGAGTAGTCCTGTGAAGCCAAGTGGATCATTTTCATGAATACAGATTTGCGAGCTCCAGTTTTTTGCCTGCCCATTGTGAATAAGAAGTTATTTTAAATTTCACAAGTTACTTATCAAACCACTTTTCTTTCACTTCATTTATGAGCCGTGCCTGAGTATCAGTAAGACAGCTTTGAGCACAAGACCCTTTGTTATGGCTTTGTGAATGCAGGAATCTACAGAGCATAAAAAAAGTATAGTATCTTGAAGGGGTTTTCACAAAGAAAGCTCTACAATGCTGTGTAGTTCTCACTTACAGATGCATCAGCAAATACATGACTTGCACAGGCCTGGAAAAAACCTGCCTCTTAACACTATTTCTTGTTCTTTTAATGATGCAATGACAATACCCTTTTTACCCTCATTCAGCAGGACACTGTGACACCAAGTCACCACAACAAATCCTCCTCCTCTTAGCTTTCAGTTGCCCCTCCCACCAAGTTCTACAGAGAGCACCTGTGAGATGGAGCCCCTGACACATAGCACCAAGTTTCCTTTCTTTACAAAAAACATTAATTGTTCTTGAAAGAAAAAAAAATATGTCTGAATTACAGTGGAAAAGGGTTTTGCTCATTCAAGCTAGTTTTCCAAAAATCCATAACATGGGTTTGAAAACCTCAGCCTCCTAGAGGAAGGTCATGCAACTCAAACTTCATAGAGGACCACTTGCAAGATGTACTTAAGGGTCAAATGAGATTCTACTCATTTTATTCCAAGTGAGATTTTATTGAAACTGATACAAACTTCACCTTTTTAAGCAGTATTTTCCCAATGAAGTTCTGTCTAATCTTCTAAGATGGAAGTAGTGTCATGGAAGTAGTGTCACTAACAAGTATTCAGATACAATTTTTATCGGATATATTCACAAAGTTTCATTAGCTGTGCTATTGGATCATTCAGTAAATTCTTTGATTTCAGATTAAATATATAATTTGGGACAAATTACTTATTGATGTAAATAGGCACATGCTGATGGATTTCAGTGGTGTTATGAACATTTACACTTTCCAAAAATTGACTCGTAAGATATAGGGCCAACAGTAAAAAAGGAGGAGGTAATAACTAAACAAATTATTTCCTTTTTTCAGATCTCTATACCTCCATACACTGGATCAGCAAGAAAGGACATGAAAACTTGTAAAACTAGTTTGGATAATCTAAGGCAAGTTTAGCTGTTTCAGAAATGAATATGATTAAAGGATTTAACAGCTACAAAGGTTTTTATTGCTCAGAAAACAACCACCCCTTAAGTGTCCATTTTCATCAGCTGTAGCATAAGCAAGAGAGTAATAATTACTGACACTAGTCCACTAAAGCATCTTATTGTGTGCCAGATAATTATAATCAATGTAAATCAATGCTGATCTGAAGTAAAATGTAGAAGAAAATGCAAAGGAATAGACAGGAATGAGCTGGCCAAAGAGGATGCCAGGATTACTCACTTCTTCCTATTGACTCACCCTCTTTGCCATTTGATTATTTTTTCACCAGTGAGTGGGCACTGACAGTTTTAACCATTTCCCTTTCATCCTTTCATAGTTATTCATGAGTTTAAGTTGCTAAATTTATGCCATTCATGAAAGTCCCAATTTGTGTTTGCATTTCAAGATGATGCATCCACACACTGATGACACAACACAAAGTGATATCACATGTTAAGTTGTCTATTATCATCTTGTAAATGACATTTTCCCTTACATTTTCTTGCCAAACCTTTTTCTGGACACTGCTGCAATTAAATTTGAAACAAAACAGGCAAAGAGCCATGTTGTATAGTTAAGCACAGGATTACCATATTAGGATATCCTGTTATATAAGCAGGTCTTCCTACAAAATTTACCACAGGATGTCTCATTATTGTAGTTTTTTTCCTTCTATTCACCTTCTTGATTAGATGGCAAAACCTTGGTAATGGGGCTCATCAGATTTTTTTGTTTCTTTACAAGTAATACCACATTTACACAATTGTAAGACAGGGTTTCCCCCTCTATCAACATGGGTGGGGGGGAACCTTGTTTTACATTCACATACAAGGAAACCTCACCCAATAATGGAAAGCAACTATAATGGTGATTAAAGGCAGCCAACACTGAGCATGACTATAGAGAACATGGCCTATATAGGACAAACATACTGAGGGGAACCTTCTACAAGGAATTTTTTTTTTTAAGGAAAATTTTTCATGTTCCAAGCCAAATCAGCCAAATCAATTCCAAATCTGTGAGTGATTCAAGAATGATATGTGACCCTACTACCAGCAAACATCCTCCACCCCCTCCTGAGGCTTCAGATACTTCCAAATCATTTCAAATCTACATGCAGGCCCAAGCCTGGAGATTTGGGGTTCAGATACCCCTGAGTTTCGCTTGTCCTCAGCCATATGGCCACAGGAGCAAGCTAAGGAGGAGTCCCCATTTCCATAAAGTGGGCATAAAGCCAAGATATTCCCACTAGAAATGAAAGTAGGAGTTTAACTATACATTACCTCTGCCTGGGTACTATGCCTTGCCAAAAAAGTAGTTATCCCCAGTGACTAGGAAAACCGCCTTGATGGTCATGGTGTTTCCCCCGCCAGAATAGTGTAAGCCAACTAAATAAAATATGTAGTAGTGCCCACTACACTCCTCCCTCCTACTACTACAGCACTTTTTTCAGGTCATGGTAAGCCACTACACTGAATATGTTTTGACTTCCTCTTCACTCCCACAGCTAAGCAGCATCTTTCTTTCCCATTTCAAATGAGTCCTATTTTTAACCAGCCTTAAATGTCTGCCATACATCACTGAACAGATCCTCAAACAGCTCTTCAGAATCTCTGTAGCCCTCTCTTAGCCTGTTGCATATGATTAATATAGCCCCATCCTCCATAATATGGACCCAGACCAGATTGCTCTGTGCCTCCTCTGCACATAATTTTTGGGGGAATCCTAGGACTCATGACAAGAACATGTGATTCCAGTTAACAGTAGGGGGCTAACTAGGACATGGCTTCTCTGTGGGGAGTACCTGGAGTACACACACATACTGAGCAGTATTGAGCTGTGGAGTCTCCAGGGCTTGAAACTCTGTTGTCTCTTCTGTGGCCCTGACCAATAAACAATATGGTACATTATAAGCCTTTTGGGTTTAGATTAATATCATAAAGTAAGTACAGAACTGCTGCTTAAAAGTGTGCTTATGTACCTGTGATAGAAATTGCACCAATTTTAAAATAGATAAACTGCATCAATTTGGGATGAGCTATGTCTACGAGTACCTGAAGTGACTTCCTTATATGCAAATTATTATAGATACATTAATTTCTAAGTCATTGTTTTTTCTTACTTCCATGTGGCCAATAAGAACAGAGTCTAAGGGGAAGAAAAAGTAGAAACGGCTTCAGAGAGCAAGGGGAAAACCTGACTTTCAGATTTATTTTCCATGCAATAGCAGTGGGAGAGGGACACCATCAAGGAAAACCTCCAATAATTTAATTCTCTACCTGGAAAATTATAACAAATTTATATATTTTTTTCATTTATAGAATCTAATTATTGGGGGAGGTCATCTTATAATCAGGGTTGTCTTATATTTGCATAAATATGGTAATTCATAGTTTCATAGTTTTATAGTTTCTAGGGTCGGAAGGGACCTGAGCAGATCATCGAGTCCGACCCCCTGCCATGGCAGGAAAGAGTACTGGGTTCAAATGATCCTAGCAAGGTGATTGTCAAGCCTTGTCTTAAAGACCCCCAGGTTAGGAGCCAGCACCACATCACTTGGAAGTTGGTTCCAGATCCTAGCTG
>NW_017729027.1:47300144-47305745 GCF_001723915.1 Gavialis gangeticus | reverse complement strand
CGCATAGAGGGGGAGGATCACCTCCTTGGACCTGCTTGGGATGCATCTGTGGATACATGACAAGGTGCAGTTGGCCTTCCTGACTGCATCCCCACACTGCCGGCCCACGTTCATCTTGGCATCAATGATGACTCCAAGATCCTTTTCCGTCTCTGTACTGAATTTTTGGGGAATCCTAGGACTCATGGCAAGAACATGTGATTCCAGTTAAGAGTAGGGGGCTAACTAGGACTAGGACTAGGCTAACAAGGATTCACCAAATCCTTTAAACTTTTGAATCCTATATTCGAAAGTATTTAGGGAGATTGACCCAGGAATCTAGGAGTCATTGAAAGCAATGTGTATCATGCTTTCTAAAAATAGAGACCTTACAAACAAAGTATTTGTACTGCCATTGTGATGATTTTAAACATAATTCCAAAATCAGGAAACATAATTTGGGGGCTAACATGTTTACATTATAATTAATAAATCAGTAGACATCTCCCTTCCTGCCTGAAGAAGGGTGACTGTGCCCAAAAGCTTCCAACTACTCAGTTGGTCTAATAAAAGATATCTCATCTACTCAAAAAACCTTGCCTGCCTATATCAAGGAGCACATCTGTGATGGGAAGATGTTCAAGGACAACCAGCATGGTTTCATTAGGGGCAGGTCTTGTCAGACCAACGTGATTGCCTTCTACAATCAGGTCACAAAAGCACTGGATGCAGGTGCCGCGGTGGATGCAGTCTTTCTGGACTTCAACAAGGCCTTTGACACGGTCTTCCACCCCATTCTCATTAAAAAACTAGGTGACTGTGGCATTGATGCCTACACAGTCAGATGGATTGCAAATTGGCTGAAGGGTCGTACTCAGAGTATAGTGGTGGACAGGTCATTTTTGACCTGGTGGCAAGTGGGAAGTGGAGTCCCCCAGGGCTCGGTCCTTTGGCCCGCACTGTTCAATTTCTTTATTAGTGACTTGGACGATGGGGTCAAAAGCAGCCTGTTCAAATTCACTGATGACACCAAGATTTGGGCACACTAGTAGGAAAGGACAGATTACAGCAGGACCTGGACAGGTTACAGGGGTGGGCTAACAAAAATAAGATGGGTTTCAATACAGACAAGTGCAGGGTGCTGCACTTGGGCAGTAGGAACCAGCAGCACACTTGTAAGATGGGAAACTCCTTCCTCAAGAGCACAGTGGCAGAAAGAGACCTTGGAGTCATTACTGACTCCAAGAAGAACATGGGCCAACAATGCGAAGTCACAGTCAGTAGGGCTAACCATACCTTGTCGTGCATCCACAGATGCATCCCAAGCAGGGCCAAGGAGGTGATCCTCCCCCTCTGTGCGACACTGGTCAGGCCACAGCTGGAGTACTGTGTCCAGTTCTGGGTCCCGCACTTCAGGAGGGATGTGGATAGCATTGAGAGGGTCCAAAGGAGGGCTACCCGCATGATCTGGGGACAGCAAGGCAGACCCTATGAAGAGCAACTATGGGACTTTAACCTATTCAGCCTTCACAAGAGAAGGCTGAGGGGGGACCTGGTGGCTGTCTATAAACTCACTAGGGGGGACCAGCAGGGTTTGGGAAAGACCTTGTTCCCCTGAGTGCCCCCGGGGGTAACAAGGAATAATGGCCACAAGTTGTTAGAGAGTAGGTTTAGACTAGACATCCGAAGGCACTACTTCACAGTCATGGTGGCTAGGATCTGGAACCAACTTCCAAGGGAAGTGGTGATGGCTCCTACCTTGACGGTCTTTAAGAGGAGGCTTGACATCTACCTGGCTGGGGTCATTTGAGCCTGGTTTTCTCTCCTGCCCAGGGCAGGGGGTTGGACTAGAAGATCTACAAGGTCCCTTCTGACCCTACTTCTTTGAATCTATGTCCTTAAGCCAACAGGCTACAACCAAAAGTCCTATAATGTGAAGCATTTATCTGTCATCTTATGCTACTCTCATAACATTTGAAAAGAAAACAAATAGCTGGAGTCGGTAGGATGTTGCTCATTTGCTTATTGATACAAAGTTCCTCTAGCATGCGGTATCCAAAAATGAGTTTTCTTTCACAGTCATCTGCTTTAAAGCCCTTCTTTACAGCCATTTCTATTTATTACACAAGGGAACACACCAAGTCTTATAGCCTCATGTGTAACTCCTATTAATACCACAATGTTTGCAATATAAATCAAAATATTTTGTAAGTGCTATAAGACTCTTGATTTATGTAGAGGGTGGAGCCCCAAAATAGAGCTATTTATGCCTAAGTCAAAGAAATGAGGATGATCATATCCAAAAATCTTATTATGATGGTTTATCAACGGTGTGGAAGGAAAGTTTCTATGAATCTGGAGAATTTTTCCTTATAAAAAAAAATCCATATGGAATTCAAAAACACACAAAGAAAAGAATTCAGTGCCTCAGTTCCCTTAGAATGTGGATAGAATTATTTTCCTATTCTCTCCGTATGTATGTAGTATCAATACTATGTGTGAAACACCTGTGCTATTTGTATAAATACACAAGATAATCATAGAATCATAGAAAATTAGGGTTGGAAGGGACCTCAGGAGATCATCTAGTCCAATCTTCTGTTCAAAGCAGGACTGTCCCCAAATATATCATACTAGCCAAGGCTTTGCCTAGCCAGGTCTTAAAAACCTCCTAGGATGGAGATTACACCACCTCTCTGGGTAACCTGTTCCAGTGTTTTACTACCCTCCTAGTGAGAAAATTCTTCCTAATATATAACCTAAACTTCCCTTGCTTCAACTTGAGACCATTGTTCCTTGTTCTGTCATCTGCTACAGGACCATCCCTGGGGGGGAGGGGCAAATCAGGGTGACCGCCCCAGGTGCTGTGCTTTGGGGGGACCAAGCAGTCAGTGCCACACAGGGCCCGCCATGGCCAGTGAGCGCTGCCAGCTCCAGTTGTTCACCACCCTCCCCCTCCAGGCCCTGCACAGGCTGATATACCCCAGACCCTGCACACCCCTAGGGATGGCTCTGTCTGCCACCACTGAGAACAGTCCTGCTCCATCCTCTTTGGAACCCCACTTCAGGTAGTTGAAGGCTGCTATTAAATCCCAACCTCACGCCAGATCCAGATGTACAGGCACATGAAGTTTTGGAAATCTCACTAGCAAAAAATAATGCCACAAAAAAAGCACCACAGCTCACGCCATAGGAGCAAGCACCAGCAGACATGGAGGCTCAGTCCTCCAGGGAGATGCTCTGGCTGCCAGCCAGAGTATCTCCCCTCCTCTAGCTGTCCCCCAGCTCCTCCAGCATTGTAGGAGCTGGAAGGAGAGAGGAAATGGCAGCTTCCCTGAAGCAGGGCAATCTGCCCCCACACCAAACCTCACATGCAAGGCTTGCCCCGCCCCTACCTGGGGCAAGACAAAAAGCATGGACCTAGCTGAGGACTACACCCCACTCTCTCTAACTGGTCCACTTGCAACCTGGGGGCAGAGTCTCTGGAGGGAATAAAAGAGCAGCATGCCCAGCGCACAAGTGGCTTCATCAAAGGACAGTGAAAAGAGTGGGTGAAGAAGAGCTGACAAAGCTGGCCAGCAAGGCAGAGCTGTTGTCCTGAAGAGCCCAAAGAACCCCCTTTGCTGAATGGGAAATGGCAGGTGGCCATGTTCCCCAGCCCTGCTGCAAGGGAGCGTGGTGAGCAGTGCACAGATGGTACATGTTGGGTCTGGGGAGTGGGCCGAGACCCTGGGAGCTGCTCAAGGCAGTTCAGTTCTCCAACCCCTGGCACGAGGCCAAGAACACTGTGCATGGACATTGCATGCCAGGTCTGGGGAGTGGACCGAGACCCTGGGAGCTGCTCGAGGCAACTCGGGTCTCCAACCTGTGGCATGATGCCAGAAACTTGGTGCACAGATGGTGCACACTGGGTCTGGGAGTGGACTGAGACCCTAAGAGCTTTTTGAGGCAGTTCAGCTCTCCAACCCCCCGGCAGGAGGCCAGGTAGCGGTGCACAGACTGGTGCATGGTAGGTTTGAGAAGGACTGGGCCCTGGGAGCTGCTCAAAGCAGCTCAAGCTCCCCAACCCCTGACATGAGGCCAAACCGTTGGGGCACCAGCAGCACATGGAGAGTCCAGGAGTGGACTGAGACCACGGCGCTGCACAAGGCAGCTCAGGTCTCCAACTCCTGGCATAAGGGAGAGCCACCAGTGCAAGGAACGGTGCACAGGGCCCCGAGCAAGTCAATAGTGGGAGGAGACCAGGGCAGCTGTGGACCCCTGCCGAGCCAGAAGACACCATGATCGGGAAGACAGGGACAGCCTCATTGGGCTTCAGAGTTGTGAGTGCCAGGAAAGGGGATTTCCCACAGAGGAGAGGGGAATCTCTCATCAGTGAGCCTAACCTTGGGAGGAGAAGCCTGAATGGGAGGGACCCCTGGGTTTGGAGGTTTCCCTCCTGGACTATCTCAGTTGTGGTGTTGAGGGCCTGGAGTCACTGGGGATCTTTTCCCCTCCCATATCTCTGGAGTGCTGCCACTGCTCCAGAGGCACCCTGGGTTGTTCTTTGTGCTGTTCAAGGTTTAAGCTTATGTTTGATGTTTTTGCACTTCATATTTTGTAAGTTAGTGCCTTATATTTTGTGTATTTGTGTCTTATGTTGGTAAACTTACACTGTATAGAGTTTAAGGTTGTATAATCTTTATTCAAGACCTTGGTTTGGATGCTTTGACATTATTTACCTGGATTCTGAGAGGGTGTATAGGATTGTATAGATAGGTAGATATATTGCATATAGTTGTCAAGTCCTCTGTGTGTGTGTATGTGTGTGTGTCTATATATATATATGTTCAACTTTTAACCCGTATTTATTATTAAATAAATTTGTACATAGTTAAGTTCATAGAGTGTCCAGGTCTGGCTCTATAGGGGTAGAAGGTAAACTGTGTGCAGCAGCATTTTCACTCCACAGTGCACCTGCCCTGCTAACTTTTCCCTCGATTAGAGAGGGAAGTACAGAACTAGGTACTACCCCAGGCTCCACTTCCAACGAAGGTAACTTCCCCAGGTTAGCCCTCTCCCTCCATAATAACATCAGCAAAGATAGGCTTTGTAGCATCGCAGATTTGTCAGCCTTCCAGGTATGTGGCATGATCTGTGAGAGCAAGTTTTGAAAAAAACTATAAAGGAGGTCCTGTCTACAGCTTGTGGGAACAGGGAGTTGCATCAGTTTAAACATTTAAACCAATTTAGTTAGACTGATCAAATCCCCACATAGACACTCTCATTTCAGTGTAAGAATGGCTTATCTTGGTTTCAAGTCAGTTGAGAATAGATTTAAGCAAAAACAAAATAGCCCATTTGTAAACTGAAATAAAAAGTTCACACACAAAGATTTTAAACTAGTCACTTAAGCCAAAGCTGTGCAATTTCTAAGCCACAGGAATCACATGCCCCAGGAGCCAGTTCAGTGGGAGCTGATGCCCCACAGGGCACATCAGACATGCCACACAGATGCCTCTTCCACTCCATGCTGTGCTACATGAGTTTGCAAATACAATCCTCCTACCGCTGCATTGCATGCCTGCACAGACATTCCTCCCCCCCAGCCCCCCAACACACACACAGGCAAAAGTAAAGTGT
>NW_017729027.1:47296083-47299918 GCF_001723915.1 Gavialis gangeticus | reverse complement strand
ACACACACACACCCACACACACACACACACACACACACACACACACACATATTGCTGTAGTACTCAAGCATGATCCCCTCTGCACATACAGCCCTGCTCCTTACTCCAGGTGTGGCTCTGGACTCACCCTTAGCTCCCCACATTGGCACACTGCTCCACCGCCTGGGCAGAAGGCAGGAAGCAGCTGGAGAAGTGAAATAGAGGCATGGAGGCCCCAGTTGCTCTTGCAGTTGGAGCAACTGCGGGGGGGCAGTGGCTGGGTCAGAGCTGATGGGCCACACATTTACCCCTCACAGGCTGCATGAGCCACCAGGTGGACAGCCATGAATTAAACCATTGCAACTGAAAGAATGCAAATTCATTTCTAAAGAAGAAGCTGAGACCAGTTCCAAAAGGCCTTTAGGTGTCAAAATCCCATCTAGGTACCTAAGTCCCATTTGTTTCAAAAGCGGTTCGGCACCTAAATATCTAGTCCTTAGAGTGTTTTGAAGCCTTAGATCTCTTTTGAACCTTCCCGCTACCACTCAGAAGAAAGTACGGTTGCTTACAAGGTCCTTTGCCAGCTCTGCTCCCCTAGATGATCACCCTACTCTGGTATGATCCCCCCTTTGGGTAGCTTAGTGTATAATCTTTAAGGTGAGCTTATGTCATGCCAGTTTCTTTAGTAAAAGAAACACATGTTGTAATGAGTAAGTTAAAAAGAGAGGTCAGGCCATTTCAAATAATCCTGTGTTTACCCTTCTGTACAGACTGAAATATATTTAGCTTGGGTGGGAAACCTGAATTTGCTTATTTAATCCACATCTCGTTTAAAACTATATGGTGTCCTGGGATTCAGGTATGTTTGTTTCCCACCGATTTCATTCAGACTCTCAGCTATGCACCTGTTGACAAAATTTCACCTTTATTCTTTCCAAAGGGTTTTTCTTGGCTATTCTGTATAGGTATGAACAAACAAAGTTCTGATCTAAATTATGCAAACATACAGATATGATCATACCCAATGCATAAAAAGGCTTTAGCAGAGAGGTCAAGTTTTGATTGAAATCTAGACTTAACCCAAGAACAGGGCATTCACATGCAAAGTTTTAGTATAGTCTATGTGTATTACGGCAGGTTTGTTGAAAGCAGAGAGACCTTGTATTGACTATATAAGCAAAGTAGTCATCTTTTTGTTGTTTTTCTGAAGCATACTCATGACAATCTGGTCCTGTTCCATGGCTGCAGCTTGTAGGTGCTACCACAGCACTATTAATATAGTTGTTGCTACTGTTGCACTGTTGCTATCTGTGATAGGCTCCCAATTTGTTTACTTCTGTTCTACAGATTCCCAAGTTCTACAGATATCACAACACGCCAGGGCTCTTTTTCTGAATAACACAGAAAGACACAATTGAAGGCGGACAGCCTTCAACACAAACAAGATTGTGTTTAAATGACTTAACTTGGCCATTATCACTAACATTGACAGCATGTAGGAGACAAAGAAACTGAATTTCTTCAGAGAAAGAAATAAACACAGGCAGCTTTGGATGAAATCAAATGAGACAATGCTATGGAGGGAAAGGAAACAGAGTGGAGACAAAAATTGTTCAAAGATAAATGAAGGTATCCCATGGTTAAATTGTACAAATCCAGCAGGTGAGAGCAAAGTCAATGTAGCTGTACAAGGAAGTGAAAGCTGTGATTGAGGATTCACTAGAGCTAAAAACAGATGAACTGAAGAGCTCCCAGCCAGTAGAAAAAATTACAGGTATAAACACAGTGACTATATTTTCAATTGTGCAGATGATACGAGAAAATGTCATCAGGGATAAAGTGAAAGGTTACCTGGACAAAAAGGAGCTCATTAAAGGGGTCTGCATGGATTATCATACTTTACAAAATTGCAATGAATTTGAAGTAAAAGAGATAAAGGGAGAAATTAGAAATTAAATCAGTGAAACTAGATATCGGCTTTTTATTATGGAGTAGTTTCACGCTCCAGGTCTCTCAGAATGCTTTCCCAAGTAATGGTTTAGGTCAGGGATGTCCAACTTTAAAGCTCCCAAGGGCCACACCATTGGGAGTCACACGGTAAATGGGCCACACTAGGTGAGGCACACTCGTTCCAGTTGCTTCATTTGCCAGTGAGAGCACCACACCTGCTGCCTCATTCAGGAACAATCTCCCCCTAACACAGTGCCAATCCTTTCCTGCACACACAGCCCAGCCTCACCCTCAGGCTCCTAAGTTGCCCTGCACTGCACCCCCTCTCATCCCCAGAGTGAAGGCAGGAAGCACAGCTGGAGGAGGTGGAACTGATGACTTTACCTGCTGTTGTAGACAAAATGAAGGGGGGAGCCCTGGAGCTGTAATTTAACTCCCTGAAGGCTACATGAGGTTTTGAGGTTATCTAATCCTCTGGGCCTGCAATTTAGAGTGATGCTAACTGAGCTATATTGGACACATCTACAAGTGCTGTTAATGCGATTGAATAAACTCCAATGCAGTTTGCTCTGAAGTTTATTGCTCCTGGCACCACGTTTACACATGTGCCCAGGACCATAGCATATTGAACTCAGTCAGAGCAGTACTGGCTAGCAAGGAGTCCAGGGGGTCAGTTTGCCAACCTGGGTCTGCTCCTAGTTCAATGTGCTGCAGAGTTGCTGGCTGGCACACAACGATGCTTCAGTGTGAAGATAGCTGGCAGGCAGGCCCCACACTGAAGCACCCCCCCGCCAGCCCTGTGAGCTTCTACATGTGCATTGTGGTGCAAGATAGTACTTGTGTTTACAAGTATTAACCTATGGCAGTGCTGATTAGTTTACTATGGCATAATAAGGCCACATGTGTAGACACTTTGATTTTGAAAATCAGTGTAGCAAAGGATTGGTAAATCATTACTGTACATAATTCTAGCTAACTTACAGTAGGGATGATCAAAAAAAATCTATCAAGGTTGTTTCACAATGGCAAAAGAAGATTTTTACTATTTTTTTAAAAAATGTCTGCTTTCTACAAGTTTTGAGGACATCTTTACATAAAAAATCCCATTGTTGTTACACTGAGAGTCACAAGACTTCACAAGTTTTCTGGACTAGGAAATGGCCATAATTGCTGCCAAAAGATCATTAGAAAGCTAATCTCATATCATTATTTTAGTAAGGACTTTTTGTATTAGCTCCAAGCATTGTACTTACTGAACTTTTTTCCTACTATGACTACAGTGCATGCATGTATTCACAGAATGTTAAAACAGAAGGTTAAATATGTATTAATATTTGTGGAAATCAAATTCTTTATGGTCCTATGATTAGTGAATCTTTGATTTCCTCAGAAAAATATCTATTTACAAAAAGCTAAGGTCAGTTTGCAGTTTCCTAGAGAAAACGGTTTTTGTATTAACTGAAAAAATCAGGTGACATATCCTATGTGAATGCACAACTGCTATGACTGTTAATAAATAACCAAAGGAAGGATACTTTGGAACATAAACTTGGGTTTGTTTGAGATTGATTCAACTACACTATAGCTGGCAACAGCAAAATAAAAGAAAAAATAACCAAAGAAAATCTTACAACGTGTCTGTGAAGTGTTACCTATATTAACAGCAAACAGCTGGAGTCACCTTTAATTATTATTGTTTCCAATGAATGTAAGGTCTAATATATGCCATGTTATCACTCAATTTTTTTATAATAGCATATGCTGCACTTGGATAGTACCTGTCCTGTAACACTCTCAAATCATTTTACCAGGATAAAGTATAAATGTATGTGACGGGCTGGCTGGCAGTGACTTAGCCCAGGGGTTTTGAAAGGGCAAAAGATGATTGGAGGACTTGGGATTCCCT
>NW_017729027.1:47279079-47291083 GCF_001723915.1 Gavialis gangeticus | reverse complement strand
TAGCCAAGGGGTTTTGAAAGGGCAAAAGATGATTGGAGGACTTGGGATTCCCTTTCCTCACCAATCTGGTAATGATTTGGCTCAGGGGTTTTGAAGGGGTAAAAGATGATTGGAGGACTTGGGATTCCCTTTCCTCACTAATCAGGCCCCAGAGACTCACCCTCTATGTCCCCTGATTGGCCCCAGGTCACCTGGAGGGGGATAAAAGGGGCAGCGTGGCTGACTCAGGGGAGACCAGCAAGGGACCACAAGGAAGGAGATTCAAAGACCTGGCAAAGACCTGAGCCATGGGGTGGGAGCAGTTGCCCCAGAAGAGCCTGAAGGAGTGGGACCTGTAGGCAGCAGTTGGACCCTCAGCAGCGTGACGTGTGACCAGCAGAAGAGGCTCCCCACTGGGCTCCAGGATTCCCGAGGGGAGGCTGCAGCCAGCAGGAGGGGCTCCCCAGCTCCAGTAAGGATCTGAGCAGTGACCTGAGAGGTTCCCAGCTCTGCTTCCAGCTCCTCCAGTAACAGGCCGGGCACCTCGACATGAGGCCAGGGCTGCAGGAAGGTCAAGACCGCTAGCAGCCTGGACTAGTACCAGCGCTGGTGGCCATGTGATAGTGTTTCTGATTACCAGGTGGGAGCGCTGAGTTCAAGTCCTGCCTGGGGTCAGTGAGCTAACAGGGAAAAATTCCTCTTGCAGTGGAAAGGGGCCATTGTGTTTTCCCCCTACAGGTACCTAGGCCTTATATTCCTTTTCATTTGACATTCTGTATCTTGTGCCTTTTATATTTCACCAACCAGTATTGTTTGTTCTGCTGTTTGTGTTTTACATTTTGATTAACCCTGTCTTTTGTCAACTGGATGAATATGTCCATGATTGTAAGTGTCTAGCCTTTGTTGAATCCTGCCCCTCGGGGCATTGTAGTGTCCCCTATACCCCCTGATTTATGCTGGTTATGTTCCCAGTATTGTTCTGTCATTAAAAGGTATATGGTTAAGTCCCCATTAGTGGTCTGGCTCTGCTCTATACGGAGAGAAGAGTCCCTACACTTCCCACCGCGCTTGTGCACCTGCTTTGATCCCTTCAATTGAAGAGGGGGTACCTCTTGGAGTACGCCCAGGTTACATGTATAATGGGTATTAGCGTATAAAGCCTCTATAAAATAAGTAAACATTTTTATCCTTGTTTTCTGGGTGGGAAATTGAGACAAATATAGATGAATTTACTTATAACTAGTTAAAAAAGAACATACCAAAGGATGATATTTAAAGAAAATATTAAGAGACTGAGATATCACAGTGAGATGGAAAGACAAATAGGAGAAACTCAAGAATTCTGCTAAATCAACTGTGAAAAACAAATGCAATAATAAATGATGGAAGTACATAAACACAACCTAGAATCTGGAGTAACTGGAAGAGCAGAGTACAACTATGTAGGTTTTAAGCAATGTCCTAGTATTAAGGGTACATCCCAATGCTAAATGATGACTTTTGGTTGATACTGCCTAAATCAAGTCAGCAGCATATGGGCAGTGGGCCAGACTGGGCCTGCAGAACTGGGAGACTTTGATTTTATGTTGGTATAGAGGCATGAGGAGAAGAAGAAGAGCTGGTCTGGGGCCACATCACAGGAGGGAGAAAAGGTAGCAGGGAAAAGCAGCTGTTACAGCAGCAGTAACAGCCAATCAGAGTGTCAGCCAGCCTCAAACCTGACCTGGGTTCAAGCCTGCAGCTCTGAAAAGTTGCTAGCTTAAATTCTTAGTCATGTTACAATTTTAAAAGGTTCTAGTTTATTAATTCATTCATCCTTTGCTCTTAGTTCTCCCCATGCATATGTCCCACAACCCTGTCCTCTACTCTATTCACCATTCATTTTTATAGAATTCTACATGTAAAAAGTGTTAGCAATATTGTGTAAATAATGGGTATCTGCAATTATAGATAAGACTAGCTTGAGATAATCATCAGTTCTCCCATAGAGGGGCAGAGAGCACATCTGTTTGAAGACAGAAACTCTGTTACTGATCCTAACCCTTAAACAGATTTGTTTGCTAGAGTCCCAAAGCAAAATATGAACTGCAGTACCACAGCGATACATACTAATTTCACCAGCTTCTGCCATTTCCTTGCACTATTACACTTTAATTTTAGTTTCACTCTTTGCTTTGGAAATAAGAGTACAGTCCATAGCGCTATACACTCCATATATAAATATTTTACAGATCCTGACATTTTCCTTGCTCTCCAAAGACACTGGTCTTCAACACTGTAGTACTGTCAAAAGTGATCAAAGGAGGAGCTGCAAGCAGATATTTTGAAAGGGAATAACTGATCAAAGGAAGGATTATGTGGAAAAAAAGTGCTTTGACTGGAGATATGTTATGTCACATAAGGTATGGTTGGGAGGGAGGAGTGTTTAGCTTTTCAGATTATTAAAAATAGCTGGGGATTTTTTATTGTTGTATAATGAAGATTAATCAGTTACTACTTCACATTCTAATATATTCTCAACTCTAGGCACTTTCCTGAATTTTTTTCAGCCTTAGTTCTAAGGGCTTCTCCTTTTTCTTTAGTATAAATGTAAATTCTTCCTCTGACATATCATGAACTAGCTGCTTTTAAAAACAAGACACTGAAGTAGATGGAGCTCTAATTTGATTTTTTTTTTAATTCTTATTAAAATGTTTGCATGGTTTCTGGGAAGAACAACTGCCTGAATGGACAAAGATTAAAATATGCAAAAGGAAAAGTTACATCACATAACTTAAGTAAGCTCCAAGACTTTATGAATCATTCTACAATTTACTTAATATTATTTATTGTTTGTGTTGCAAATGTTTCCTTCCCAAATACAGGAACTCTTTGAGAACACACAGTCTCCATGATCTTATATCTAACTTGGCTAATGAATTTGACTGGAGTTAGGGACACATAAATGGGGATTTTGCTTTCCTAGTAAAATCTCAGCTGCCCCAAACAAAAAAAAGTTGTGGCCACATGATACAACCCCATGAATTATGGATCAATCAGCCCTTACCCATGAAAATTTATGCTAGTTTCTATCCAAGGTAATTTATGGAGAAAGGTAGTTTTTTTCTTATGATATGATATTTTTCTGCAGTTGCTTCAAGGCTGTTACCAACAAGATTTAGATTTTGCCCTGGGACTGGGAACTTAAATTATCTAAATAGGTATTTCCTGCATAACCTGATAGTTCTGAAATATCCTATATTATCCTAAATATCCTATAAATAATATACTTCTATAACTAGTATATATTATACAATTATTATATACTATATTATATATTGTGTTATAAATCCAGATATTATATATTATATGTTGTATTATTATATTATATATACATATGAATGTAAATATAAATAAAATAAATAGTATCAGCTATGGAATCTCTGACTAGTACTTATCTAGTGATTATTTTTGGGAGACACAACAGAAATAAGCCTTGAAAAGAAACTTGAAGGAAAAAAGTGAAATATCTTTTCATCAGTCATAGGAAAAGGACAGTCTAAGGGTATGTCCAGTACACTTAGATCAGCCTAACTAGGTTGAGGTTGATTTATGTGCCGAATTGTATAGTTGTTCACAGAGGTTAGACTGGGCAAAAAACAGCCATTCTGATCTAACTTAATTACCTGAGACGGTTAACTAAGTTAGATGGGGGACAGGTTAGCCCAATCTAACAAAAGTCTGTACATGTTCAGAGCATAGCCCTCATGCTGGCAAAGTCCAGCTGGTCACCTCAGCACTGGGACTATACTCTTCCTATCCAACCCTGACCAGGCTATTTTTAGACCCCTGACTGCCTCACCTAGACAACACCCTCCCTCCTCTCACCCAAGGAACCACCAACCCTCCCCCCCCCCCCCCGCCCCCCCCCCCCCCCGCCCCCCCCCCCCCCCGCCCCCCCCCCCCCCCGCCCCCCCCCCCCCCCGCCCCCCCCCCCCCCCGATGCCGCCAACCCCTGTCCTGGACCTACCTACCCTCACCTCCCCTCCCTGATTACACCTATCCCTCCCCAACTCTGACATTTTTAGATCTGATTCCTGGCATGACTCCCAGTACTGGCAAACATTTGTACAAGCAGGACCTGATCTACAATCATGTAGTTTAAAGGAAGCTGCATGATCACAGATCAGGTCCCTGGACCATCTACATCTATCCTAAATGTGTTATATTTCACTATCCAGATGGTATTGGAACCATTGACACTAGGCATATTCCTTCCATGTTTATTTCATGATCAATAACTGAGTTGTCACAAAATAGGATTTTTTACAACAAAGGATTAATTTCAGTGATTCCTTTTTAACTATAAACTGAAAAAAAAGTTTTGAAAATGATACATTTTAGCCTCAATTAAGAGATGTGCCAAACAGCAAGTGGACTGCACCTAGAATTTCACTATTGCTTCTGATGCTACGTGAAAGGTATGGTGTATACCCTCATGCATAGAGATAGGCACCAGCAGCACAGGACTCTAACAGAGACAGACAGACAGGAAAACAGCTTTAAACCATGACTGACGATGATATTTGCTTTTACTTTATTAATGTTCACTCAGTTATTTGCTTGGCCCATATAGGAATAATATCCCTTCATGATTTCTTCAGTGAGTTTTACTGGCATGAGAATCAGCCCATAGTCACACAGGCCAATTACACTATTGTGGATCCACACACCCCCAGTTAACACTGTCTAGTTAGCAATTAAAATGAATATTGCAAATACAAACAGACCTGGAGCTCCCAGACATTTAATAATACAATGAATCACTGGGTTGTGTGTAGTCATTTCAACATATGTGTTTACATAACAGCAGTATTAAAACTCACTGATGTGGAAGCTGTCCATAGACATGTTCCTAATTAGGTGGAAAGCAGAGAGAAAGGACAGCTGGATAAACTCTCCTGCTGCCGGTATTTATCTCAATGACAGAAAGATCACAGACCCAATAAATAAATAAGCCATAAATTTGATGTGAACTGGTCAAAACCAGAAATGTCTCTCTTGTAAAATAAAATCCATGGTTCCTTACTTTTGGTTTATATCAAATAAAGTTGGAAAAAAAAGAAAAATCTGAAGAGCCCAAGCTTCCAGCCGTACCCCAGTGCCCACTTCTATCCACCCCAAAATCATGCACCAGCCCCCATCACCTAAAATTCACCAGGTTCCTCCGACGGTTCCTAACCTAGAGAAATCCAGTCCTAGAGAAATGGGAAAGGTATGGCTATGCCTACAGACCACCAGCATCAACAAACACTGTGCCCAGATGTGGAATAAGATCCAAGAGCTGTAGTGAATGACATTATTTTGCAAGTGGCCACCACTCACAGAAGTAACCTGAGAGCAAATGGGGTATTTATTATTCTTCATTTCAACCCTGGTATACAAGCCAAAGTGCACTGAGAAACATTAGTTGCAACATTATAAGAAGAGACATAAGTATGTGAAGGTAAGTAAGTAGAATCAAGGACTAATTGATGTGAGATTATTCACACTAACTGTATAATTGTGTATGTAATCTAATTATATGGACAAATACCACACTGGAAAAGAAAGAATCCATAATAGTGTCTTGAAAAAGAACACATGAAAAGAACATGAAAAAGATTTTAAACATGTCAAGTCCTCAGCCTCCTAAAGAGGACATACTCTTTGAAATGGCATGGGAGGAAAAGCTGGAAGGCCTCTCTTTGGAGAAAGGGACAGAGCACAAAATAGTGCTGAAAGTCCAGCTGTTGCACAATTAATTTTCCTAAAAGTTCCCTTCACCTTAAGTCAGAACCTAAAAGAGGAACAGGATATACTTGCTAATCTAGGAAGTAGAACCAACAAAATCATACCTTTCTTGGTCATTAACAACAACAACAAAGACAGAATTTTTTCACTTACACAGAGATCCAGGCAGAGATGACCAATAACAAATATTTTTCTACGCTTCATGCATCTACAGGATTCTGGCATGTGGCCTTATTAAAACAAAGTGCGCATTTCAATAGTCCCTTTGAGGGACACTGTTTCTACAGACTGCTGTTTGGGTTGTGTTCAGTACCTGAGACATTTTCCAGGAAAATAAAATGAGCTTTGATAGCACAGAGATTCCTACAATTTATTTAAATGATGCTATAATCATAGAATCATAGAAAATTGGGGATGGAAGGAACCTTAGGAAGTCACCTAGTCCAACCCCCTGCTCAAAGCAGGATCATCCCCAACTACATCATCCCAATCAAGGCTTTATCTAGCCAGGTTGTAAAAACCTCCACGGATGGAGAATCAGAAACCTCTGGGTAACCTGTTCCATTGTTTTACTACTCTCCTAGTGAAAAAAGTCTTCCTAATATCTAACCTAAACTTCTATTTCTGCAACTTGAGACCATTGTTCCTTGTTCTGTCACTGGCCACCACTGAGAAAAGTTTAGCTCCATCCTCTTTCGAACCTCCCTTCATGTAGTGGAAGGCTGCTATTAAATCCCATCTCAGTCTTCTTTTTGCTAGACTAAATAAGCCCAGTTCCCTCAGCCTCTCCTCATAAGTCATGTGCTCCAGGCCCCAAACCATTTTTGTTGCTTTCTGCTGGACTCTCTCCAATTTGTCCACATCCTTTCTGAAGTGGGGGCCCCAAAACTGAACACAGTACTCCAGTTGTGGCCTCACCAAATTAATGAATAGGGGGGGATAATCACTTCCTCTGCCTTTCTGGCAACACTCCTACCAATGCAGCCCGGTATGCCATTAGCCTTCTTGGCAACAAGGGCACACTGCTGGCTCATATTCAGCTTATTTTCCACTGTAACCCCCAGGTCCTTTTCTGCAGAGCTGCTGCCCAGCCAGTCAGCCCCCAGCCTGTACTGGTGCATGGGACTGTTCCATCCTATGGGCAGGACTTTGCACCTGTCCTTATTGAACCTCATAAGATTGTTTTTGGTCAAATCCTACAATTTGTCTATGTCACTCTGAATCTTTGCCCTAGCCTCCACCATATCTTCTACTCCCCACAGCTTGGTGTCATCTACGAACTTGCTGAAGGCGCACTCTATGTCATCCTACAGGTTGTTGATAAAGACATTGAACAAGACTAGCCCCGAGACCAACCCCTAGGGCATTCCACTTGATAGAGGGGGGAACATTTGATAGACGGGGAAAACATTTGGATCTGGGGAAACACTAGTAGGAAAGCGTCACTGGATATTTTGAGGAACTCTGACAAGAACCAGAGCTGCTGGGCCAAAGCTAAACAACATATATAAATTTTGTGTAACAGGAAAAAACATAACTGGGGTAGAAGTCCAGACATCAAGACAGAGCTAGAAGATGGAGCCACCATTAAGGTACTGAGATTCCTTAGAAGAGATAACGAAGATAGAATATTCCTTGGAATTATGAACTATACAGGGAAATATGTGCCCAGTGCCAGAAGCAGCAGCCTGAAAAGGCACTTCACAATGATGTCCAATGCTCATAGAGGAGAATATTAATGCAGATGTCAAAAAAAAAACCCCAAACATGCTTTATTGGAAGAAGCAGCTCCTTACTTTGACCCGGCTCTGCCGTGTCTGCATAGATTGGGTGCTTCAGTTGGGCTTTTTGGTGCTTTAATTTAAACCTTATTCAATCAGCTTTTAGATAAAAGTGCCAAAAAAGCCCAGCTAAAGCACTCAGTCTATATAGACATCAGGCAAGCCAGGTCCAACTAACGTGCTGCCTCTTCTGGGCATGCACCGGGCTCAGCACAGGAGCATCCAGAGTTTAAAGTAAAGCACCTTTCTTTTGTTTTTAATGTCTGCAAGCAGCTAAAGGTTTTAAGAAAGTGAAGTAATACATATGAGACCCTGGCTCTGGAATGCTGTGACAGTGGCCATGTTGACACTGCAACAGCAGCAGCATGCCCAGCCATGCTAAACCCAAGCACCCGTTCTCTCACACACACTTCCAACACAGAATTATGCTAGTGAAGATGCTCCAGGATGTCTGTCTGTTGCCACTCGAGACCCTGGTCTCCAGCATGCTTAAGGGTGGCTGCTGGGGAGAACTGCCCCCCTGCCTTCCCTCCCCCAATGTCTTCAATGGATTATTCTTGGGATTAGAGCATACATTTGGAGGAGGGCTGGGCATGTTCAGGAATGGCCTGCCTAGAGCCCACTGTGACTAGGGTGTAAATACACCCAGGGGGATGCCTACACATGTGATTAATGAGCACTAATCAACTCCAAAGATTATTACTCTGGAGGTTTTTTTGCTCCCAAGTGCACCATTTGAACATATGCCCAGAAGCAAAAAACTCTGGAGCATATTTCTCCAGAGTTTATCCGTGCACAGCATGTGGAGCCCAGTCAAGCAGCCTGGGCTGGCAGGGGACCTGGGGGTTAGCCTGACAGCCCAGAGCTGCTCTGACCGGGCTCCACATTCTGTAGAGGGTGCTTCAGCATGGGGGCTCCCTGCTGCCTAGTCCTGCACGGAAGCACCCCAGCCAGCCAGGGCAGCATCTATACGTGTGCTGCTGTAAACAAAAACACTCTACAGCAGAGTAGTATTTGTATTTTACTGCTGTAGAGTTGATTCGTTTCATGTGTCCTAATAGGGTGCATGTGTAGACACCAGGACATTTACTGCACGTGTCAACTGCACAGTAAATGTCTCATGCAGACACACCCAGAAAGTGTTAAGCAGTATGCAGATACCTTTTAGGTTCTTACAGCAGCATGGGCAAAACTGGAGACCAGTGGCATGTGCATTATGGGGACTTGAAAAAAAGAGTGTTAAGTTGTTCAACAGTGAAAAGAAAAAACAGGCGAGACCCTTTGGTAGGAGTTTTCATGAATAAAATATGAGTAAGAACTTCAGGATTTGTGTTTATATCCTACATATTTGCTTCACCATTAGTAAAAGGTAATCCCTTTTGTAGTGGAGTGAGGCAGTTTTAAGTTGTCCAATAGGACAGCAGTCCTGAGCAAAGTTTAGAGTAGAAAAATACATTGAAACTGAATGGAATAGGAAAGTAATGTAGAAAAAAATTCTGCAGAGCTAAGCTATAAGATTTAGGCTATTTTTTATATCTTTCTAATATTATTTTAATAACCGCTCTCTATTGAAATAATTTTTGGTCACTGCAAATCTGGTCTGCTGATAAAATTGTCAGATTCAAGAAACTTTGGAATCATAATGGAAAATTGCCCAATGATATTGGACCTTTTTACATGCAACATCTATTTATGAAGAAAATTCAATCATTATTTGATTTTAAAGTTAGGTTTAAATATAATAAAAATGAAAAATTAACAGCATAATTGGAAATCAGCTTCTTAAGAACCCCATACTGTCCCCTGCAAAAGTAACTTAAGCAGTGTTTTGTCCCCCTCAGGCTTTACTAAGGAGAGCTATTGCTCCTGTTGGGAAACTGGACTAGACTATTGCTAGAGGGTGCTTGCACACATGATGAAAATTGCCCATTTTTACAGTTTAATTGCATCATACTGTACACATGCAGGGGTTTTGATGATTGAAATGAGTCTGCTATGTTGCAAACTAAACCACATCCGCATGTAGTTTAGTTTGCAATGTAGTTATTTGTAATATTGCAGCCTTTGACAGCTCGCACCCCGGGCATGGGAGGAGGACTGAGTGTCCTTTTCTTTTCACAGAGCCTGCCCACATCTCCCGCACCTGGGTGGGGTGAGCGGCCAGTGGGATGAATGGCCCCTGAGCTGTT
The DNA here is from genome assembly GCF_001723915.1 of Gavialis gangeticus. Taxonomy (NCBI): domain Eukaryota; kingdom Metazoa; phylum Chordata; order Crocodylia; family Gavialidae; genus Gavialis; species Gavialis gangeticus. The sequence continues at coordinate 47,281,362 of NW_017729027.1, read as the reverse complement.
GCGGGGGACCCTAATCCTTTCTTCTGCAGCCGTGCCCACTGAGGCTGCCTGGGTGGGCTGCTAGGGACTGGATGCTGCCCCAGCTCAGGCTCAAGGAACAGTTGGATTGGGCTGAGTGTTGCCTGACAGCTGGGGCAGCACCTGCCTGCTAGCTGCCCACGCAGATGGCCCCAGTGGGCACCACCACTGTGGTGGGAAGGTCTGGAGCCTCCCACAGCTCAGGGCCCAGCAGCATCTTGGCCCCCAACTGTGGGAAAGATGAGCAGGCTCTGCAAAAAAAAGGATAAGGCCCCTCACCACTTTTCTTTTTTCCACAGCAGAGCCTGCGCGTGTGAGCTGCATGCAGGCCACACAGCCCCTGAGCTTCAGGGTGGCCTGGTCCTTCCCTCCATGGTGGTGGTGCCCCCTCAGGCTGCCCAGATGGGATGCTAGCTCCATGTGTGCTGCCCCAGCTCACAAGCAGCACCTGCCAGATGCAAGTCTTCTCCGAGCCCATGAGGGCAGCGGTACGCAGCAGGCTTCTAGCGCCTGGGCTCAGTGAAGAGTAGATCCAGTGAGTGCTGCCTGCAAACTGGGGCAGTACCTACACAGCTAGCACCCCACCCAGGGGGTGCTGCCGCTGCGGAGGGAAAGACCAGGTCCCCCCTGCAGCTCAGGGGCTGCACGGCCTGACGGCTGCTCATGCAGGCAGACTCTGCTAGAGCAGCCTAATCACTAAAAAAAAAAAGTGGTGAGGGGCCTGATCCTTTTTATTCCCATGGAGCTTGCCCACCTCTCCCATGGCCAGAGGATGAGCTGCTGGTGGTCCCTGAGCTTCAGGGGGCCCTGGATCTTTCCTCCACAGTGGCGGTGCCCCCCACAGGCAGCACCCACCCATGAACAGCCCACCCAGGTGGCCCTGGGAGCACTGCCACTGCAAAGGGAAGGACCAGAGCCCCCACAGCTCAGGGTCTGCTCAGCCCACCAGCAGCTAACCCCCCAGCTATGGGAGAGGCAGGCAGGCTCCCCAGGGAAAAAGAAAAAAAATGATTAGGCCCCTCACTGTAATGGTGATGGAAGCTCATAAATTGAAATGGTGGGTTTTTAATTGTTGCAATTAAACCCCCATCATGTGTACAGGTGGCCAGAAAGTGCAATACACTTCCCTTAATCATTGTGGCCCTGGACAGAGACTTGTCAGTTACAGACTTTGGGCATCATGGGTGAGTACACACATACTAACTTTCTGACAGGTAAGTCAACTTAACTTTTTAAAGTCGACCTAACTGTCAGAGCATACACATGTATGTGGAGCAGAGTTGACTTAAATATGGTACAGGATAATACACCTCTGAGGTGTATTATCTTGAGTCATGTTAGTTAAGTTGACTTAGCTCACAAGATGGCTGCCAACATATCAAGTAGCTGAGTATGTGTATGCTCTACTGTGCATTAAGTTGACTTAGTTAAGTCACCTTATGTTAGGTCTATTTAGTACATACGTATGAACCCCATGACTACAAGAATGACTTCAGACTGAAATCACTTTTATTAATGGAAGCTGATAAAAAAAGCACGGCCCTACATGCCCTCCCCACTGGTCAGCATCACTGCAGAGGTGGAAAGGACTCTGGGTCAATGTAAACAAAATCTACTGAAAGTCAGTGAGATTTGGGGCAATCTATTAAGCTCTTTTGAAATTCTCACTGAAAACTCTTACATTTATTGCATGGTAGAGTCCTTTGCATTTCTGTAATTCCTTTCCCACTGCATGTTAAATCAATTGACATTAACCACCTATATTCCTTTGAGGATCCAGATCTAACTCTTGAAGGGATCTTTGAAAATACCACCCACAATCTTTTAAAATGACCTTTCTGATCCTTTTGAAAAAAATCTCTACTCTCCAATACTTTAACTAACCCTGATCCTCCTCCATATGCATACCACAGTCAAGGAAAGCAAAACTTTCCCGGACCCAGTACAAAGCAGAAGGAAATCTCATTTCCTTTTATACATTCATCAGAAAAAAGCCATGTGATGTGTTCTAGTTTTACTGGCACTATCTCTAGGATTCATATCCTGGTATTTCAGGACCTTATTTTGGAACATTTGGAATGACCTGGATTTGGTACCCTTCCTTTCTGCAAGTCTTTTCATAGAATCTGATGAATGGTATCATCTATGAAAGCTTATGCATCTCTGAGTTAATCTCTCAAGTGCTGGATTTCTGACTGACATGGCTACCTACCTTCCTCTGGATTTTCATGTTCTCAGTCAAAATGTAGCACATGTAGCGTGCCC
>NW_017729027.1:47256000-47274079 GCF_001723915.1 Gavialis gangeticus | reverse complement strand
TTTCATAGAATCTGATGAATGGTATCATCTATGAAAGCTTATGCATCTCTGAGTTAATCTCTCAAGTGCTGGATTTCTGACTGACATGGCTACCTACCTTCCTCTGGATTTTCATGTTCTCAGTCAAAATGTAGCACATGTAGCCTGCCCATTGCTGATTTGCCATTGCACCTGCTGTTCTACTGCCACTTCCTAGGAACATTAGGATCTACCAGGCCCACTAAAAAAGCAGGAGTATTCTGCCTGGATATACCTGGAATGTACACCAACAGCTATTACAAGGTCTACAAAGACTACTAAGAAAGTTCATTGGAGGAATTCAAACCCATTCAGCAATTATTTTCATTTGCAGAACGGCAGCAAACTTGCCCAGTCCTTTTATTTTTTCAAACTCAGTTTAGCCAAAGGAGAAACAGCTCTTTATTCTCTTGTGAGAAACTGCAAAAGCCCAGACTCGCCACACACCAAAGCAAAATTAGATTCTGTATTAATTGGCAAGAAACAGCTTGAATTGAACTCTGCCTGAGCAAAATCATTATTTGAAATGCTACTGTTTAGTTAACTCACTCACACGAAGCAATTTGTCACCTGCCTATCTGTAACTGAAATGTTTTACCTGTACAATTGCCATGTGATTCCCATTAATCATAGAATGAAATTCTCATGTATGTGTGTATTCCATTACAAACAGGGCTGCAGCATGTACAGACTAGATTCAGCTAATTAATAGGTGGCATGTAAATAATTCAGCAATAAAACACAATTGTCTGGGCATATCAAGGGGATTAATGACAACCATGGGTGTATTTGCTTTCAGCACAGGCTGGGAGCAAAGTCTTAGCACTGTGAATTACCTGTGAAGTTCAAGAATCCTCAGGAAATGCACAGCTAAACTTTTATCTGCTGAATAAGGATTACTGACACAAACATATGGTCCCTGAAAGCCAATCTGAACAATGCCACTGCCTTAGTAGCTATAAAGTGGAAATAAAGAATGCACTAACATTAAAATGCCTAAAAAAGAAAAGATGTTTGAAATTCTCACTGTAATTCTAGTTGTTTTACCTTGAAGGAGCTTGGAACAGCATAAAGATCCTCTAAAAGCCCTTCTCTAGCCTTGGAAGGCACAGACAGAAGTGCAGCTTCTGGGTCTAACTCATGGTGCTTCACAGAAATTGCCATGAGTTAGACCGATCCTCCTGACCCAACAGAAGTTTCCTGTTGGTCGGAATGGTGAAAGATCAAGCTCCAATTTGGACATCATCCAGAGAAAGAGGCTGCCTCTCTGCAGCTTCTTCCCCTAGTTTTGCCCCCACTGTCCCAGCTCCCATCCTTACTCAGGATGGAAGAGAGAGAAGGCAGGGGAGGGAGGTCTCTTCTGGGGTTTCCCAAGCCACACTGGAGTTGGGGGTGGATGGATTGGAGTGCCCCACCTTGTGGGGGAGCTCTAATCAACCCACCCTACCCTCCATCACTGGCTGGGAAACCCCCTGACTAAGCTACCTCTTCTCCCTTGTCCCCTTCCCATTCTAAAAACAGTGCTGAGAGCAGTGCTGGGCTGCATCAGCTAAGCCCTGCTCCCAGCAAGCACAGATAGAGGTTACTGAGGATGCTCTTGGAGTACCTTCATCTTAACCCTCAGATGAATGAGGGTGCAGATTTTCCTGGGATCAGACCCTTTTACAGTGCTATGCAGGCATGCAATTCTGTTTGGTCATGGCTGTAGAGCACTTTCAGGGGCCATATCAGGCAACAATGGTCACTTTTGGCTGTGCCTGGAGTGATTTGAAGAGGTCTCATGGAGAAAGCTCTATCACTGCTACCCACTTGGAAAGCCTTGGAATAGGTAATGTGCTAAATGGGTGGCATTTAGTACATCATTTCCTGATCCAAATATTGGGGTGGGGGTTGTTGGTTTGTTTTTCCCTCTCTTTCTAGATCCTTTGTGAACTTCAGAGTACAGCACATTCTTCCAGATCCCGTGATCTGGCATTCACTTGACATGACCAAGCCATCTGAATCTTTTCGTATTAATTGACGTTCCCATGGATGACATCAGTACAATTTAACACTTCCACATTTGTCACCCTGTCTTGCCATCTTATTCAAAGAATTTTATGCAGGCATCTGATCTGAAAGCTGTTTAGTCTTTTGATATATTTGGCATAGGTTGTCCATTTTATGAGTCATATCGAAGAGTAGATAAAACACGTCTCATAAATACAGATTTTCATTTTAATTGACCATCTGTTATTGTTCCAGGCTCTGTGTGGGAGCCTGGGACCTGGCTCCCCATGAAACCAAGGAAGGGGAAACCCCAGGGAATCATCCCCGAGCACTGGGGGAAAGCATCATGGCCTGATAAGGGATGCAGGTGTTTCCTATGCACCTGTAGGAATGGCGGTGATGGCAGCAGAGTAGCAGATGCAGTGGCAGCCCTGCTTTATAAATGTGTGCTCACTGTGCATAGGCAGGTGTGCTGAGGCAGCCAGAATAACCAGACATCAGGTGCCAGCTGGGGAGAGAGGCAGTGTGATGTGGAGCCAATGCAGGTAGAAGTGAAGCATTGTTTGCCCCAGGGGCAAAGTGCTTGGCACTGACACCAGCGAGGGAAACAGCCTGAATCCCAAGAACTTAGAGGAGCACTTGGCACCTTGTGCCCAGGACTGTGGAAAGGTAGCTGCAATCTCACCGTGACAACTGAGATAGATGACAAGGGATCCAGGCATCAGTGAATAAAGGGCACTGGCAATCTTTTAATATCTACACGAAGGAGAGATGCTTAGAAGAGCATATCCACAGGACCAGTATTTGAGTTAATAAACAAGTAAGCAGGGGCACAATTGATTTATTACTCTTAATTAATTAATGAAACAGTGGGGAATGTTAATTGCCTGACGGGACTAAGTTAATGAATGTCTGGCACAACTGATAAGGCTAACTGATGGAACACTGAACATGGTCCTAAGATGAAAATTCATTTTTTGTACAAAAAGAATTGATATTTATTTATAGGAGCATTGATGTAAGCCAGAGAGGCATCTTTGAGGTAAGGGACCCAGAACTTAAAGCCACACCTGTGGTCCAATGTCAAGCACTCAGGCGTTCTTTCTTTGTCACCTAAAATCAACTCCAAGGCCATAAACACCTGGCTGGTGCATGGACAGGATGAAGGGGAGGTAGAAGCCCCACAAAGAAGCATCCACGGAACACCCACACAGGCCCATCGCAGCGAAGAACCTCTTGCATATTTAATAAGATAAATATGTGGTGGGTTAGAACAGGGAATTGGTTCATAGGTGTGTGGACACATTGAGGCCAAACTGTCGGCCTACAAGCTCAAGTCTGTAGAGGCCCCAGGCTCTCGAGCATGGTGATACTGGACCAACCTTCAGCATCAGGTACACTGTCTTGCAAAAAAAGTTCCTGGCTTCTTTACCAATTCTACTAGTAAGCACAGCAGCAAGATCTACACTGCTGGTAACAGCAGAGCCAAGGTAGAAAAATTGGTCAACAACATCCAGACAAGTACCATCTAGACAGCTGGAACTGGTTCCAAAGGGCCTTGATGCATGCTAACAGTCTTCTTCAAGCTTATTGCTCGTCCAGAGATTTTGAATGAATCAGAGAACTTGGTAATAAGACATTGTAGAGCATCAACACTGTGAGCTACAAGTTCTATATCATTTGCAAACAACAGGTCCTTTATGATGGTCTCCTTTACCTTCATCTTAGCTCTGAACCTTACAATGTTGAACAGTCTCCATCTGTCTAGTGCTGAGATAACACCCTCTTAAACATCACGGAACATGTGTTGAAGCAGCAATGAGAAGTAAATGTTAAACAATGTGAGAGCCAGTACACAGCCCTGCTTCACTCTGTTGTTGATGCTGAATGAGTCCGACTCCTGGTTTTCATAGATTACAGTTGTCTTCATGCCATCGTGTAAGGATTTCACAAGGTTTACCAGTATAGCTGGACAACCAAGCTTCTGCAGAGCAGTGTGAGGCCCTGATTGACTAACCATGTCAAAGGTTTTTGTTAAATCTATAAAAACCATGTACAGTAAGATACAGCTTTTCTCTGCACTTTTCCTGCAGTCATCTTAAAGAGAAGACCATATCTATCATGGACCTTTCCAAGCAGAAGCCACACTGGCTCTCAGAATAGATTCTCTCAGCTAATGTTTAGAGTCTAGGTAAAAGAACATAGCTTAAAATTCTCCCTGCAATGTTGAGAAGATACATACCTCTGTGGTTATTGCAGTCACTTCTGTCTCACTTGTTTTATAGAGCTAAATGAAACAAGTGTCCTTGAAAACTTGCAGAACAGTTTCTTCCTTCCACCAGAGTAGCAATACCTCATGTAATCTTTGCAGCACACTTTGTTTATACATTTGTAAATTTCAACAGGTAAACAGTCAGATCTTGGATTTTGATGCATTGTTCATCCAGCAAAGTCATAACCCTCAAACCCAGGCAATGTTTCTAGCATATATTGGCCTACTACAGAGTCCCTTGAGTATATCATTCCATAGTGCTCAATCCACCTCTCCAGTTGCTTCCCCCTATCAGTTATGATATTACCATCATGGTCTTTCAGTGGAGCTCTCTGGTACTTTGTCGGTCCAATGGCCTTTCTAATGCCCTCATACAACTGTCTACTGTCACCTGAGTCAGCTGCCTGTTGGATGCGATCACAGTGACCCAGCCAAAATTTTTGAGCACATCTTCTAGAAACTGATTGAACAGTTGAGTGAATCAGTTGTAGAAGTAGACTTGTAGGTGATTAGGGCAGTTATTTTTCTCTCAGTAAGTGGCAGCAGTACCTCTGAATGGTCTACATACCAGTCAATATTTTTCTATAGTATTATTTCCAAAATTCTTGATTGCTGCATTGTACATATTTGTCTTCAGGACTCTCCACGCATCTGATGCAGTTTCATTCATTCCAGCTAACTTTGCTGCTACTTCACTGAAAAGCCATTTCTTGAGAGAATCACTGATTTGGCACAAGTCTATATGAGGCTATCCAGCAGGTTTATTGCAGTGTATCATCTTAGCTTGAAATTTCACTTTATAGCAGACAAGTGAGTGGTCTGTGTCACAGTCTGCACTTTGAAAAGATTGCGTATGCAGGATATCTTTCAAGTGTGTACATCTTGTCGGTACCAAGTCCAGCTGATGCCAGTACTTGTACCTCAAGTGTATCCACAATGTTCTTCTTTTGATGTTACCAGCAAAGAAGGTGTTGGTTACTGATAAGCCTTGACTGTCACAGAGCTAAAAAACGTTCTGACCATTGTTGTTCATACGTCCAATGCCATGTCTACCAGGAATCCCAGGCCAGATCTCAGCATTGAACCCAACTCTTGCATTGAAGTCTTCAAGTACAAGAATGGCTTCCTTCCATGGAATCCTCCCAATCCGTTATTCCAGCTGTTAACAGAAGCTGTCCTTCTCCTCATCACTAGCCTGCATAGTTGGAGCATAGACACTGACAAGTTTGTTGAATCTCTTCTGTAGTCTAACTCGAAGTGTCATGGTACATATGGACCCGGCAATTGGAACTTCACATGACGACATAAGTTCATTTCTGATAACAAAACCTACACCATGCTCTGTCCTTACCCATTCAGGTTTGCCATGCCAGGAAATGCTGTGGTACTTCTCCTTTATGAAGCCTGTGTCTGAGACCCAAATTTCTAAAAGAGTTGCAATATCAGTTCTGAAACATGCAAGCTCATTACTCAACACACAACTCATTTTCCTCAGATCTGAATCCAGATCAAAGTATATCCAAAGGTCAAAGTCCATATATTCCAGCAAGCAATTCCATTTATAAAATCAGTTGAGCCATGATGTAAGCAGCGAGGCACGGCTTGTTTGACCCACCTGGTCTAGGGCCACCCTCATGCAAGGGAAACAGACCACCCCTAAACAGGGCTGCTTGGAAACCTTAGCAGCTGCGTCAGGGACCTTATGCCTCTCTTGGATCCCTGCAACCATCTTGCCAACACCTTCAGTGCCTACACATAGGCAGAGTTATAAAGAAGCAGAGGCTGCCATAGACCTGTTGTCCCCACTTTAGACCACTGAGCCAAAATCCAAAGGTCAGAACAAGTCTAGATGTTCAGTGGCGCAGAGGCTGTAGCTTTTGCCAAAGAGCAACTTGAATAGAGCTGCTAACCGACTGTCACTTCAACGCGAGTGCCTTTTCTGTCAGGGGGAGGTCTCTTAAAGTTTCTTCAACCAAGAAGTGTCCACAAGGCAGCAGAGGATGCAGTTTAACATCGTGCCTGGGACAGAGACTCCTGTACAAGTGCTGTTACCATTAGTCCCTGCTCAGCTCCTGCCTAACTCGTTACATACCTACAATCCCTCAAGACCTCAGTTTTTGCTTATAGAGTTCCTCAGGCACCTATACATTTGCTTCCATTCCCCAAAGAACCCAAGGTAGCCTATACCCAGTACTTAAAGCAGTGGTTTTCAACCTTTTTTCATTTGTGGACTCCAAAAAAAATTCTGTGTGGAGGTGCAGACCCCTTTGAATTGCAAGTATGGGTATTCACATACTTTTGATTGATTATATTAATCTTTTGCGGACATAGTCTGCAGACCCTCAGGCTGAAAACCACTGGCTTAGAGCACTCTGCTGGGAGATTTGAGTTTGAATCCCATTACTCAGAGAAGGGGGGAAATAAAACAATGTATCCAATAGCTTGAGTGTGCTTCCTAACTGCTGAGCTATTAGAAAAAGGGCAGGGGTTCCTCTGCAGGTTATGTTTTGGAAGAGCCCTCCTTAGTTCTATAAAGAAAGTACTAAGGCATCTAACACTAAGAGAAGATTCAGGGTTTTGAAGGCAAATTGGAGAGAGGATTTAAGATACACCTCTCCTTAATATTTTCTTTTGGCTGGGTTAAGCAGCTTTCTGCGGAGGGTGATGGCTGTTGTGTAGCCAGAAGCAGCACTGTGGCAGTCAAGTCCTTTTGAAGATTTATTTCTGAGCGTCTCACGGGTAGCTGAACAATAACTTATCTTCATTTTTCTTCTTCTCCACCCACCAGGAGGAACAGTAGCTCCATACATGTATAGGTTGGTTGTTTTTTGAGAGATCTATGTTGGTGTGTACAGTAAAAAAGAGCTCATTCAGATACAGGCATGTCACAAAAGATGAGTTTCATATTTTGAGTAGGACTGGAATGGTGTTTAACTGTGATGGTCCAGAAATATGAGGGGGAAGGAATTTTTCATGATGTCTTTTATTGAAGCAACTGTAGAGTTGAGAGAGATGTTCTACAAGTTTTAGGGCACAAATTGCACTTTATACCCAAAAACTTGTCTAATCTCTCTCCCAACTATGCAGTTGATCCAGTAAAAATAGCACCAATAAAATCGTTGCCTTTCATATTTAGTCATTGCTAACTTCACTGGATTTCTGGACAGTCCCTTATTTCTCAATGCTTTGGGTATACTATTGAAGTTAAACTTAATTCCCTCAGGCTTTTCTGTTATAAGCCTTACTGCCAAAAATTACATCCTTGCAGCATGTGATGATGTAAATTGTTGTAAACTGACTGATGATGCGCTGCTTTCAGAAGGCAGAACTACTGGACTGGAACATTAGGAAAACTAGTTTCAGAATATTTCCTGATATTTCAAGGGAACATTTTCCTACTGCTGCATAATTAGACAGATTTTGTCTCTACTGATTATATTTATGATCTTTAGCAATCAGTTTAATGGGTTCTTATTATATATTCTGAAGGTCAAACTTCAAAGTCTTCCTCCAGGTGCCTTTCCCTTTATTTGTTAAGATATGTCTGGTCTCTATGTTATCTGCCAGATTCCTTTCTGCAGAAGTTTTATTAAACTTTTATTAAATTTGCATTCTGTTGTGAATTTTTTTCTTTCAAAAGTTGGGGAGATATGAAAGTCATCCATTTTTAATGCAGTTTTAAATAGGTCATCATGATACCTGAGGCACTTGAATTGAGCTCTTGGAGCCAGGAAATCAGTGAAGGAGCTGCATCTTCTAACAGAAGTATTTATAAATGCATTTCAATTTAAAAATAAGGCAGCATTTCTTTTTTTGAAAAAGTAAATTACTTGCATGCTGTATATAACAGGATCATTCTCACAGATAGGTACACATCCCCTCATCTACCTGTCAGAAAATGCAGTGAAGAAAGGGGTACATTGAATAATTAAAAAAATCTATGGTGAGGAAGGCCTTTCAGAGGCCTCATATATATACACGGTTTTGACACAACCACTTTCAGTCCTTCACCAAATACCTAAGAAGCCCATTGTGAAAATAAAATAGACAAGGCTAAGCATGTGGCAGGACTATTCTAATGGTCAAACACACCTCCCCCATCTACAAGAAAAAACAGAGTTTATTTAATCATATCTTCTTATTTCTAGTTTAAGCAGTCAAAAAGCCCAAGGCTAAATTGATTCAGTCTTTGCAAATTAATCTAAGCTGCAAAGATTAAACTGAGAAAAATAGGACACACATTTACCTTTGATTCAGGAAATACACCACATACCTGCAGTGGCATAGGCCAGAAGCCAGGAGTGCTACAGCACAGCTCTCTGGCACTTTCTCTTCCTGCTGGCCCCAAGGTTTATGGGATTTGCAGTCCAGCATCATGGAAGCAGGACTCTGCAGGGTTGTTCATCACTTCCTCTTCCTGCTTCCCGGTGCCTCTGAGATTTGTAGTCCACAGTTGCAGCCAGCAGTAACTTTCAGTAAGTTTAGCAGGGCAAGGCAGCAATGTACTCTAGAGAAGGGAGGTTTAACCTCCCCCCACTCCCTGGTCCCAGCCCCCAGACAGAGATTGCCTGGGGTGGGGGCAGTCCCAGACTCTTCCTTCCCCCCTCCTCACCTCCCCCAAACCTTCTCTGCTGGAGAAGACAGCACAGCCATGCCCAGGGCTAGAAAGCAGGCTGGGAAGCTGGGGGACTCTGTTTAATTTAAACCAAGAAGGGGTCTGGGACTGAAGTTTCATAAACCAGTTTGGCCCAAATCAGTCTGATACTATATTGAACCAGTTCAGCCATTTTGAAACTGGCTTATGTATACTGATTTTCTGTTCTGTTACAGCTTTAAACCAGTTTCTGATGGCTTAAACCAGTTTATGTGTATCTTCTGTCCCTAGCCCCAGAGTGCTTCTAACCATGATGTCTTAGTGCCAGCCAATTAAAGCCAGTCAGCCTTTCCCTTCTTCCTTCCTTCCTACTATTGAAATACCCCTTTTCATAGTATTTCGTCTTTCCTGTTTTTCTTCCTCAGTCCCTGGACTGGGAGGAGGGGGAGTTAATTTATGTTTAGTTACTGGCTGGCAACTTCTAATATAAAATTTTGCCACTGATAACATACAGCAGCCAGGTGGCATACAGATTAGAGTAAACAGACTGCTTAGTTCAATTCCCCAGAGCCCAATGATAAAAGGAAATGTGAGGAGAGGTGCATCTTGACTAGGTGGAAGTTAGAAATGTGTTTGCAAGAAGCTCAGGTTACAGCCTTTATAAAAGCCTTTTCTGTGTAGTGGTTAGATCAAGCATCAGTGGCTGCTGTTCACTGGTGCATGTGGAATTAAAGTTAGTGACAGGCTGAGAAAAGGAGAAAGAGCACATGAGACACAGCAAGGAACAAGGGCCCTGTTGACGTTATCACTCATCTTGGAAAGATCATGCTGGGAAGGGGGGAGGAAGAGGGGCTGTTTGTCCCAGTTAATGCAATGTGCTGCAACCTCAGAAAAGGCTCTGCTTCTCTTTCAACTTCAATTCCCAGAACAGCAAGACAAGAAAGAAAAACAAGTGGGGAGAGACCTGAAGACGGACAAGACAAATAAAACACAGCAAAGGCAAACTGTCCTAAAGCCAGGGAGCAAAACAAGTTGTAAAACATGTTTTTACTGAAAACAGATGGAAATTTTCCTTCTTGAACAGCTATGACCTGTTTCTCCTGAAACAAGTTTAGTAGCATATATATGTATATGTGCACACACACACACGTATTATATACATCATGTAAGTTACTACACATATATATAATATATATAATATGTGTATATATATTATATACATTTAATATATACCATAAATAATACATATATTTACACAAGTAATTGTTCATATTTACATTCAAACCCTGATTAGCAAAATACTTCAGCACATACTTAATTTTAAGCACATTCATTATCCCACTGATTGAAGACTAAGGCATTCACATGCTTAGAATGCCTTTTCCCAGTGCATGGATCTGTGCTTTGATGAATATATTCTTGAAGACTCTTGACACAATTTCCTGTTCTAGTCCTGTTTCCACAGATCTAAATGCAAAGCAATGTCATAAATCACTGCAATTGCAAACCATGTTAAGTTAGATCAGAATTGGCCCATGGGGAGCCTGAGTTCCCTCTGAATCTCTGATACCTCCAGTATGTACATAGACTCCAGAAAACCGAACATTTCCCAAATCACTGGAAGGTTATTCTAGGTGTGTTTGAAAAAATTGGAAGTTGTTCTTGTTTAAATCTAAGAAGTGTGCATAGTTCCCCTAAATCATGGGTGCCTTAGGCTTCAAAGCATGTAATTTATAACTCTCTTCTCCCTGCCCATGGAAAATATATACATTACTGAAACCCAGACTATGTGATACATAGCTTACATGGTTTGGTTACAAAATGGCAACCCATATCTAATATTTTCTGTACTATGCTATGCAATTAAAATTGAAAAGTAGGCTAGGAAAGAGGCTGGAAAATATTCACATCACTGCTATTGTGACTTTTTGGACTCTATTACATTAAGTTTAAAGTTACTTGCAAACACTTTTTTTGTAAGTCATTTTTCTATTAATCTTTTGATTTAAAAAACCCCTTCCTTTTATTGATTTTTAAAAAATAAATATCTCTTGGCTTGATTTTTTTCCCTTCCCAAGTCTAAAGATTAAAGTGTTTGGCAAGTCTGGGAAACAAACAAATTTGCTCTAATTGGCCATGTTTAAATTGGTAATATTCACTGCCTATTTTTTCTTTTTGAAATTACTTAATTTCTTGCTGTTTAATTCATCAGTGACTTATTTCTAAGACCAGTAATCAGGATAAGTGCCCGAGGCTTTTCTGAAGATATATAATTGTTTAGAAATTATACAGTATATTATTATATTTCTAATATGAACCAAGGTAAGCTGTTTCAGGCACGTGGAATGACCAGAGCTTCTGTAACTGCACTAATTTAAGTGACTGTACACTGTAGCACATTTACACGAATCCCATAGAAAACAAATGTATATGGGGCAAACTCTGTCCCAGCCACTGGCCAAAGTAAAAGACTGTTGGTAGCTGTTTTCAGTCTGTCAGTGCTCTTCCTTTAAAAATCATACACGGCAGACTAGCATCACCAGGATCAAGAATGCTGAAAGGTGAGCTTTAAGTCTAGCCCCTGGCTTCAGGATCTCTGGTGTTTGCCTGAAATGAGGTGTTGCTTCTGTAGTGCTTCACCTCCCCATTCCAGCCCAGCGTGGTCCAAGATGAAAAGTAACCACATAGCAAACAGCAGCATTACAACACTTGGAGCAAAGGCTGCCACATGTCAGGGCCCTGAAGAAATGTAAATAAAAAGAGTTCCTTTAGATATTTTCCTGTGGGGTAAGCTTGTACCAAGCTGTTTTACAGGCAACAAACAGAAAAAAATTCTTATGTCAGTTTAATACTGATGACATGACAACTTTGGGCACTGACAGATGTGCAGGCCCCTGTTCTAATTCATGGCGCTTTACATAAAGCACCATGTATTAAACCGCACTCCCAAACCCAACAGATGGGTTGGGGGGTGGGGGACAACTGAGACTGCCTGCAGGAGCCTACCTGCAGAAGAGGAGCCTCCGCTCTCCTCCAGCCCTTCCTCCTGCCAACTCCCATGCTGTCTTCAGGAAGGGAAGGGGGGAGAGGGAAGGGGGAGCAAGTTGCAGGCTGGGGTTTGCCCTGTCTGAGTTGGAGGGGAGGGCTGGGGAGGAGGGGTGGGAGGGTAGGGGTGGGGTATATCAGCCCAGGCCTAATTGTAGAACAGATTAATTCCATGGAACACACGTTCCCTAAGGTGTTCCAAAGTGAAGCACTTTTATATGATCCCTCATTTGATGAGGGTTCATTTGCCATGCAATCAGCCACTTAAAAATGCTCTGCAACCTTGAACATGTGTTACAGCATAGCTGTAGAGTGTTTTTAGGGGGGCAGTTGCATGACAGATTTAACTTCAGTCTGTGCCCTTAGTGGCCTTGCAATTCAAAGAGGACATTTTTTATGCTAGTAATTTAATTTGCATATCTGGGAGCTCTCCCAGAAAGGGTTGAGTTATCTCATCCCTTTACAGTAATAGTAATGACTGATAGAGAAGTAATATTAATCTTCAGCATTTACATTGTGCTTAAAGTTGTTTGTGCTATACAAATATTAAAAGTATTCACAGCATCCCTGTGAGGTAGGTTCCCAAATATTGCCTTCCTCATTTTACATATTAATAAAGCATGCCCTCACATTTAGTTTTGAGTTCAGTTTCTGCCACCTCAAATCTTGGTGAAGTTCTGACTGTAACCTAATAATGCTTTGCCCTAGTGGAGTACAATGGTAATATTTTTCTTTTTACTAACATTCCCTTTAGAGAAGCTAGACTGATGCAATGGCACCTAACTTTCAAACAGCAATGGTAAACTCAGATGTAGAAAAATAAATGAGAGACACAAACACAAGAAAAATAGAAAGGAAAGACAAAAGTTACAATAATCAATAATAAGACAAGTATTATTTCATAAGATCTCAGGCCTAGAAACTTTTACATATATGCTTGATTTTGTAGGCTGTGGCTTCACATTGCATATATGATCATAGGATCATGGGAAAGTAGAGCTGAAAGGGACCTTACAAGGTTGTCTAATCTAGTCTCTGCTCAAGGCAGATTCAACTTGACCAAACCATCCCCTGACCAAACCATCCCAGCCAAGTGTTTGTACAACCTGCTTTTGAAAATTTCCATACAGATTCCACAAGTTCTCTAGGTAGCCTGTTCCAATGCTTGATGACCCTTATAGTCAGAAAGTTGGTTTCCAACTTCACCTAAATTTCCCCTGCTGCAGCTTGAGGCCATTTGCCAAGTTATGTCCACTATAGTCACAGAGAAGAGCCCATCTCCATCTTCTTTTTTAATCACTCCAGGTATTTAAAGACTCTTATCAAATCCCCCTTCAGTTCTCTGGCTAAATAACCTTAGATCTTCAGCCTTTCCTCATAAGTCTCATTTCCCAGGCTCCTAATCATTTTTGTTGCTCTGCAATGGACTCTTTCCAATCTGTCCAAATCTTTTTTGAAGTGTGGGGCCCAAAACTGAACACACTACTCCAGGTGAGGCCTTGCCATTGCTGAACAAAGTAAAAGAACCACTTTCCTTAATTTGCAAGTGACGGTCCTCTTAATACAACCCAGGATGCTGCTGGCTTTTTTGCAACAAGAGCCAACATGGTTGGCTCACATTCAGCTTATGATCTACAGCAGATGGGTAGTCTGGGACTATCCATGAGCTGGATAAACAGTGTGGGGATGGCTCCACAGGCCAGATTGCACTCACAGACCCCTGCTCTCCCCGTGCTCTCTCTAGCTGGGCAGGACCGTGTCACATGTGGCACCCAAACTGCTGGTCCAGGGCAGATGCCACATGCAGGCTAAGTCTGGAGCAGGTGCCATATGCAGCACAGTCCTAAATCAGCTGGACTGGGTGCTGTAAGCACTGGAACTAATAGAAGGTCATTTCCAGCCCTAATTTTCTACAATTATATAAACAAGGATATTTTCCCAAATTCAGGCCTCCAGCTCCCATGGAACTATTCAAGGTTCATAAAGTACATGCATATGTCTTTGTAGGATCCAAGCTTTATATTGACATCTTGATCATTTTAGTAGATTAGGTTTTAGAGGTGTCAGGCAGAAAAACATAAAATGTGTAGACAACACATTGCTATACATTCATTATTGAGCCTATTTTAAAAATATTATCACTTTTTCCCCTAAAAGCTGTTGCTTTTTTGTTACTTCCCTCTTCAAGTATTCCTCTTCCTATCACTATTACATCAGCTGTGGAAAAGGAGATAATCAGATATAAGGAAAATCAGATATTTGGCTAGGAAATTTTTTTTAAATAGCAAGAAAAATTTTGGCATTTCTACATAAAAATAACTGGCTTATTCAACCTGTTTTGATGAGATACTCAGATTTGACAGACACTCAGCAAGGGGCTTTTTTGATGAAGTAGCTCTTCTCTTCAGTTTGATTAAAAGATAAATTAAATCTCAAATCTTCATCTGATGACCATTGTGTCATATACTTAACTAACTTCAAAGGCTTCTTGCCTTAATAGTCTAATTTCAAAAAAACAGAGTAGACTTTGGCTTGTTATATGACACTTTTCAAGTCAAAGGTATCTCAGAGCACATTACAGTGATGTGGAAGGTCATATTACAAAGATTTTGTGGTGAAATGAGATTACTATTCCACACACAAATAGCTTTCCCAACAATTAAGGGACATGAAGGCACATTTGGGGGGTTTTGTTTTGCTTTGTTTTTTGTTTTTAAACTCAGGTAGGCAGTCCGCTATCAGGTAAAACCATTTACTAGCAGCAGTGGAAGTTTCCGTAAGGATTGACTAAAGATTTTACTTCAATTTGTCTACCATTTTAAAGAGCATTTTGGAGCAGGTACAGTCACAGTTAAGGAGAGTGAGTCAGGATTTTTCTTATTAAATGGTTTTTCAGTTTGTCAAAATGAAAACCTTCAGAGGGTGCCAAGGGTACTAGTTTTAGCTATGCTGGAATTCCTGATATAAGCCACAGAGAAAACATTTCACTCACTGCAGAACAGTCAGTAACCCACTGCAGAAGGGGGTGGGGGAAACTGAGGTTCAGTTCCCTGTTTGGAACAGAGCAAAGATTTCAACAGCAGTCTCCTGTATACGAAATAAATGTCCTTATCACAGAGCTCTTGACTTTTTTGGAGTGGGAGAAGCCCAAAGCCAGAGCAGGAAGGTTTTTTTAACTACTTGAAAACTTTCATCAAGCAAGAAAATAATTTCCTAGTCAGGTCAATAGCTAAGATGAAAAGTAAAGATTATACATTGCCTTTTACAGTGTACTGTACTACAGGACAATCTACCAGATGCTTCAAACTGCAATCCTCTAATTAGAGACATGGGGCTTTCCTCTGAGATTTGCTGGTTATGCTCTTTTCAATTGTTGAATGTTGCAGAACTCAGTAATTATTTAGAATCATTTTCTTGCTCATTCTTTACATTCTTATTTATTATTTGTCTTATCATTGAATAGGAGCTCTAGTCATGAAGCAGAACTCTTATACTAGGGTCTTTGCAAACACCCAACAGTGATGGTAGAGGATCCGTTTTCCAAGGGTAAAGCCCCATGACATAATTCACTCTTTGGCAGGCCTCCAAACAAAGACTGAGTTTGGCTAGCTTTAGGGGTTAATAAGATATAATTACTTATGCCAGCCTTTAATTTAACATCCTCAGACCAGTTATCCTTGAGAGACTGTTTTACCATATGTTTAGTTTCAACTGCTGTAAAAGTTGGAAGGTGCCATGGCTGTGGGAGTTGCATGAACATACATTAATGTAGCCCAGGTGTACATGGGTTTGTACTTCCCTCTCCAATTGAGGGAATTATTGGCAGGGCAGCCTGCTGCGGAGGGACAGAACAGCCCAGCGGCCGCCTCCATCCCCTATAGAGTCAGGTCCACTCAATCAATTACTTAACTATATACAGATTTATTATCACAACAAAACCATTAAAGGGTAAGGACATTGATTATATATAGATGTACAAATTTACAAAAAAATAAAGCCTATAATATATATATATATACACACACACACATATATATACACACACACAGATATACACATACCCAGTTATCATTTAAAAAGAGATGAACAATAGAACAAAACCAGACCAAAGGATATTGATTGGGGAACCTTATAACTCTATTCACATACAAATTATTACTTCATATTATTCACATAAACTGTAAGGCACAGTCTACAAATATAATCAGCAGTCCTTAGACTACCTGGGTGCCCTCCAGGGCAGGGGCCCCACTCCCAAGATGCCACTACAGGAAAGGAGGTGAGGAGAAAGAAAAAAGGAGAGGAAGACCCCAAAGACTCCTAAGCTCTCCAGCTATCATCCAGGAGCGGCCCATGTGGTGCCCCTTCCTGATCCTCGGGGTGGGGGGGCCCTCTCCTGTGGGGACCTTCTCTCCAGGGTAACTTACTACTACTCCACAATCCTGGAGGGTTGCCTCTTCTTCTCCAAGTCAAGCTCTGTCCCCACCAGGTTTTCCTGCTGCCTGACTCTGCTGCCACCGTCCTGGCTTCGCCTTGTGCTAGGGGTTGGAGGCCTGGATAGCCTTGTGCAGCACCAGGGCTCAGTCTGTTCCCAGACCCTCTGGGCTACGTCATCTGCACTGAGCTGCTGCCCCATGTCAGCAGCTGTAGATCTGAGCCACCTCAAGCGCCTCCCAGGGTCTCTCACCCTTGGTGCAGCGCCTCCTGTACCGAGCTCACAGCTTCATTCTGGGGGTTGAGGACCTGAGCCACCCCAGGGGCTCCAAAGATCCTGCTCCATGCACTGGCTTGTGCACTGTGTCTCTGGCCACATGGCAGAAGTTGCAGACCCTAGGAGCTGCGTGAGGTGACTCGCGCAGCTCCTAGGGTCTGGATGCCATGCGCCATGCTGCGCACCAAGAGCCTAACCACTGGAGCTGTCCCCCACTCCCCACTGACAGAAGTCTTCAGGGGCTCTTCCTGGGCTACTGCTTCATCCTGCTGAGCAGCTCTCCTCAGCTCTTCTAAGCCCCGCTCTTCTCTCTTCTTTGTCCCCAGTGCATCTCCCTCGTGCTGGGCACACAGCTCCTTTTATACACTCCACAGCTCCGCCCCTGAAATCTTCTGGACCTGACAGCTTGCAGTCTTCAGTCAGGTCTGGGAACTTCTTCTCCCCATCCCCTCAGGAAAGGGGTGTGGTGGTATTTCTCTTGCTGCCTCCTGATTGGTGGATGGGCTCCACCAATCAAAACAGCAGGATCTCAAGCCTGGGATTCAACCCAAGCTCTGAAAGGTAAGCCTGCTACATTAATAAAATATACATGTTTGAATAAAACAAGCAGAAAAAAGAAACATATACATCTTTGAATAAAACAGGCAGAAAAAAGGAGGAGGTGTTGCCCTATACATAAAGGCAATATACATGTATAATTGCAATTACAAAGTAGAACAGCCTGTTGAAAGCCTTTGGATAAAGGTTGAAGGGGAGAGCAGCAGAGTGGATGGCATGGTGGGCATCTGCTACAGGCCTCTGAACCAAGAGAAGGAGGTGGACAAGGCCTTCTTTAAACAAGTGATGGAAACTTCCAAATCTCAGGACTTGGTTCTCATGGGGACTTATAATTATTGGAACACCTGCTGGGAAGGAAACACAGCAGTATAGAAGCAGTCAGCTAAGTTCCTGGAGTGTATTGGGAATAACATTTTGATTCAGGTGGTAGAGAGGCCAAAGAAGATGGAAGCTCTTCTTAACTTACTGCTCACAAGGAATTGGTTGAAAATGCAAAGGTGGA
Source organism: Gavialis gangeticus (assembly GCF_001723915.1). Taxonomy (NCBI): domain Eukaryota; kingdom Metazoa; phylum Chordata; order Crocodylia; family Gavialidae; genus Gavialis; species Gavialis gangeticus. The sequence goes on along the minus strand of NW_017729027.1, from coordinate 47,256,390 downwards.
AGATATTTTGGATCTCAGTGGGTGTGTCTACACATGTCACTGGCTGTGTCATGCCTGTGGCTCTGTCACTTGAGTCTGTGCCCACTACATTTCATAGACATTTCGGCTGGAAGGGACCCTGGAGGATCATCGAGTAGAGCCCTCTGCCCCAGGGGTAGGAAGTCAGCAGGAATCATAGGATCCCAGCAAGATAAGCATCCAAATGTGTCTTGAAGGCGTTCAAAGTGGGTGCTTGAACCACCTCTGGTAGCAGTCTGTTCCAAACCTTGGGGGCTTGGAAAGTGAAGAAGTTCTTTCTTATGTCCAGCCTGAACCGGTCACAGTGGAGTTTGTGACAGTTTGATCTTGTCATCCCTTGGGGGGCTCTGGTGAACAGTCATTCCCCCAGAT
>NW_017729027.1:47253736-47255645 GCF_001723915.1 Gavialis gangeticus | reverse complement strand
ATGTTCATCTTGTGGTCAACCATGACCCCCAAGTCCCTTTCATCTGTAGTGCTAACCAGCGTAGCACTACCAAGCCTATAAGCATGCTGCAGGTTTTTCCTCCCAAGGTGGAGAACCATTAATTTTTCAGTGTTGAACACCATCAGGTTCTCATCCGCCCATTTCATGAGTCTGTCCAGATCCACCTAGATCACCCTCCTGTCCTCAGGTGTGGATGCTTTACCCCAGAGTTTGGTGTCATCAGTGAACTTGGCCAGTCCACTTCTGACACCCATGTCCACATCATTGATGAAGATGTTAAACAGTATAGGCCCTAAGACAGAGCCTTGTGGGACCCCACTGGTCACAGCGCACCAATACGATTGGCTCCTGTCGACCACCACCCTCTGGGTCCTACCATGGAGCCAGTTCCCCAACCGTGTGGAGCCAGTTCCCCAGCCTACTATGATGGCTACTCACCCCCTAGCCCCAAAAGTGATGTCTAGCACCCCAGCCTCCTGCTGGACACCCTGCTTGCAATGCTAACCTGCTGTAGCAACCTGCCCAGGCCAGTCTTGGCCCCCACAACCTCCCTGCTCACTGCTGCTGCCTGACCAGGCTCACCATGGCATCTCAGGCCTCCTGCTATCATGCTGCTGCCACTCAGACCCTATGCTGCTGCTCAGACCCCAGCAGGGATGCCAATGACATGCACCTGGATGCCACTACCAGTGCTGTAAATGCGGTTCTATGGGTCCATTCCTGCCACCTGTTCCCCCCTCCCCAGCCAGCCAGAATGGATGGCTGCACATTGTCTTGAGAACCTGTGATGGTTCTCACAAGCAGTGACTGGAGTTATTCTAGATGACCTGGGCCATCTTCTAGGAGCTCCTTGAGCAGTTCCACCTGCACCTGGACTGGCAGGCCACCACTATGCAGTGACCCTTCCCCATGGACACTCAGCTGGCCATTGCCCTGCTCAGGCTGACCATGCCTGTCAGCCTGCACTACATCGGCTACCTCTTTGGCAAAGAGAAAGCAACCACTGGGCAAGCCAACCTGGAGATGTGCAGCACACTCCAGGTTGTGCCCACTGCACCCCGTGCTCTGGGTGCACTATCCCATGGAGCTGGTGGTGGGGTTCCATGCTCTGGGCTTCCCCCAGCGCATCAGGGCCATGGATATGACCCACATCCCTGTCAACTGCCCACCCTGCAGTGAGCACCTCTACTACAGCTAGTGAAGCTTTCACTCCACCATGCTTCATGCCATCATCAACCACTGCAGTACCTTCACCAACATGAGTATGAGCTGGGTGGGTAGTGCCCATGATGCCCATGTCTTCCATTCCTTTTTCAAATATATAAGGAGGATGAAGAAAGCACCAGAAAATGTGGGGCCCCTGCAAGATCCTCTGGGCAATCTGGTGGTTGCGCCAGAGGAGAAAACAGACCTCTTTAACCAATTCTTCACCTCCGTTTTCTTGGGCAGGGACCTGGTCTTCCCCACCGTGATGCAAGATGGACTCGAGGGGAATGCCTCCAGACCTCAGGTTGGGGAGGACCAGGTTAGAGAACTTCTGGAAGGGTTGGACATGTTCAAATCAGCGGGTCCAGATGCTCTCCACCCCAGGGTGTTGAGGGAGCTAGGTGGGGTTATTGCAGGGCCCTTGGCACAGCTTTATGAGCGCTTGTGGTGCTCAGGCCAGGTGCCAGATGATTGGAAGATAGCCAATGTGGTCCCCATCTTGAAAAAAGGGAGGAGGGAGGACCCAGGCAAATATAGGCCCGTCAGTCTTACCTCAATCCTAGGGAAACTCTTTGAGAAGATCATCATGGAGCACATCTGTGATAGGCTGGCCTCATGGATGATGCTCAAGGGCAACCAGCATGGTTTCATTAGGGGCAGGTCATGTCAGACCAACCTGATT
>NW_017729027.1:47252924-47253420 GCF_001723915.1 Gavialis gangeticus | reverse complement strand
AACATGGGCTGACAATGCGAGGTCACGGTTGGCAGGGCTAACTGGACCTTGTCGTGCATCCACAGGTACATCTCTAGCAGGGCCAAGGAGGTGATCCTCTCCCTCTACGTGACACTGGTCAGGCCACAGCTGGAGTACTGTGTCCAGTTCTGTGCGCCCCACTTCAGGAGGGATGTGGACAACATTGAGAGGGTCCAGAGGAGAGCCGCCTGCATGATCCGGGGACAACAGAGCAGCCCCTACAATGAGAGACTGCAGGACCTGAACCTGTTCAGCCTTCACAAGAGAAGGCTGAGGGGGAACCTGGTGACCGTCTGTAAACTCACTAGGGGGGACCAGAAGGGTTTGGGAGAGACCTTGTTTCCCCTAGCGCCCCCTTGCATAACAAGGAATAACGGCCGTAAGTTGTTGGAGAGTACGTTTAGATTAGACAAGAACTACTTCACAGTCAGGGTGGCTAGGATTTGGAACCAGCTTCCAAGGGAAGTGGTGCTGG
>NW_017729027.1:47251266-47252769 GCF_001723915.1 Gavialis gangeticus | reverse complement strand
TGGACTTGAAGATCTACAAGGTCCCTTCTGGCCCTACTTCTATGGTTCTATGATTCTATGATTCTACAACTCCATCCTGCCAGCCCTGATGGAGAGCAAGTGTTTCACACTAAAGGTGCCAGACCTCCAGCTGGGTGTAGTGGGGTGGGGATCTCTCCAGAGAGATGCTCTGGGACAAGACCCAACCCATGCCAGCCCTATGCAGCACTCATGTCCCTGCTGAGAGTGTCCTGGGTGCACTGTGAAGAGCTGTTTGTGCAGACCAAGGGGTGCCCAACATGCTACTGCTGCTGCTCACCATGGTGTCCCAGGTGGACCTGAGAACCTCTGGTGCAGGACCTTGAGCTTTGACAGTGCAGCAGGCAAGCCCATGCTGCCCTGCAACCTCCACCACTTCCTGTAGGACTACATAAGGCTGACAGGCCCTCATACACATGGGCTTTGGAGTACCTGCTCCAGGCAAACTGGCTGAGGACTTCAGCCTCACCGCAGACTGCCACAAGGTCTGCGGTCTCCACCTAGCAACAGTTCTAGGCCTCGGAGGTGGTGTGTGGCACTGACGATGATGCCAGCATGACTTCCTCGATGGCCCACTGGGCTTCTGTGAGATAGTCTAGATGCTGCTATGCCGGAGCAGGTGCCTGCAGCACCCAGTGCAGACACACAGTGCAGGACTGGCAGGCTCCAGTGACACTGTTCCAGGGACTAATGCTGGGGTCCAGGCAGTCTGCACAAACAGCTCTTCATAGTGCACCCAGGACACTCTCAGCAGGGACATGAGTGCTGCATAGGGCTGGCATGGGTTGGGTCTTGTCCAGGCAGTCTGTTGCAGCTGGCCTGGGGCCTCTGCCATGTAATGTAGTAGCCAGAGGCCGACTGCAGGTGGCCCAGGGCCCTGGCATGCCTGCAGCCTTTTAAGGGCCAGAGGCTGAGGCAAGCAGAGAGCCATGGCCCTGGGGCTGGCCTACAGGTGGTCCCTGGTGGTGTGGCTAACTGGGAGCAAATTTGCCCCTGGTAAGCATCTGCACATGTGTTACTGCACAGTAACTACTCCACAGTTAATTTGCTACCTGCATTTGCAGGTAGCAAATTAACCATGGAATAGACCAAATTACTGTGCAGTAAGCATCTGCATGTGTAGATGGTTATTCTTACTGCACAATAATTTCACAGTTTCATAGTTTGTAGGGTCAGAAGAGACGTCAGCAGATCATCAAGTCCGACCCCCTGCCATGGCAGGAAAGAGTACTGGGTTCAAACGATCCCAGCAAGGTGTTTGTTCAGCCTTGTCTTAAAGACCCCCAAGGTAGGAGCCAGCAGCATTTTGCTTGGAAGTTAGTTTCAGATCCTAGCTGCCCTGAGAGTGAAGTAGCGCCTCCTGATGTCTAATCTGAATTTACCCTCTGCCAGCCTGTGACTGTTATTTCTAGTCATTCCTGGTAGTGCTCAGGGGAACAGGGACTCCCCCAATGCCTGCTGGTCCCCTCTGACTAGTTTGTAACA
>NW_017729027.1:47249348-47250915 GCF_001723915.1 Gavialis gangeticus | reverse complement strand
GGGGAGGATCACCTCCTTGGACCTGCTTGAGATGCATCTGTGGATGCATGACAAGGTATGGTTGGCCTTCCTGACTGCATCCCCATACTGCCAGCCCATGTTCATCTTGGCATCAATGATGACTCCAAGATCCTTTTCTGCCTCTGCACTGATGAGAAGGGAGTTCCTCAGCATGTAGGTATGGTGCTGGTTCTTCCTCCCCAGGTGCATCACCTTGCACTTGTCAGTGTTGAATCCCATCCTATTCTCATCCGCCTACCCCTGTAACCTGTCTAGGTCTGATTGCAGCCTATTCCTTCCTTCTAGCATGCCCACATCCCTCCACATCTTCGTGTCATCAGCAAATTTGAACAGGATGCTTTTTACCCCCTCGTCCAAGTCACTGATGAAGATGTTGAACAGTACGGGCCCGAGGACTGAGCCCTGCAGAACCCCACTGCCCACACCCCTCCACGTCAAAAATGACCCATCCACCACCACTCTCTGGGTGCAGCCCTCCAGCCAGTTAGTGACCCATTTGGCTCTGTAGGTGTCGACACCATAGTCCCCCAGTTTTTTAATGAGAATGGAGTGAGAGACAGTGTCAAAGGCCTTCCGAAAGTCCAGAAAGACTATGTCCACTGCTACTCCTGCATCTAAGGATTTGGTGACCTGGTCATAGAAGGCCACCATAATTTGGTCTACTGCACAGTAAAGCATCTCATGTAAATGCTCCTATCAATCACAAAATGTTTAAATTGAAGATCCTAAGTGCCAAAACAAAGGAGAACACCAGAATAAGGACAGTGAACTTCAGAAAAACAAACTTTAACAAATTCATGGACCTGGTGGGCAGGATCCCTTTGGAGGCAAGTCTGAGGTGGAAAGGAGTCCAGGAGAGCTGGTTGTACTTTAAGGAAGTCTTTTTTAAGGCCTCAGAAGCAAGCTATCTTGATGAGGTGGAAGAATAGAAAGTTCAATAGGAGTCCACCCTGGCTAAAAAGCAATTTCTTCAAGGAGTTGGAACTCAGAAAGGAATCCAGTAGGAGCATTGCCACACCCCAGTCAAAGTCCCCAATACCCAATGACTCTGAGGAAGCTTTAAAAACATGCTTTCAGGGATGTATTTGGTAGCCATGTTGGTCTGAGACAAAAAGAAATGTAAAACTCTAGAACTCTTGGTTCAGAGATTATACCTTTTATTAGACCAACTAAGAAATAGCAACAAAAATATTTTTTTCTGCAAGCTTTCAGGTACACACACCCTTTCTCAGGATCAGAGAAAATTGAAGATGGTAAAAAGTTCCCATAGGTAGAAAATAAACTTAAAAACACTTAAAAATTAAACTTAAACATGAAATTAAACACTTAAAAATTAAATTAAACACTTAAAATTGAACTTTAAAGGAATTTCTTAAAAACTCCCTGACCATGTAGCAGAAAGGGTGGGAAGGGGCAACCAGCAAAGGCCACAAGTCTAGGAAATACCCATAGTAGAACATAGACATTGTTTTGCCTAGATCATCCCTGACCTTTGGAGCTCCAATTTCTTTGAACACCTCCAGTAACGGACAGCCCACACCTTCCC
>NW_017729027.1:47248546-47248837 GCF_001723915.1 Gavialis gangeticus | reverse complement strand
AGTCCGACCCCCTGCCATGGCAGGAAAGAGTACTGGGTTCAAACGATCCCAGCAAGGTGTTTGTTCAGCCTTGTCTTAAAGACCCCCAAGGTAGGAGCCAGCAGCATTTTGCTTGGAAGTTAGTTTCAGATCCTAGCTGCCCTGAGAGTGAAGTAGCGCCTCCTGATGTCTAATCTGAATTTACCCTCTGCCAGCCTGTGACTGTTATTTCTAGTCATTCCTGGTAGTGCTCAGGGGAACAGGGACTCCCCCAATGCCTGCTGGTCCCCTCTGACTAGTTTGTAACAGGTC